>NC_138183.1:242936649-243398879 GCF_964194105.1 Spermophilus citellus
AGTGTGTCCTTTATCAAAGAAGGAGCTACGTGTTATCATATAGCATCGATTATAGTGGTCGGATCTGATTCCAAAACCTAATTCTGCCATCATAAGCAAGTTACTTACTTATACCTTCTCCAAGCCTCATTTTCTGCGTCTTAAAATGAGAGATTATTTATTCCAGTTCATATATCTGAGTTAAGGAGTTAAACCAAATAATGCATGTAGAAGTTCTAAGCATACTACTGGCGTATAATTCCATTCTTGATTCTTTTGGCTCTGGGATCTAGTATTAGTCACAGAGGAGCACTAAGTTTGTTTTACTTTCTTCCTTAGTTAAGTCGTGGGGACAGCTTAAAGGAGCCAAACTCAATTGCAGAAAGCAGTCGCCATCCCAGCTATCGTTCAGAGCCCAGCTTGGAACCAGAGAGTTTCCGTTCTCCCACCTTTGGCAAAAGCTTTCACTTCGATCCCCTATCCAGTGGTTCGCGCTCCTCCAGCCTCAAGTCAGCCCAGGGCACAGGTTTTGAGCTGGGCCAGTTGCAGTCCATTCGTTCAGAAGGCACCACCTCCACCTCCTACAAGAGCCTGGCCAACCAGACACGCAATGGAAGCCTATCTTATGACAGCCTACTCACTCCTTCAGACAGTCCTGATTTCGAGTCAGTGCAGGCAGGGCCTGAGCCAGACCCGCCTTTAGGCTACACCTCTCCCTTCCTGTCAGCCCGGCTGGCCCAGCAACGGGAAGCCGAGAGGCACCCACGTTTGGTGCCAACCGGCCCAACACACCGAGAGCCCTCACCAGTCCGTTATGACAATCTGTCACGCCATATTGTGGCCTCCCTCCAGGAACGAGAGAAGCTGCTGCGCCAGTCACCCCCACTACCAGGCCGTGAGGAAGAACCAGGCTTGGGGGACTCAGGCATTCAGTCAACACCAGGCTCAGGCCATGCTCCTCGTACTAGTTCATCCTCAGATGATTCAAAGAGATCACCCTTAGGCAAGACTCCACTGGCACGCCCAGCAGTCCCCCGTTTTGGCAAACCAGATGGGCTAAGGGGCCGGGGGTTAGGATCCCCTGAACCAGGCCCAACTGCCCCATACCTGGGCCGATCCATGTCTTACAGCAGCCAAAAAGCCCCACCTGGTGTCTCTGAGACAGAGGAAGTGGCCTTGCAGCCATTACTGACACCCAAGTAAGTATTTGTACCACCCTGAACCTCAGCCAACTTAAAATTAGCATAGCACCATGCATAAGGTATCAGGGCTTTGCCGGTGCATTCTAATATGTGTACCCAAGGGCATCCCTGATAGCTCCTCATTTTCATTCATTCCAGCTGCCTTTGGATATTTCCTCCCTAAGAAACTGAAGATTAATACTAATGCTGTTTTATAAAAATATTCTGAGTGTCAGTATATAAGATAGCTGCTATTAGAGTGAATAGGGATATAGGGAATCAGCCTATTTTAAGCATGGCAATAAAATGAGAGATTATTTGAATAACAAAAATACATAGAGAAAAGTGCATTTGTTTTCCTCTTAACCAAATTTTAAACTGTTTACCTTACCTGTATTTTATGCCCCACTTCCTTACAACTGCTTTTTCTTTCCTTCCCAGAGATGAAGTACAGCTCAAGACCGCCTACAGCAAATCCAATGGGCAGCCCAAGAACATAGGCTCATCCTCTTCTGGCCCAGGCCAGCCACCTCTCAGTAGCCCCACAAGGGGAGGAGTCAAGAAGGTGTCAGGGGTGGGTGGTACCACCTATGAGATTTCGGTGTGAGCCTTCGGCGACTCTCCTCCCCCCCACCTCTGCGCCTACACCAAAGGGCCCCAGGTGGCCACCTTCCTTCCCTCAAGGGGCTCCCCTCCCCTGCATGGACATTTTTTAAACCACTGATTCCAAGGAGATGAGGTGCATTTTATAAAGTGCAGTGGGGTTGGGGAGTTGGAGAGTTGGGGCCCTGAGACTGGGGTAGCAATCCCCTTTTACCTTCTAAGACCTTCCCTTCCTTAATCCCTGGACCAGACTCAGTGGACATTTGTGCAATTGCTCGCCCTGGAGGGAACCAGATCATTTTTAAAACCAGAAATAATTTTTTTTATTATTGTTACGGATTCTATTTTTTTCCTCTTCTGCGTTACCAGGTGTGTGTGTACATATATATATATTATAAATATCAAAGAAATTATATATCTATCCTGGGATGGGAAAATGAGGGAGGGATACACAAAGGAGGGGGGATTCTACTTTTCCCCTTTCCTCAGACCAGCAGGAAAAGAGACATCCAGGTCTTCCTTTTTTCCCATGGTTCCCTCTTATCCCAGTTACCAACTAAGGAAATAGCACCCCCTGTTGGTGCTGATTAGGAAAGAAACCTGGGGAGAGGTGAGTCTGGGATCTTGGTCAGAACAGACTTGGAGAGAGCTAGCTTTCAATGTTCATTGGCATTTAATTTCCCCAGGAGAGGGGTCAGAGCTCCATGACACTGGTGGTGGTGATGGTGGTGGAGGTGGAGGAGGAGGAGGATCAGGAAGAGAACTTGACCTAGCTCAAAAAATAATACCGGATAATCCCCCTTCTTGGGGGAGAGGGATTTAGAGTGGCTTCTTCAGTGAGCCCTTCATAACTTCCCCCTAGCTTACATGGTTGACGTGATTTAAAAATCAAAGAAGGCCAGGAAAGAAAAAAAGCAATATTTTTCATCACATGCCAAAAATGGGATAGAGCAAAGGAGTGGCAGGCCTAGGCCCCTCCAAGTATCCCTTAGGGGTGACCCCTCAGCCCATCTAAGTATTGTGCTGGGTAGAGGGGATACCTGGGTTCTGACCTCTAAATAGGGAAGACCCCAACCTCTACACAGAGGACCTTTTATTTTTTATTCTGATTAGCCATTTTAAACCAACAAGGAATAAAAGGAAATCCTGATCTAACCAGCTCCCACTGACTTGTGTTTTGTCTGGTTAAAGTAGGGTGAATGATCTCTGGTGGGAAGTCATCACAAAGAAAACCTCATCTGCTTCTCTGGTCTCAGCCATCTTTAAGCTGGACATAAAGAAATTTACGTATAACAGCAGCTCCTGTTTTTATTTGGGTGAAACTTTGCAACTACCAAAACCTTGTCATTTCAAAGCTTAGGGAACTCTTGTCACAGTTGTCTCTGAAAATAAGGTTCCTTTTGGATACAGCCAAATGTAAGACAGTATGAATGCAGGTTGACTGGATATGGGTGGCAGGTCAACCAATTAACACACATTGTCTTCTATTTGTCAAAAGCAAAGGATGGTGCCCTAATTTTAAATAATCATCTTCAGACACTAGATTTCAAGAAACAGGCCAGAACCCTGTTTTCACTCTGTAGCATCAACTCTTTCCTGAAGGGAATTGAATGAGTGGTTTTCTACTCAGAGATCTGGTTCATAGCAACTGATTTTAACTGTTTTATCAGACATTACTTCAGGTCAGTGCTGCACACTGTTATCCTCCCAACTCTGGAGGCTGAGGTAGGAGGATCACAAGTTCAAGGCCAACCACAGCAATTTAGTAAGACCCTGCCTCAAAAAGGGGGACTGGGGTTGTGGCTCAGCAGTAGAGTGCTCGCCTAGCACGTGTGAGGCACTGGGTTCAAGCTTCAGTACCACATAAAAATAAATAAAATAAAGGTATTGTGACTAAATACAATAAAAAAATATTTTAAAAGGGGTGGAACTGGGGATATGACTCAGTGGTAATGTGCCCCTGGGTTCAATCCCTAGTGCCCACCCCCATCCCCAAAAGAAAACCAAAACCAACCCCCCTTTCCTTTTTGAGGCACTAGGGATTGAACCAGGGCCTCTCGTATCTTATGCAAGTATTCTACCACTGAGGTACATCCCTAACCATTTTTACAGGGTCTCACTGAATTGCCAAAGCTGGCCTCAAAATTGTGATCCTCCTGCCTTCTAAGTAGCTGGGATTCCAGGCATGTGTCACTGTGCCTGGCTATTTTACAACTTGATGGCTATTTTAGGCTGCCTTTATTGTTGCTATATTAGAAACTTGGAAGTATTTTCAAAGCAGCCAAATAATTCCAATTCCTAACTAAGGAAAGAAGCAGGTGAAATGATTTTTTAAAAAAGACTAGAAGTGGGCTGAGGTTGTAGATCAGAGGTAGAGCACTCCCCTTGTATGCGGGAGGCACTGGGTTGGATCCTCAACACATAAAAATAAAATATTGTGTCCACCTATAACTAAAAAGTAAATATTAAAAAAAAAAAAAAGACCAGAAGCATTTGCCTTTCCTCCCAGAGGTTCATTTCAAAAAAATCATAGGCTTCTGACTAAAAACCAATCTTGCTGAAATACACTGGTGATTGTGGATGCCTTTTTAGTTGGCTAATTTGTTTCAAAATAAAATAGACCTGGAGCCCACTGTTGACCCCTAATTGGTTCAACTGTTCAGATGGAGCATGAAGATTTATCCAAGCACTTGGTTTATCCTGTTATGTGTTTGCTATGGAAAGTATTAGCAAGCACTGCCTCACTTTTTTCCACTGGGGACCATGTTCCTCGTTTCATTTTCATTGTTTCTCTGCTAACGAGATCATGTAATGACAAGACTCAAGTCCCTTCTGATCTCAGCAATGCTTTTTAAACCCTTACTTTCACAGAAAGGCACTTACCTCTTAACAGGCAGCCACACTTCAGTCAGTTTGATAAATTAAAAAAATTTTTTTTTTTTTTTTTTTTTTTTTTTACGAAAAATCCTAACAAACCAAGTCCTGAAATCAGACAAATTGCACAAGAGAGAAAAGAAATAGAAAGCTTCCTGGGAGAGGAAGAGATGTCCATGAGAAAACCAACAGGGCTGAGCCTTACATGCCCTTCTCTCTTCTAATGTATTACTCTTAATAAAGTACAGCAGGAGCTGGTCTCTGTCCACACTGCTGGATGCTCTCAAAGCAGCATCCCAAGAGCCTGGAAGATAGCTTTTGTTAGCAGATTCAGTACTGCAGGAAAAGCCAGAGTCCAGTGATTCTGTTAACGGAGGCTGCTGCTGCTGCTGGCTTGGGAGCTGCCCATACCTGGATGGTCTGGACTATGTCGGTTCTGAGGGAGACAAAGAAAGGGTAAAAACATTTAGGAACTATCTTGGCCTTGACCAGTGCTATGTAAGAAAAAGAACGTCTTGCGTTTTCAATCTTAGGTCAACTTCAAGCAAAGGATAAAATCTTTAGGACAGGGTGAAATATAAGGAAACTCATTGGGCTGTAGCAACAGGCCTCCCCCCTACCTTCTTTTTCTTCTTTTCTTTCTTCTTCCTTTTCCTATCAGGATCCTCTTCTTTTTTCTTTTTCTTCTTCTTGTGATCCGAATCAGATGGTGTTTCTGTAAGGTGACATTAGATGCTTATCACCTCTAGAGCTCAAAATCCTCTACTGCTATGAACTCTGAAGGCTACAGCAAAACCTCAAGTCAGGGGCAAATGCTTTTTTCTAAATGGCCAGGAAGAATAAAGTGCTGCTAAAGACCCTCTCCCAAGTCAATGTTTGCCCAAGAGACCCCAGAATATCAGTCTTCATCTTCAGGAGAATTAAGAGTCCACACTCTTGTAGGAAACTAACTGGGATTAACTGGAAGGCCAAACCAGATTGAGAAGGTCACATTTTCTTGCTTTTGAATAGAATTGCTTCTTACCTGGGGGGACAGGATCCTGGGTACGGCTCTGTTTGTGTTTGTGTTTATTCTTCTTCTTGGGAGGCTGAATGTGCATCAGACGACACTGCTCGGGCAACTGAAAGAACCAAAGGAAGGGCCAGATGACTAAGAGGAAATGCCCTGCTCCCATCATGTGTTCTGCTTAGTAAATTATGAAGGAACAGACTTGAACAGAAAAGCCACCTTCATGCCTCTTAGGTCTCATCATCATTTGCCTTTCTCCTCCCCAAGAGAGGACTCACCGGGCCAGTATGGAGGCGGAAGCCAGAGAGCATGGTCCCTGTGATAGGATTAAAAGAGCCACCAAGAATAGGTGGCTTCTCAATGAGGGAACGGAGGCTGCTGTTATCATGGGAACCAGGCAGATCAATCATCCCTGGCAAGTCAGGCAGGAAATTACTTAGCTTCTCCTTCACCTTCTTTCCACAGAATTTATTATAGTCATGTTCCAAGTTGTAATGTGTGATCAGATTGGTGCTGCCTGTCAGCTCTGTACTACCTAGACAACACAGAATAATAAAAGATTAGTAATAAAAACAGATTTTTTTGTCATTGACCTAGAGGGAAAGCAAAGGATTATATTTTAACCTAGATAAGGAATTCTAAATGAGAATTACAAAAATTCAAACTGATTTATATAAAGCAAGAAACAAAGCAAAAGTAAATTACAGGTTGACCACCCTGAGTCCAAAAACCTGAAATCTGAAATGGCTGGGAAATTGGAAACTTTTTGAACTCTATCATAAGACTTTTTGTTTCAGATTTTGAAGCATTTCAATTTCAGATTTTTGGGTTACAGAGCTCAACTGATAAAATCTAAACATTTCAAAATCTGAAAACCTATGAAATCTGAGACACTTCTGGTCCCAAGCATTTTGAATAAGGGGCAGTCAATCTATAATATATAATAAGCACTAAAGACATAGTTGGGCATAGTGGTGTATGCTTGTAATCCTGGCTACTTGGGAAGTGGAGACAAAAGTATCAAGTTTGAGGACAGCCTCAGTAACTCAGACTTGTCTCAAAAAATAAGAAGGAATGGGGATATATTTCAGTGGTAGTGTGCAGAATTTAATCACCAGTACCCCCCCTCCCCAACACACACAAATAATAATAGTACAGAATGGTAGGAGTAGAAGTGAAAAAAGGGTAAAAATCTAAGCAGGGCATATTGCTCTAGCCCAATGAAGGAGACACTCCTTGAACTAATCTGAACAATAATTCACATGACATTTATGTTTTTATAAGTGCTTTTCATAAAATTTACCAGTGAGACCCAGGTGCAGTGGTGCAGGCCTGTAATCCTAGCAGCTTGGGAGGCTGAGGCAAGAGGACCATGAGTTCAAAGCCAGCCTCAGCAACTTAGCGAGGCCCTAAGCAACTCACTAAATTATACACTCAGTCCTTTATTTTTATTTTGAGACAGGCCTTGCTAAGTTGCTGAGGGCCTCACTAATGCTGAGGCTGACCTCAAACTTGTGAGCCTTCTACCTCTGCCTCCTGAACCACTGCCACCACATCAAGTTGTTTTTTTTTTTTTTAATAGCAAAAAATATGAATCACCTTCACATAAAAAAAAAAAAAAAAAAAGATTTGGGGGCTGGGGTTGTGGCTCAGTGGTAGAGTGCTCACCTAGCATGTTTGAGGCGCTGGGTTCAATCCTCAGCACCACATAAACAAACAAACAAATAAATGAAATAAAGGTGTGTGCTCAACTGCAACTAAAAGAAAAAAGAAAACTAAAAAAAAAATATTTTTCCCCCTAGTTATGAGTACCTAACATTTCTACTCTTTGTTTTGTTTTGTTTTCTTTTTTTGATATTAAAGATTGAATCCAGGGCTGGGGATGTGGCTCAAGCGGTAGCGTGCTCGCCTGGCATGCGTGCGGCCCGGGTTCGATCCTCAGTACCACATACCAACAAAAATGTTGTGTCCGCCGAGAACTAAAAAATAAAAATATTAAAAATTCTCTCTCTCTCTCTCTCCTCTCTCTTAAAAAAAAAAAAAAAAAAAAAAAGATTGAATCCAGGGGTGCTTTACCACTGAGCTGCACCTCCACTCCTTTTTATTTGAGACAGGGTCTCACTAAATTGCTAAGGCTGGCCTCAAACTTGTGATCCTGCTTCAGCTCCTGTGTTGCTGGGATTACAAGCATACATCACTGCGCACGTCTCTGCTTGTAAAGATGTTACTGTTACCAGTATCTTTATTCTTCCTCATGCCAAGTATTAATATTTCACTTAGAAGACAGAATATTTTGGGGGGGGGGTTCTGGGATTGAATCCACTGGTATTAACCACTGGGCCACATCCCTAGCCTGTTTCTGTATTTTAGAGACAGGGTTTTGCTGAGTTGCTAAGTGCCTTGCTAAGTTACTGAAGGTGGCTTCTAACTTGTGATCCTCCTGCCTCAGCCTTCTGAGCCACAGGGATTATAGGTGTGTGCCACCGCACCTGGCTGACAGAAATGTTTGGTTACAAGTGGACAACTAGAATCCTAATTCTGACTGTCTTCCATACCACAGTTCCTCAAATGAAAACATTGAAAAGTTTAAAAATACATGGAAGGCATTATCAATATAAATACTGTATTGCTGATTTTTTTCAAAGAATATAAACTTACTAGAACTTGATGAAGACTGAGTAGCAAGGGCAGAAACATCTAACCTGTAACTTCATCTGTAATTATGATCATCACATGGATACAAATGACAAGTGGCTTGTTTATAATCATTCACTTGGGGAAAACTCAGGTTCTGACTGACTATGAGCCCCCTGAAGACAGAAAGTGTCTTGTTTATTCATGCATTGCTAATGCCCAGCATGGTGCACACGTTAACTACTCAATAAATATTAAATGAACAAGGTACTTTTACTCTATGTGTTTGGGTCTTACTCCATACTTTTCCTTCTTGTTATTGCCAAAAATCTCAGAAGAATGGTCTAATTGTAATGGCAAGAGACTTAGTGTCATGGTAAACGTTCTCTAACTCTGGGCACTACCTCCTGCCATTACTGTCTCTTGATTTTTTGCCCTGACAGCTCTCCTCCTTCCAGATGGTTTTACTTAAGGCTCAAGGTGAGAAGGCACTCACTTTTTCTAAACTTTTTTAATAAGAGTTCAACTTTCTGTTTTTACTATTAGTTCTAAGAAGATAATTTATAAATTTTTATCCCCGGCCCTGACTCACTCAAAAACAAAATCTTGCTCTTCCATCACTTTTTTAGTCAACTCTATGCAGGTTTGATGTTTTTTTCCTTAAAGTTCCAAATATTGCCCACATCACCCATGGCTTCTCTATTTTATGGGTCACTTCTCTTTCACTCATGGGTTCCATCCCCAGTACAAAAACAAAAGGGTAGGGGGACAAGAGAATAAAGAAACTGGTAGACACCAATTACCAATCAAAGGATAGTCAACTTTTTTTTTTTTTTTTTTTGATACCAGGGATTGAACTCGGGGGCACTCGACTACTAAGTCACATCCCCAGCCCTATTTTGTATTTTTATTTAGAGACAGGGTCTCATTGAGTTGCTTAGCACCTCACCATTGCTGAGGCTGGCTTTGAACTCATGATCCTCATGTTTCAGCCTCCAAGCTGCTGGGATTAAAGGCATGTGCCACTGCATAGGGCTGATAGTCAAACTTCTTTTTTTTAGTCAAACTTATTTACACTTCAGTTTTTTAAACTAGAAATGAAGATAAATAATGCCTACCTCAAAGGGCAATTCTAAGTACTACACAGCATTACATATGGGTGTCTCCCAAGTCATGATATGGCAATAAGACTTGGAATGAACTGAAAGGCATCCTGGAGACTTAACATGTCCAAAATAACTTGTGATTTCTACCATCTAAAACTTATTTTTTCTTCATATTCCAGTCTCAGATACCATCCACCCCATTCCTCAAGTCAAAATCTTAAATTATCAATTCCTCCCTTTGCTTCACTTCTACATGTGATTCTTCATTCCTGTCAGCTCTACCTCTAACATGTATCCTGTATCCATTCACTTTTCCTGAACTACTGAAGGGTAGCTTCTGACTGATTAACCCAATTTTTGTTGTTCATGGAGCTGTTTGGGTGATTAAAAATAAATGATCGGGCTGGGGATGTGGCTCAAGCGGTAGCGCGCTCGCCTGGCATGCATGCGACCAGGGTTCGATCCTCAGCACCATATACAAAGATGTTGTGTCCGCCGAAAACAAAAAATAAACATTAAAGAAATTCTCTCTCTTTAAAAAAAGTAAAATAAATGATCATGTCACCCCATGCTGGCTTCTCTTATAACTTAAAATCTAAATGCCTTCTAAAGGCCTCTGCCCAGCTTTCCCTCTTCACCCTTTACTGCTCCTGCCCTTGTTCACTTCACTGGCGTCCAGTGGGTCTTCTGTCCCTCAGAGATTCCAAGCATTTTCTTACATGAGGACTAGCTTATCTAATTTTGTGTATACCTAGAAGTATCTCTCCTTCCGTCCATAGTAGCAGGATCTTTGTCTATGCTCAATTTTAGCCTAAATGCTATTTACTCAGAGAGAATGCTATGATCATTTCAGCTAAAATAGTTCTGCCCTCAATTATTTATGTCTGTTCCTCATACTATTAACTACCATCTTGTTATGCCAGGCGAGCGTGCTACTGCTTGAGCCACATCCCCAGCCGATCATTTATTTTTAATTACCCAAACAGCTCCATGAACAACAAAATTGGGTTAATCAGTCAGAAGCTACCCTTCAGTAGTTCAGGAAAAGTGAATGGATACAGGATACATGTTTATATTTCACCTCTTTTGCTGACATGTAATCTTCAAAAAGGCAAGGATCTTATCAATCTTGTTCACACTGTATCTCCAGTGTTTAGAATAGTGCTTGATAAATAGTGCTTAACAAAATAATTTTTGTATTCTTGTGGTACTGTCACTTGAATCTAGAACCTTATGGATGCTGGGCAAGTGCTCTCTCACTTAGCCACATCACCAGTCCCCCAAATAAGTTTTTGAATGGAAGAATTTGGTTCAGGGGGCTGGGGATGTGGCTCAAGCGGTAGCGCGCTCGCCTGGCATGCGTGCAGCCCAGGTTCGATCCTCAGCACCACATACCAACAAAGATGTTGTGTCCACCGAGAACTAAAAAATAAATATTAAAAATTCTCTCTCTCTCCTCACTCTTTAAAAAAAAAAAAAAAGAATTTGGTTCAGTTCTAATACCCTCTTTTAGTAGATGGATTGTTGAACTTCTGGGAAGGCAGGCAACTTGCTTCAAACAAAATTTGTGTCCCACATAAACTAAAACCTTAGGTCCCCAGAGGAGTTAAATCTGGCTTCTAAAGTTCCAACTATTTTTTTTTCCTAGACCGCCACAAGTCAGTGACAGAGCCTGGCTTTAGCACGAAAAATAGTGCAGAGATGCATGGCCACTCGCCCCCAATCAATCCCATAAATTCAAGCTATTCCTTTGTGAATCCTAACAGCCTTTCCGACTTTAAGCTGCACATCTGGCCACGCGTTACCTAGGTTACTTCGCACCGCAGAGAAACACATAGCCACGCCCATTACCTCCTATGTATGATCTGATTGGCTGACTTCGGCCAGGCCTAGTACTCACCTGGCAGTTCCCTCATTAGGTAAAAGGGGCCACAACCAGCCGCTGACTTGTCTGCACCCGAAGGGGCGGTGGCCGCGGATGAAGGCGGGGCCGTGCCGGGTCCCCCGCCCGGAGGAGGTGGAGGTGGAGGTGGAGGTTTTCCTGGTCCGAAGCCGAGTGCAGTTGGAGGCGGTGGTGGGTCAGCTTGAGCTCCGAATAGCGCCGTGAAATTCTCCATCGTCCCCACAGCCGCGGCGCTGCCTTGGTGTCTGTGGCGTTAGTGATATTCATTGGACAATCCTTTCACCGGGAACCGCCCTCTTCCTTTAGGAGCCTCCTATCATTGGATATTGCAAGCCACGCCCACCTCATTTCGGCAACTACTTCCGTCGCTCTACGAAAACGTTCAGGAAGTGCTGTCTAACTTTCTTAAATTCTTCTCTGATACCTCGACTCACCACAGTCGCATACCAGTAAGATGACCTAGATAAAAAAAAACGACAGCTGTATTGGCCAATAAAGTATGAATCCTCTTTTCAGGTCTGACCTGCCTCAACATCCAATCAGAGATCTACTTCCGGGCCCAGAGGCGGTGCACCTTGAGACTTGGTCCAATAGAAGTCTCTGTGGTGGGGAGGCTCAACTACAGACGGCAGAGAGCGGCGGGTGCAGCAAGGGCTGGAAAGATGGCGGTCCTGGCACCTTTATTTGCTCTCTTGTATTCGGTGCCGAGGCTTTCACGATGGCTGGCTCGACCTTACTGCCTGCTGTCTGCTCTGCTGTCTGCCGCCTTCCTACTTGTGAGAAAACTGCCGCCGCTGTGTCACGGTTTGCCCACCCAACGCGAAGACGGTAATCCGTGTGATTTTGACTGGGTGAGCGCCCCCTGTCTCAGTAGCGCACGACCTTGACTGTCCATGCCCTGCCAGGTGCACCTGGGAGCCTCGGGGTTCACCTTTCTGAGAACGCTTGAGTGTTTGAGCCTGTAGCAGGCTTATAGACCGAAGAGTGTAGATCCCGGGTCGTCATCGAGTCTCAGCCTGTGTGTTTAAGATGGGGAAATGGGGCCGGCTAGTTATAGCCCCTGCACAGCAGCATCCCAGTATTCTCTTACACTTGCATGTATGCTTAGCGTTGTATACCATTCATTTAGTCAACAGCCTTACCGAAACTCTACACATGTGTAGCTTTTTACAGTGCTGCTTGTTGTGTAAAGCCCTCCGAGGAGCCAGTAGTACAAGGCGAGCAGTAGTATTTCCGTTTTTTAAAAATTTATTTTTGCGTTCCTGGAGATGGAACCCAGGGCCTCTTGCATACCAGAAAGTGCTATACCACTGAGCGGCATCCCAGTCCTCCATTGATCTCATCATGGTTAGGCGACTTCTCAAGGTCACACAACTGCTGATATCCTGAGAAACTACTCTGATGGTCACAATACTGCACACTTGATAAGCCATTTCTAAATTCGATAAACTTTTGCAGAGTGAACACTCTGTGTTAAGCACTGTGCACGATCCCAAGGATGCAAAATTGAAAAGAATTTGGGTTGGGGATATACCTCAGTTGGTAGAATGCTTGCCTTGCATGCACAAGGCCCTGGGTTCAATCCCCAGCACCGCATGCACACACACAAAATTGAAAAGGATTTGAGATCTATTGTGAAGAAATCTATTCTAAGCCCCTTGCTGTGCTTTCTAGGTAGGAGTGGAGGCACCTCTTTAAAAAAATGTGAGCCAGGGGCTGGGAATGTGGCTCAAGCGGTAGCGAACTCACCTGGCATGCTTGCGGCCAGGATTCGCTCCTCAGCACCACATACAAACAAAGATGCTGTGTCCGCCGAAAACTAAAAAATAAATATTAAAAAAAAAATTTCTCTCTCTCTCTCCTCTCTCTCTCTTAAAAAAAAAAAAATGTGAGCCCGGCTCCTGTGGCCCACCCTGTAATCCCAGCTGCTCAGAAGGCTGAGACATTGTGAGTTCAAAGCCAGCCTCAGCAAAAGCGAGTCTCGAAGCAACTCAGTGAGATCTTGTCTGGAAATAAAATACAAAATAGGGCTGGGGATGTGGCTCACTTGAAGCTGTATCTCATGCTGAAGAGCTGTACCTGTAGAATTTCTGTCTTTTTTTTCCCCCCAGCTCCAAAAGTGAATCTTGACTTTTACCAGAACCCATTCTCTTATTTTCTTTCTCCCTCCCTTGTTTATTCTTCAGGTTTTTCTTGACAGAATTATTGGTTGGAATTGATTTCAAAAGATCATGTGATTTCAAAAAGAACCTTTTTAAAATATGATGTTTTATGTACATTAAAGATAATGGGTTTCAATAAACTCAAAACGGTATATGGATAGTAATAAGGATTTTAATAAATGTAGGAGACCTTTTTTAAAAAAATATTTTTTAGTTGTAGATGGACAGAATACCTTTATTTCTTCTTCTTCTTTTTTTTTTTAGAGAGAGAGAATTTTTTAATATTTATTTTTTAGTTTTCGGTGGACACAACATCTTTATTTTATTTTTATGTGGTGCTGAGGATCGAACTGGGCCGCCGCATGTCAGGCGAGCTCGCTACCACTTGAGCCACATCCCCAGCCCTGTTTATTTATTTTTATATGGTGCTGAGGACCCAGTGCTTCACAGGTGCTAGGCAAGTGCTATAAAACTGAGCTACAATGCCAACCCCTGTAGGAGACCTTTTATCAAAATTTATTTTTCTGTATATTGTCTAATATGCAAAATACTGGAAATCTTAATACTCTTTTTTTTTCTTTCCTCTCCCAGGACTGACTGTAGTTTTTGGAGCCAAAGAACCTGAGGTTTTTTTTTTTTTTTTTTTTTTTTTAAGAGAGAGAGAGAGAATTTTAATATTTATTTTTTAGTTCTCGATGGACACAACATCTTTGTTTGTATGTGGTGCTGAGGATCAAACCCGGGCTGCACGCATGCCAGGCGAGCACGCTACTGTCTGAGCCGCATGCCCCGCCCCATCTTATTACTCTTGATAGCCAGTTTTTGTTTTCATGGAAGAGTCCTAGTTTACTAATTCAACTTGGTGATTGGGAACTTAGGAAATGAGGTAAACTCCAAAGTTTTAGTTGTTTAACATATTTAAAACATTTCTATTTTATTAAACAAAAGGGAAAAATAAAAATCAAGCCTTTATTTATTTTTTTTCTGTATATACTTACTGTCTTTCATGGTAATCAAAAGATTTGATAAAGGAATAATGATTTCTTTTTCTTTTTTTTTTTTTTTTTGGTGCTGAATGTCAAACCAAGGGCCTTGCCCAGGCATTCTACTACTGAACCATACCCTCAGCCCCATGTTCATTTCTTTTTTTTTTTTTTTTTTTTTTTTTTAAAGAGAGAGTGAGAGAGGGGAGAGAGAGAGAGAGAATTTTTAATATTTATTTTTTAGTTCTCGGCGGACACAACATCTTTGTTGGTATGTGGTGCTGAGGATCGAACCCGGGCCGCACGCATGCCAGGCGAGCGAGCTACCGCTTGAGCCACATCCCCAGCCCCCATGTTCATTTCTTAATAGAAGAATTTGAGCTAATAAGTACAGAGGAATGACAGAATTTAAAAGTCATTATTTAGGCCTTTAATGAAATCAGAGATCTTAATGATCATTTGTGGGTGCTGAAACCATCAGATGAAAGGTTAATGTGTCTCTTGGAGTACTGTAGGAGGAAGACTACCTAGCACCACTTATGGTGTATATTTTTGCCAAAAGATTTAAATTTCATTGAATTCAAATCTCTAAAGCTCATTACCACTTTACAATAAATATGGGAAATATAAGGTCATCATTAAAACACATACTGTGAATATCAAGCTGCCAAATCTAGAAAACTGGGCAAGTCAACAGTACAAATGACTCATTATCTTCAGTTCATCCTGGGTGTGGTGGCACATGTCTGTAATCCCACCAACTGAAGAGGCTGAGACTGGAGGATTTCAAGTTTGAGGTCAGCCTGGGCAAACTTAGTGAAACCCTGTCTCAAAATTAAAAGGGTTAGAGATGTACCTCAGTGGTAGAGCACCCCTGGGTTCAATCCCCAGTATGGAGAAGAAAAAAAATTTTTTTCAATGGATATATAGCCTGAGATTAAAAAAAAAAAAAAAAAGGAGAGCTGGTATCCATTAAAAATTAAAGAAAATGGGGCTGGGGATATAGCTCAGTTGGTAGAATGTTTGCCTTGCATGTACAGTCCCTGGGTTCAATCCCCAGCACCTGCCCCCCCAAAAAAAAAAATTAAAGAAGCCCATCAAGAGTGGTACATACCTGTAATCCCAGCAGTTTGGGAGGCTAAGGTTTGTAACTAAGCATGGTTTCAGGAATCCCACTGAGGGTTATTAGAATGTTTCCCCTGTGAATAAAAGGGGACTACACACAATAACATTTTTACACACAATAACATTTTGAAACAGGATCATTTGAATAAAGACAATTGGGAATTATTGTGTTGGGTATGTATGTGATATATGAAAAACAAAACTCAGCTTTTACTACTATACTTCAGCAACGCAGAACTTTTTTTTGTTGTTGTTATTTGTTTGTTTAAGTCCTGGGGATCAAACCCAGGGCCTTATGTATGTTGGGAAAGCACTCTGCCACTATATCTCTAGCCCCAACAGGATATTTCTTTGATTTCTGGTTTAGGAAATAAATATTATTTGGGGATTTCTTCTTATTAACAACCAATCATTTTTTTCTTTTTAAAATATTTTTAGTTGTAAATAGACATGATTACTTTTTAAGTGGTGCTAAGACTTGAACCCAGTGCTTCACATGTGCTAGGCAAGTGCTCTACCACTGAGCCCCAGCCCATAACCAATCATTTCTGTAGCAGATATCATCTGGATGTGTTCTAATTCAATTTTATTCTGATACCATCTACGTGGAGTTAGAGTCAGATCCCCACAGGTTGAGGGCTTCTTCCTATAAGACTACCTCTATTTCAGATGCCATTAAGAAGCAAGAGGGAGGGGCTCGGGTGTGGCTCAGTGGTGGAGTGCTCGCCTAGCATGCACGAGGCACTGGGTTCAATCCTCAGCACCACATAAATGTAAAATATTGTGTTCACCTAAAAAAAACTTGAGAATAAATATACTTAAAAAAAAAAAAAGAAGCAGTAGGGAGCTGGGGTCCTAGTGCAGTGGTAGAGTGCTTGCCTATTATATGTGAGGCACTGGATTTGATTCTCAGCATCACATATAAATAAATAAAATAAAGGTCCACTGACAACTAAAAAATATTAAAAACAAAACAAAACCACAAGCAATAGGTTGTCACCTATACTTTTGACTAATAGCTATAAAAAGGGGTTCCCAGTATGCACTTTTTAGATTTGACTAATTTGCTAGAGCTCACAGGGAAACGTTTTACTTATATTTACTGGCGTACTAATAAAGGATATTACAGAGGCTGTAGATGTAGAGATGCATAGGGTGTGGTTTTTTGAGAAGGCGTAAGCAGCCTCCTCAAGGAACCTCATGTGTTTAGCCCTCTAGAAGCTCCCCCATTTTTCCAGTTTTTATGGAAGCCTTACAATGTAGGTAATGATTGGTTAAATATTGGGCATTGGTGATCAACTTCAGCCCCTTTCTGGAGGTTAGAGGGTAAGACTGAAAGTTCCAACATTAATCATGGCTTGGTCTTTCTTGTGACCAGCCTCTGTCCTCATTAGCACATAAGTTATTTAGCCTTCCATCACTATGAGATAATCTTAAAGAGGTAATCAGTTATGAATACCTGAGATAATTAACTTATAAAGAGAAAAGGTTGGGCTGGGGATGTGGCTCAAGCGATCGCCTGGCATGAGTGCGACCCGGGTTCGATCCTCAGCACCACATACAAACAAAGATAACTGAAAAATAAATATTAAAATTCTCTCTCCAAAAAAAAAAAGAAAAGGTTGATTTTATTTCATTTATTTTGTGGTTTCATCTGTGGTTAGTCTGATTGCTGGTAGGCTTGTGGCCAGGCAGTGTGGGGAGCCATTCTCACACGTGACTGGGCAACTCCCGGATTGGGTGTGAGCCACTCTGGCTAAACTGTCGGAGCTTTCCTGACCCTCTCCTGGTGCGAGAGCCTGTCCGTGTGGGGGGTGTGACTGACCACTGACTCGGAGGCCAATCACTGACCCTGACCTTGGAGTGCTGCCCCCCTTAACCTTCATTGGATGGAATTCTCCCCTGAATTTCTTGTTCCCCAATAAAAGGCCACTCCCTGGCATGCTCTCTCTCTCTCTCCTGCTAGCCCTGAATAAGCCTTGCTGCCCTACCGGGTGGTTTGAGGTGAGAGCCAGAGGGGGAGCCATCTCGGACCTGGTCATAGAAAAAGGTAATTGAGTCTGTGTGTTTATTTTGATCTCACTAGCTAACTTTTATGCCAAGAACCTCTTTAATGAAACCAGTGCGCTGGTCGCATGGTGGAAAGGCAGCACATCATGGCAGGAGCATATGGTGGAGCAAAACCACTCACCTCGTGATCAGGAAGCAGAGAGAGCAAGGGGACCCAGGGTCCTATAGTCCTCTTCAGGTGTACACCCCCAATGGCCTAAAAGCCTCTCAGTTGGATTACCTCTTCCTTGTAGCATCACCTTGGGAACAAACCATTAACACATGGACCTTTGGGGGATATTAAAGATCAAAAACTATAGGGTTGTGCATGCCTAAGTCCCAGCTATTTGGGAGGATAAAGTAGGAGGATCTTGAGCCCTGGAGTTTGAGACCAGCCTGGTAACAGTGAGACCTTGTCTCAAAATAAATTTTTTTAAAAGATGCAAACTACAGCTGGGTGTGGTAATGTATTCCTTTAATTCCAGTGACTCGGGAGGCTGAGATAGGAGGATTAGAACTTTGAGGCCAGCCTCAGCAGCTTAGCAGGACTATGTCTCAAAAAATAAAAAAAGCCTGGGAGATGTAGTTCGATGGTAAAGTGCCCCTGAGTTCAAGTCCTAGTACCAAAAAAAGAATCCAACTATTGAAACACACAAAAGACACTTGTTCCTCCAGAGATTTCAAGCATTTTAGGAACTATATGTCAAGAAACAAGATGAAGACCAAGTATATATATTTCATATTATTATAGTATAGTTATGGTACTGTGTTGTGGTTAAAAATTAGAAAAAAGTGAGGCTGGGAATGTAGCTTAGTGATAAGAGTCTCACCTAGCATGTGAGAGACCCTGAGTTTGATCCCCAGCACTGCAAAAACAAACAAAAGTGTCCTTATGTGTAAGAGATACACACTAAAGTTTCACACATGAAATGAGGTAATTGGAATTTGCTTCAAGTTTTTTCCATCATAAAAAGTGGGTAGCATAGACATATGAAATACCACATTTTCAAAATGTTGGTTACTGTTTTAGCTGGGTAGTAGGGGTTAATTAAAGTATCCTCTCAAGCTGCGGGTATAGCTCAGGAAAGAATATGAGCTTGGCATCACAGGTCCTGAACTTTAATCCTCAGCACTCCTCTCCCCCACGAAAAAATATCCTCCCTACTTTTGTGTATGTTTGAAATTTTACTTAATGAAAATTTTGTTTTGTTTTGGAAGAGCCGTGAAAAGACTTAAAAACTGTGAACAGAGATATACAAAGAGGCCTCTGCTTCATATAGTCATTCTGGAACCCATGCTCCTTCCATCTTCTTCCTATAGTCTTTTCTCTCTTTCTTTCTTTTTTTTTTTTTTTTTTTTTTTGGTACTGGCGACTGAACTCAGGGGCACTCAAGCACTGAGCCACATCCCTAGTCCTATTTTGTATTTTATTTAGAGACAGGGTCTCACTGAGTTGCTTAGCACCTTGCCATTGCTGAAGCTGGCTTTGAACTTGCGATCTTCCTGACTCAGCCTCCCGAGCCACTGGGATTACAGGTGTGCACCACCATGCCCGACCTATAGCTGTCTCTTATCTTAGTACCATGGAACTAGTGGATGAAGAAAGGAAACTGGAATGCAAGGCACACTCTTTTTTTTAACTGAGTACAGAAGTGGCAAATCATTTCCACTCAGTAATACTAATCACACAGCACTACCAAGATGCAAGGTGATTGGGAGAGAGTCTAGTTGCTGATGCCCAGGGGAAAAAGGAAATAAAGTTTGGAGTACTCATTACCAGTCCATCTTTTAGAATGCTCCTTTTTTGGTTCTGTATTTGTATTTGGTCTTCTGATTGACCATAGTTCTTCTCTCTTTTTGTTTTTTTGGTACTGGGAAGTGAATCCAGGGGCACTTAACCACTGAGGCCACATCCCCAGCTCATTTTTATTTTTTGAGACAGGGTCTCGCTAAGTTGCTGAGGCTGGCTTTGAACTTGCCATCCTCCTGCTTCAACATCCTGAGCCACTGGATTATAGGCGTGCGCCAATGTGCCTGGCCTCTTTCATTAATTTATTTGAGAGAGAGAGAGAAAGTGTGTGGTGTGTGTGTGTGTGGGGGGGGGGAGTGTGTGTGTGTGTTGCTCGGAATTGAACCCAGGACTTTGCATGTGCTAAGCCTGTGATCTTCCCACTGAGCTACATTCTCAATCCTTAAATCCTAATTCAGACCCACCCAATTTCATTCATGAAAACCCTAATATTTGCTTCAGGTATAATATTTACTATAGTCTGTCATAATCCCGCATTCCCGGGGCAGGGGATGTGGCTCAAGCGGTAGCGCGCTCGCCTGGCATGCGTGCGACCCGGGTTCGATCCTCAGCACCACATACCAACAAAGATGTTGTGTCCGCCGAGAACTAAAAAATAAATATTAAAAATTCTCTCTCTCTCTCTCTCTCTCTCTCTCTCTCTCTCTCTCTCTCTCTCCCCTCTCTCACTCTCTCTAAAAAAAAAAATTAAAAAAAGTAATAATAATCCTGCATTCCCATTTTACATGTCCATATCTAAATTCAATTAGTTACTTTTCTTTTTGGTACTGGGGATTGACCCAGGTGTGCTTAACAAAAGCACATAATCTCCAGCCTTTTTTATTTTGAGAAAGTGTCTCACTAAGTTGCTTAGGGCCTCACTAAATTTCTGAGGCTGGCTTGGAACTTTGAATCCTCCTGTCTTAGACTCCCAAGTGACTGGCATTATAGGCGTGTGCCGCCATACCCAGCAATTAATTACTTGTTTTTGGAGATTGAAGCTGAAAACCTAGGTTCCTGACCCCCAGCTGTAAATCTCAGTTGACTTTTTTTTCTGAAATGACCAGTTGGCTCTGTTGTTAGTCTAAGGCCTTCCATATCCTTTTTTTATACTATCTAATCTACAGTCTTTTCCCCCCACCATGCTTTTTCTTTTATCCTCATTCATGTTATGAGAGAGCCATATTTAGTGAACTAGTCCTGCATTCCCTCCTATACTCTTTGAAATTATCTTGTTTGTGTCTTTGTTATGTTTCTTCTCTGTCTCACATGGATGCTAAAATTCTAGAAGAAAGAACTGAAGCCAGGTGGCCAAATCCCAACAGCTCAGGAGGCTGAGACAGGAGGATCACAAATTCAGAGTTAGCAACGGCAAGGTGCTAAGCAACTTAGCCCCTTTCTCTAAATAAAAAATACTGAATAGGGCTGTGGATGTGGCTTAGTGATTGAGTGCTCCTGAGTTCAATCCTAGTACCAAAAAAATAAAGAACTGTAAGCCAAAGGTATTGAAAAGGGCTCTGCAGCTCCCCTTTAGTTCTCCAGTTTCATCAAAGGTACGAGGATTATCACTGCAGATGTTGAGTGGAGAGCAACAATTGAATTTGAGCAAAGCCAAACAAGTGGAACAGATATTTTACTAATAGAATATTATCAAGAAAGCTGAGATGAAAGGTGGAGAGGTAGTGGGGGAAGTGTTGGGGAGTAATATCGGTCAAAAATGTGGAAGAAAAAAACAAAAAGAAAGCTTTCCTAGAAAGCTATTTTTTTTGACCACGGTTATACTGAGTTGATTATAATAATATCTTGGGGATACGTCACACTTTATACAACCCTTTCATATCCATTATCTTATTTAATTCTCACATTAGCACTTTGAAATAGATAATGGTCAGTCAGGAAAGCCAAAGTTTAGGGATTAAGTGATTTGCTGAAATTCACCAGCCAGTTTGTGGTAGGAGTAGAACCTAAACATAGCTCTTCTGACTGTTGCTTTCCCCACTACTACTTAGTGAACTGCAGTTATGTCTTTGTTATCATTCTCAGTCTGGATCTCTGTTGGTTTTTCTAACACATTTGGTCCTCCTTCATCAATTCTTTTTACTGAATTCCTTGTCATTTTGCTTCTGTTCCAGAGAGAAGTGGAGATCCTGATGTTTCTCAGTGCTATTGTGATGATGAAGAACCGCAGATCTAGTAAGTTCAGCCTGCTTCTAAGTCTCAGGATCAGGCCTGATATCCCTGGAGTTGCTTTTTTCATGTTATGAGAGGGGCACTATTTAGGGCATTTGATCTTCTTCCCTCTTCCATTTCAAAAATACCCCAAGAAGATGGAAAAAGAATGGGATATAGGAGTATACAGCCCAGCCTGACTTGTGACATCTCTGTTTCAGTCACCGTGGAGCAACATGTAGGCAACATCTTCATGTTTAGTAAAGTGGCCAACACAATTCTTTTTTTTCGTCTGGATATTCGCATGGGCCTGCTTTATATCACACTCTGCATAGGTGAGGCAATTACCTTTTTAAAATTCTTCATAAGACTATGTTAATAAAGACTTGATTTAGGGGCTGGGTTGTGGCTCAGTGGCAGAGCTCTTGGGTGGCATGTGTGAGGCACTGGGTTCAATCCTCAGCACCACATATAAGTAAATAAAAAATAAAGTTAAATCAACAACTAAAAAGTATTTAACAACAACAAAAAAGACTTGATTTAGCTGGGTGTGGTGGTGCACACCTGTAATCCCAGTGGCTCAGTAGGCTGAGGCAGGAGGATCACAGGTTTGAAGCCAGTCTCAGCAATTTAACGAGACTGTAAGCAACCTAGTGAGACCCTGTCTCAAAAATTTTTTAAAAAAAGGGTTAGGGATGTGGCTCAGTGGTTAAGTGTCCCTGCCACCAAAAACATAAAGACTTAATTTGAGGAACCAAATATCATTCCCAAACAGGTAGTTATGTGTGTAACTTAGATGGAAAGAAAATATTACTGGGCACAGTGGCACACACTGTAATCCCAGCAGCGTGGGAATCTGAGGCAGGGGATTTGCTTGTTGAAAGCCAGCCTTAGCAACTTAACAAGGTGCTAAGCAACCTCGTTATTTAAGACCTTGTCTCTAAATAAAATACAAAAAAGGACTGGGGATGTGGCTTAGTAGTTAAGTGGCCCTGGGTTCAATTCCCAGTACCAAAAAAAGGAAAAACAAACAAACAAAAAACAAAAACTGCAGAGACTGTACTTTAGAGGAAGGAAATGTATTTTTGGTCTACATATATGTACAAGTATGTATTCTTTGGTGGCTGAAATCCTTGAGTTGGTTGGAGATAAGTCCTGTGTGCAAAGCCTTGTATGTTTTTTGCTTGATATCTTTTTTCCTGTGTTCAGTGTTCCTGATGACCTGCAAACCTCCTCTGTATATGGGCCCTGAGTATATCAAGTACTTCAGTGATAAAACTATTGATGTGAGTATTCTTCCTCCTCTGATTCTTGGGTACTTGGTAGATGATTTTGTAATTATGTTCTCAATTCACTAGGAGGAATAACAGTGCTTCAAAATGAAAGTCAGGAGCATTTGTGATTCATTATGAGAGCCAGGAAGAGGGAAGTCAGGATGAGGAATTAGGCACTAAGGTCTGACTCCTCCCATATTCTTACATGATCCAGTTCACTATTTCTTCCCTTTGTGTGGCAGGAGGAACTGGAGCGGGACAAGAGGGTCACTTGGATTGTGGAGTTCTTTGCCAATTGGTCTAATGACTGCCAATCGTTTGCTCCTATCTATGCTGACCTCTCCCTCAAGTAAGTTAGTGCAAAGGGAGGGATAATGGAAACTGAGATGCAGTACCTTCCTTCTTATTTTTGGCCTTGACTTTTATGCTCTCCAGCCAAAGTCATTACCCCCTTCTCTCCTCAAATATCTTTATTTTCACTTTTTAAAATGTTTTCAATATATTAAATAATATGTTCTTCTCAGGTACAACTGTACAGGGCTAAATTTTGGGAAGGTGGATGTTGGACGCTACACTGATGTTAGTACCAGGTATGTAAAGATTAGAGCTAGGGATCTTAGCAAGGAATTACTTTGAGCAATGTATAGAGATACATTCACAGACTCCTTTCTGGGCCCTGTAGGTACAAAGTGAGTACATCACCCCTCACCAAGCAACTCCCTACCCTGATCCTGTTCCAAGGTGGCAAGGAGGTAATGCGGCGGCCACAGATTGACAAGAAAGGACGAGCTGTCTCTTGGACCTTCTCTGAGGTATTTGAAGGAATAGGCATTGCAAATGGGTACAGATCAGTGGATGAGTTCTGAAACCCAACCTGGATTTGATTTCCAGTGTCTACCACTTGTCCACTAGTTTTTGGGGATATAGACTAGATACTAGGCCTTATTTTAGTTCACTCACCAAATTTACATTGTATGCCAGACTGCTAGTACAGGGAACAATGATGAGTGAAGACTTAGTCTCTAAGGCACCTATAGTATATAGGCATTTAGGCTTCTCATCTGCAAATTGGAGATCCATCTGGCTCACAAGATTATTTTACAGACTACATGTAGATAGTATCATTTATTCTTGGCACAGTGATTGACACATAATGAATACTTAAGTATTAATTGACTTTTCTGGGTACTTAAAAAAAAAAAGAGGAAAGTTAAATTAGGGTAGATTTGTATCCTTTCCTTTCTCCCTTCTTTCCTACTCTGTGTCTAAATACTTCTTACTTTTAGGTTCTGAACTTTATCTTCCAAACCAAATCCTGATGTGTGCATCTCTTTTGTGCAGGAGAATGTAATTCGTGAATTTAACTTGAATGAACTATATCAACGGGCTAAGAAGATATCAAAGACTGGAGACAGTATCCCGGAGGAGCAGAGTGTGGCCCCAGTCCCCACCACAGTGCCAGATGGGGAAAGCAAGAAGGATAAATAAGATTCCTGCCTCATTTTTGCTCCCTCTTCTGTCAATTCCAGGCACCTTTGAGGCCCTGCTCCAGTGTAACCATATGCTCTGCCTGTGGCTGCTGCCTCTTGTTTTCCCTGTTTGGCTGTTGCAGGGTAGGCAGGATGCTGCTTCTGATTTTAAAGAAGCTGGCATAGAATTGTCAGGTACCCTAGAGGAAGGCCTGCCTTGCTGTGGCCAACTGTTTCCTTAAGGGAGAGATCTCATATGATGGGGGAGGAAATGGTTTCCCTCCAAGGTTGGGTCAGTGTGTAAACTGCTATTCTTCTTTAGACATCAGCAGTCTGTGGTTTCCTTATTCCTCTTAGTGGCTCTGCACAGCCTAGACTAAATCAAACCTGTTACTTGCCTGGGTATAGAACACTAAGAATTTTTCCTCAAGGACCCTTGCTTTCCTTAGGCCCTTCTGGCTTGGTCTATGGCATTCATTAAAAAATACAAGCCTAAATTTGTTACTGGTCCCAAGGAGAAACCTTTTACCACAGAGTTTTCATCATTGAAAATAGTATTGAATGATCCTCCTATTTTGTAGGGATCCAGAGGAAAAGGAATAAAAGCTTGAGACTTTCCTTTGTGTGTTGGGACCTGGAGGAGAAAGCCTGGACTGTCCTTTTCTCCTACCTAGTCCCCACACCTAACCAACAGTTTCCATAATAAAAGAGACTGGGATTTCTTTTGATTAATCTTTTGTGTGTTTCTCTTGTGTTGGAAAAAAAGCTAGGCAGGGCTAGGAAAGTGGATCAGTGGGAGTTTACCTAGCATGCTTGAGGCCCTGAGTGGGATCCCCAGCACCACCAAAAACCAGACAGTCTTCAAAGAAAAGCTAAGTAACTGCAAAGAAATAGGCCATCTTTTAATTTTTTTTTATTATCAGTACTGGGGATTGAACCCCTGGGTCCATTACCATTCAGCTACATCCTCAGTCCTATATTTTTATTTTGAGACAGGGTCTGAGTTGCCCAGATTGGCCTTGAATTTTCGATCCTGATCCTCCTCCTTCCACCTCCCAAGTAATGGATTACAGGTGAATGCCACCATGCTGGATAAGATCACTGTAATATGAAAGGGCATATCGTGTTTCACCAAATGCTGGGCATCAATTCCCAGGATTGATGATGGTTGGGGAAGACCGATTTCTGTAATCTAAAGTGCTAACCAGAGGGGGGTGCTTTGTGAACTTAATTTTGGATTGGTCTGTGCTTCCCAGGGAGGAATTTGGGGAGCATCATAAAGCATAGCATTTAGTGCAACGCATAGGCACCTAAACCTCTGTGTGGGATATGAAGCTTGCTTCCAGACTTGAGTCCCCGCCTCCCGGCATGCCGGCCTCGCCTGGTCCCCTCCACCCACAGCGCTTAATGGTAGGGCCTGGTTCTCGCACTACCTCCCCCTTCTGGTAGGCGGAGTGGCTGGGCTCGAAGGTCCCGCCTCCCGGCCACGTGCGCGCTGCGGGCCCCGTTTTCCACTCTCGCGGGGAGTTTTTGTTTCGTGAGCGGAAGTTCTGGTTTAAACCTGGTGATTTGGGGTCTGATTGCTCTCCTGCCTGGTGCTATCTCAGTCGTGGCATCTTCACTGTATTCTCCCTTCCGCCCCAGCATCCCCAGTCGGCTCGGCGCGCGGCTGGATTCCAGGCGCCATGGCTCCTCGCGGGAGGAAGCGGAAGGCCGAGGCCGCTACGGTCTCCACGTCCGAGAAGCGGGAGAAACTGGAGAACGGCAAGGAACAAGTGGAGGAGGCGGTCGTCATTGAGCATTGGTGAGCGCCCTGGGAGGCGCGGGCGGCGGCGGGAAGAATGGCTGGCGTTGCAGCGGGGCCGCAGTCTGATCTCCCCGTCTCTCCCTAGCACTAGCTGACGCGTCTACGGGCGCAACGCCGCGGCCCTGAGCCAGGCGCTGCGCCTGGAGGCTCCGGAGCTTCCCGTGAAAGTAAATCCTTCCAAGCCCCGGAGGGGCAGCTTCGAGGTGACCCTGCTGCGTCGGGACGGCAGCAGTGAGTGCGGGCCGGGGCCTGGGGGGAGAGGGGCCTGGGTCTAAAGCTAAGAAGCACTAGTTTTGGAAACCGCGGCCAGCTGTTGACTTTAGAGATGCTCGTGGATTCCAAAGTAATTTCGATTTATTCCCAGGTGCCGAGCTCTGGACCGGGATTAAGAAGGGACCCCCACGCAAACTCAAATTCCCCGAACCTCAAGAAGTAGTGGAAGAGTTGAAGAAGTACCTTTCGTAGGGCGATTTGGGCAGAAGTCCTCTTGCTGAGGTTTGAAATGGAAAGGGAATTAATCTTGGGTAGCTTCTTGCAAAGGAGCCCATACTGTTATAATTTATTCCACACAGGATCTAAAAGTGGTTTCCTACAGGGTGTGCCTTTTGCTAACCGTTTTCATTTGAGTCCCTTTACGCCAAATTATAGAACACTAATGGTAATATTAGTGATTCTTTATAGAAGCGTAATTTGTATACTTCCGGTTGATTGTGGCCCTGGGGGTATGATCCAGTGTTGCTTTTGTTTGAAAATTTATTTCCTCATTCCTGGTAGCTATTTTAATTCTTTGAACCAGTTGTAAATCTTACTGCTTCCCAGAGTTAAAATTTTTAACATGGGTTTTTGTGTGGGTTAATGATTTTCCTTCTTTACTGGCACACTGCTATACCTGCCCCTACACTTTTCTAGGGTTATTCCCCCCCCCCCCCAATGTCTTATGTATTAAACACTGTATTACAACACTGTGCCTCCTGGTTAGGTGGATTTTTTGTCTGTCCATAATGTTTCATTCAATGCTTTGGCATCTTGTCAGGCACTTGTATGTTGAGTGAGCTTTGGGGGAAGGATACAATCCTTGAGCTCCTGGGTGGTGGGGGGGGCAGGGATGGCATGCCTGTAATTCCAGGGACTTTAGGAGGCCAAAGCAGGAGGATTACAGGTTTAAGACCAGTCTCAGGGAGTCCTTATCTCAAAAAATAAAGGGTTGGGGATGTTGTCAGTGGTAAAGCCTCCCAGGGTTTAATCCCCAATACCAAAATTTAATAAAGTGATGGAGGGAGATGTCTTCCTTAGTCTTTGGTGCTGGATCCCTTCTCTAACATTTCCCTTCTCATTATTGCAGCTGTCTCTGGTGGTGTTGGAGCATTTATGATGGGACATGGCTAAACTTCAGTCATGTACCTGAAGCCATTTCTTCCACTCCAGAAATGATAATACAGATGAGGCAACCCTCTAGTAAGGCATTGTAAAAATATTTGAATTTGGTTTGTTTAATAAAAAGGTTAAATAAAGTATCTAAGAGTAAAATTTAATGTTGATGGACAAAGCCAGCTGTGGGATTGGTGGTCCTTATTTTTCATTGCCCAAGGTCACCAATTGGCCTGGAACTGTAAGAGTCTCTGGTATAACATGTGAAACACTTATAAAAACTATGGGAGCAAAGTAAATAATTTATTTTTTTAAAAAAGCAACTATCTTTTTCAATTCACTTCTTAGAAGTGATGGAAGTACATCTTTCTGGCCTTGTGGAGGTTTTACCTAGACTTCACATACTGGCAATGGACAAGCCCCACAAATATAAGATGCTGGAAGTGTCCTATCATTCCCACCCACTAAATGTTTTGCCTAACATAGTTTCACATCTTTTGGGATATTTTTCTCTTTTTACTCTGGTACTGGGGATCAAACCGAGGGCCTCTTACATGCTGGGCACGTTGTGCTCTGCTACTGAGTAATAACTCCAACCCTTTTTAAATTTTGAGAGGCTCAAAGTAAAACAAAACCCCACCTCAGAGCTTTCCCTGAATTTGCAGACTCAGTGCCTTGTGAACTGAGACACCTGGTTCTTGGCTGTTACCTATGACCCACTAGAGTTGGGGACCACACAGTTTATTGTTTCACTTGTCACTAACTGGAAAGTAGATTACAAAGAAATAAGATAGTTCAAGTTCATAATTTTCTACCTATGATACTACTAAACTTCTGCCTGGTCCCCAAGGCCTGGGGAGGGGAGGGGAGGAGGGAACCTACAAAGAGTCAGGGTAGACCTACCTCTTACACTAAGAGAAGGCATGTGCTAGTTTCTGCCAATAAATAAGCCTTTTACTAGCCAACACTTTCCACCCTCCCAGGGCCCCTAACCTCACCTCCCCTCTCTACTACGTTAGTATGTCTACCTCTGTTTCTGACTCTGAGGAAGGATCAGGCCACACAGAGGGAACACTAGCAGGCCCCAACCTCCCTTCTGCTGTCCAGTCCACCACATCAATTTCCTCATCTTCAGAGCTGTCAGGAAGTGGGCCCAGCAACTCAGAGTTATCAAATGCCTCCTTGCTGGCCTCTGGAGCAGGGTATAATTCCTCATCCATGGTTAGGGACACGTCTAGCTCAGTCTCTGCCCAGTTTGAGCATGGAGGAGAGAGGTCCCTGTAAGATCTTTGGGGAGGGTCAGGGGAGTCAATATGGAGAAGTTTGTCTCCCTGACCATCCAGTGGCTGGGAGTTGGTAATTTCAAGATGTGGAGTCCAAGAGTCTCCCACTGAAAGCACTCCTCCTTCATTCACCTCAGAGGGCATAACAAGGGGACTAAAGGGCTCAATTGGCTCTTTGTTCTCAGAAGGCATGACAAGGGGACTAAAGGGCTCAATTGGCTCTTTGTTCTCACTAACAGGTTCCTTTTCCAATCCTGTGAGCTCTCTGGGCCAGAGTTCCATGTCTGGTAAACACCATTCTTCCCCTTCAATCCAGTTCTTTCCTGTTTCTGTCAGGTGATAACTAGGGGTTCTGCAGCCCTCAACCTCAGGACTCTCCAAAGACCCAATAGGTGGCTCAATGTCTGAGCCACAGAGCATAAAGTCAAGGATCTCTTCCAGCTCACTGGTGGCTGCAGCACTTGTGATTCGGTATTCCTCAGCTTCACAGGGCTGCCTGAGCAGAGCTGTATCAAATGCATATGGCTCTCTGCAGTCAATATTCATCATGGGTTCCTTCCCTACCAGCTCTGGACTAGACCCAAACTCTGACTTCACCACAGAGTGGCCTGGGGAGTGGCTAGCAGAGAGCAGAAAGTCTTGTAGCCTAGAGACTGGAGAGTCCTGACAGAGTTCTATTCTAGTAGATGGCATTTCCTGCTCATTAATTGAGGATAGCTGAGCCCCTGGAGGTTCTAAGACTCTCCCGGGATCTGGGATCTGGGGGCTATCTTGAGAATTTTTGAGGGGAGGCTCCTGTACCACCTCCCAGCAGGTCCCGTTTACAATCTTCCGAAGTTTTACTCTCCCAATCTGCCCTTCCTCTGCAGAGTCTGAGTTGGGTGCTCTGACTTCGGGGCTCTGCTTCTTACTCCCACCTGCCTTCCCAAGACCAGATGGGCTTGGGGTGTTCTGTAGAGGACTAGCTCTTCCTGGCTTCTGTTTGTCCTCTGGTGCTTCTTTATTTATACTTCTCTGCCGCCAAAGACGCCGGCCAGGGGCTGTGGGCACTGTGCTGGACCCACTTAAAATGCTAGGCTTTGATGTACAGACATCAGGAGATGGCTTTGAGCGACTTAGCCTGATCTTTCTGGGCAACAATCGCTCATCCACAGCAGGGTACAAGCTGGGTGGGGAAACTGCTGTAGGACCAAGGACAGAGTCATCCTTGTTTTCCTTAAGTCCCTGACTGTGGCTTGAAAGAGAAGAGCTTTTCTCTTGGGGAGTCAGGCAGGCTCTAGCCTTCCTCTTGAGCAGAAGAGTGCCTGATAAGTTCTCAGCATTTGGTCGGTTGCCCTTTTCCTGGGGACCTTCCTCTTTCCCCAAAGACTTCAACCTAACTGCCCCAAGGGGACAAGGAGTCTGAGTAACAGGCAGTGGAGTTCGTGGGCGGCGTGTGGGTGCCACCACTCTGGCAGAGATTGGTGCAGCACTTGGTGGTTGTAAGCACTCTCGGTTCAGTCTTCGGCCCTGAGGGGCCTTCACTAACTTTCCACCCTCTAACTGAAGAGATTCTAGCTCAGACACACGGAGCTGCCGCGCAGCAGAAAGCACATCCTGGGCTTCTTCTCGAGATACTTCCATCTCTGAGGTATACAGGAAGTCCACCAACTTTCTAAGTGTCCTGATTTTCAGGCCCCCCAGTTCCAGCACCACCTTCCGACCCTGAGCTGGCCTTTCCCGTTCCAGGCGTTCTGTGAAGAAGGGGCTGCAGGCTGACAGAATGCAGCAGTGGGCTGGAACTGCCTCACCTGGAGAAAAACACACAGACTGTCATGTAGACTTGCATGTTCATGGACTAAGCATAGACTAACGACCCAAATGTATTGCCCCTTCTCATAGTTTTTTCCCCACGGAAATTCAAATAAAAGGAGAAATTTGTTCCTTCTGCTTGCCTGGAATCTTCTGCCATACCTCTCTATCAGCTAGCTTATTTTTTAATAATCCAAAATCTAGCCTACAAAAATTCATTCAAAAAGTCTTCCTCTAGGGGCTGGGGTTGTGGCTCAGTGGTAGAGCACTTGCCTCACATGTGTGAGGCACTGGGTTCAATTCTCAGCATCGCATATAAATAAATGAATAAAATAAAGGCCTATCAACACAAAAAAAATATTAAAGAAACAAAAAAAGTCTTTCTCCAGCTGGGTGTAGTGGTGCATACCTGTAATCCCAGCAATTTGGGAGTTTGAGGCAGGAGGATTGTTAAATTTAAGGCCTGCCTAGACAACTTGATGAGACTAACTCAAAAAATAGAATAGGCTGGGGAGTAGCTCAGTGGAAGAACACTCTTCACTCTTGGATTCAATCCCTAGTACTGCCACCCACCCCAAGAAAGCAAGCCTTTCAATCCACAAGTATGGGTTTGGTGCTCCTAGGCACAGAAAGGTACTCCACAACGATTACTGCACTTACCTACCTGAATTGGAATTAGCCATCTCTATTACACTATAAGCTCTGTGAGGACAGGGGCCATATCCATCCCGTTCACTGATGTATAACCATTACTTGCCACAAAACATTCACTGCTTGCCACAAAGTAGATCAAATACTTGTTGAATAAATAGTATTAACACATGAGAGCTCACAAAATTTTGTAGGAACAGCATGTGGTCTAACAGTAGGTTTAGAGGCAAACAACCAGGCTTCAATTTTCCTGAGCTCTTGCTGCTGCCTACTAGGGAGTGGTCTCTTCTGAGCTACCTTCTCATTTTATGGGCAATTTCCAGGCATATCAATCAGGCTATCCCATGTCTTCAGTTACCAAAGCCTTGCTGATGACCCCCAAAGCCCTATCACTACCTAGATACCTTTCCTGTGATACCAAACATCACAGCTGGCATGTCTACATGGATGCCTCACAAGTAACTCCAATGCAACCTTCCAAGGAAAGGAAATTTCGCCACCCCAAACCTCCCAATTTCGACACCAAAATAAAGTATCCCATTCATCCTCTTGCCTCAGTCATTTGAATCTAATCTTTCTACATATATCTAATCAAATGTCAATTTTAAATAACTTTCTGGAGTCATTATGTGCCACCAGGCATTCTTCTAAGGGTTTTACCAGTATTAATCCATTTATTCATCACACCCTGTGATGTAGCTACTGGTATTGTAGATGAGTAAACTGAGGCATACTTTGGTAACATCCCCACAATTACAGTAAGTAGAAGGGACAAGATTAAAACCCAGAATCTGGCTACAGACTATGCTCTTCCTCACTTGAACAGCACATACATTTTTTTGGCATACTGGAGTTTGAAACCAGGGATGCTCTACTACATTTCCAACTTTTTATACTTTTTATTTTGAGGCAGGGACTTGCTCAGATGCCTAGATAGACCTACTCAGCTTCCTAAGTAGCTAGAATTACAGAGCCAACTACAATCCTTTATTTTTATTTTTGGTACTGGGGATTAAACCCAGAGCATTACCACTGAACTATATCTCTGATCTCCCTAAATTGATCAGGTTGGCCTTGAACTTTTGATGTTCTTGCTCAGCCTCGAATCACCAGGAAGGATAATATCCATTTTTTTTTTCCAGTGCCAGAGATCAAATACCATACATGGAAGCAAGTACTCTTACCATTGAGCTACATCTCCAGCCTGATATCCGTATCTTAAGGAATTTTGATGTTTATAAAACTTTATAATTAGTTTCATTTTTTAGGAGAGAAAAAAATAGTCACAATTTCACTCCTGAAAGCTAACTGTCCCAGAAACATACAGCTTTTTTTTTAAATCTGTTTACCAAATAGTTTACTGTACTAGGAGGTAATAATATTCTTTTTTTCCTTCACCCCTGGCCAATAAACTCATTTTATTTATTCTATGGTAAATTTCCAGCTGAGTTCCTACCAGTCTTACCTTCTGCCTGCAGAAGGACATCACAAAACACACCACTCTGCTGCTGTTGATGAAGCTGCAGAAATGCTAACCGGAGAAATCGAGGGTTCCTGTATAAGATTTTGGAACTGGCAGAAGAGCACATGTTGGTAGTACCTAATGAACCTAGGTTTTCACGGATCAGATTCCTGTAAGTGAGATAATTCATTTCAGAGGTATGGTTATACCTAATATTTTTTGTTTTTTAAATGACAGGGAAATATTGATCAGGGTGTGATGACACACACCTGTAATCCCAGCAGCTTGGGAGGCTGAGGCAGGAAGATCACAAGTTCAAAGCTCAGCAACTTAGGGAGGCCCTAAGCAACTCAGCAAGACCTGACTCTAAATTTAAAAAGAAAAAAAAAAATGGGGAGGGGGTGGCTGGGAGGTGGCTCAGTGGTTAAGTGCCCCTGGGTTCAATCCTGGTACCAAAAATAAATAAATAAATATTTTTTTTAAAGTAGTATAGTATGAACTGGGGAAACATTAACCCTGGAAGTTGTGCTAAGGGTAACTTTCTCTCTTTTTCAATAATGGGGATTGAACCCAGGGGTGCTTTATCACTAAGCTACATCTGCAGTCCTTTATATTCTCCACTTTGAAGCAGAGTCTTTGTAAGTTGCTGAGGAGCTCACTAAATTTCCAAGGCTGGTCTTGAAACTGATCCTTCTGCCTCGACCTCTCAAGTCCTCGGATTTCAGACATGTGCCACTAAGCCTGACTTGAAATTCTCTCTTGAGATACTCTTGGTGCCTGAAATGGTGGTGCATGCCTGTTATCCCAGCAACTGGAAAGGCTGAGGCAGGAAAATCACAGGTTCAAGGCCAGCCTCAGCAATTTAAGAGACCCAGCCTCAAAATAAAAAATAAAAAGGTCTGAGGATGTGGCTCAGAAGAAAAGCACCCTGGGTTCCATCGCTAGTATCATAAGTAAATAATACCATCATAGTTGTTACATGTGGGAGCTCAGAGATAAGGCTAGGTTTGAATCTTGGCTCTGTTAGTAGCATAGCTGTATAATCTCACACAGGTGACTTGACTTCTCAGTCTCACATTCTCATCCATGAAATGGGAATAACAACAATACTTACCTTGTGGGACTGTTTTAAAAATTAAATGAGTCAACACAGGTAAAACTGCTTAGCACAATGTGGGCGTGGCACAAAATAACTATTATCCCCCAAATGGATATTATTATTATCCTTCAATCTTCTTCATTAATATTACTGCTGAGACCCACTCCTAGAGTGCTATTAACGTTCTTCCTGAGCACTTCATCCCTTAGGTTCCATGGTTATAATCCTCAATTTAACACTTTTAAAGAAATAATAATGGGTATAGAACTTTCTGTAGGAAGTTGTATGCATCTTCTTTTCTCTGTGCTATCACACTAACCAGCAGAGGGTGCACAATAAAGAGAAGACTCTGAGTGGGAAGACATTGCCTCTCTTGGTTTAAATGTACTAGGCCAAAGTGAGCCTGATTGACCCTGGAAGTTGAAAAAAATGTGGCCTTAGGTTTGTCTGTTTGGTAAATTACCTGGCTAACAATGGAGCAAGGATAGGTAAGCATTCTACCTTTCCCAACCAAACTTGATATTCTGACTTCACGCCTATTAACATTTCAAGTTTTGTTTTGTTTTGCATTGAAACACCCACACTCACTGACTGCAGAGCTGTGTTCTTGTCCTGGCATGAAGTTTTCAGTCAGGTGGCACTGAGGGTTCGAATTGTTCACGTCAAAACTATCAGGAAAGAAAAGTGGGAAAATAAATTAAGAAAGGGTGGGCTCAATTTCCATCCCAGACAGAGAATCATAGGTGGAGGAGGGCAGCTGTTGCAAGGGTCCCAGGAAACTTTCCAAAACACCAATGCCTGCCCTTGCCCCTGAACCCAACCTGGAATGGCTCTGCAGTAGGATTTGTTCCTGACGTGCTGTCTCTGCCTGGGTCTTCTGTCCAGCCTGCCTTGCTTCCTACCAATGTCTAGCCTCCTGCTAACAGTTTGAGCAAAGCAGCGCAGCGCAGGTGGGCCAACAGCCTGAGCGATTCCCTTCTTCGTCCAGAAGCGGGGGAACTGGGGTTGAAGGAGAAAGCAGGGCGTTAGGGAAGGCCCTGCAAAGCTGGGAGCCCCGGCCCAACTCCTTTGAGAGACCTCTTGGCGCGAAGGTTTCTGGGAACGGAGCGTGGGGATCCTGGCGGCCTGGATTCAGGGTTGGCCCTCACCGCCACCTCCGACCACACGGGCTTTGCAGTCACTCCCTTGGTGCCCTCGTGGTGCTGCTGATCCTGGCACCCACATGCACTGGGCAGTGGTGACAGCCAGGGCCTGAGTCCACGCGGCCCGCGCCACAACACCGCGCGCGCCGCTGCCCTCGCGCACGCTTCGTCGTGGGGCCCGACGTCCTTCCTCCTCCCAGCTCTCGGCCTACGTCTGCCTGAATACGTCATCCCCATTGGCCGAAGGCCCCCGGGAGAACCAATCAGAGAAGGAGCGGAGCTTTGGGCGGGAGGCTAAGTCTCGAGCGACTTGCGGGCTGAAGGAAGAGGGCTGGGCTGCGAGAGGTAGGCGGAAGGGCCCGCCAGGGAGGGATTTTTAGGGGACCCCCCCTTGTCCCTTGGCACTCGATGAGCAGTGAGACAGAGGGCCAAGGAGGTTGGAGGACAGCTCCTCCTTCCCTTGAAGAGGCTGCAAAGGACCTGCCTAGACTCCGCCAGGCTTCAAGGAGGGAAGGGCACATGTGTATAAACAAAAGAGAAACGGAAAGAAAGAACCAACAGCCCGTGTGTCTAAAGCATATCTTCAAAGACATCAATTTATCTCCATTTGTATGCCTTCCTCCACCTGTGGGTCTCTGGCTGGTGTCTCCACTCGCACTCCACGTCTGGAATCTAGGTATCTCCTGAGGCCAGAGGGGTTCTGGAACAAGGTCTCAGCGCTAGTTTCTGAATTCACTTTCTCCCCTGATTCCACTCCGACCCCGAATCTCAGACAACTGTTGACCCACAGAATTGTAGACGTTCACCCCCGCCCCCCAGTTGTCTCCTGTGCCCTTCCACAGACGATTTATTTAGCACAACTTCTCTTGGGAAACGACTTGTTTCAGGAGTGATACTAAATTAAATGATCTCGAGGTAAAACGTTTACAAAGAATGCAAAGGCAAGGCAAAAAGCTAGACAGCAGTTCTTTCCCTCCTGTGCATTAGGACCCAGGCCCTGGCTTCCATTATTGCCCCCTGGGTAGATGTCCAGTGATGTCTTGTCCTGGGTGAAATGGCTGAATACATTAAAAAAAAAAAATGCTGAAGCCAGCTGGAGGTAGAAAGAAAGTTGCTTAAGAAGAGGAGAACCTGCAAAATGACAAAAAGAGGGGTGAGTCATACAGTGCTCTCAAATATGTCTTCATTGGTATCTAACACATTTTCTAAAAGGATTTGAGTGTCGGGAGTGTAGCTCAGTGTACAGGGCTTGCCCAGCCTGTGAGAGGCTCTGGGTTCCAACCTCAGCACAACAAAACAAAAACAAACAAACAAAAAAACCCATTTAAGGTATTTGGCTGAAATAGTGGTGTGAGGAGTGCATTTTCAAGTCATCCAGTATTTTTCCTGGTTTGAAGCTTCTGTTCTTAAGATGAAAAAAGGAACAAGGAACAGAAGACATTTTCAGTTGTAGTTGTCATATTTTGAAGAGGAAGCAGTTTCTGAAAGGACATAAAACTCAGCCGAAGGAGGACAGATTTTACTTGCTTGCAAGTGAGGAAAGCAAAAGAGTGAAGGCAGAACAATACTTATTTATGGTCCTGGGTTCAATCCCCAGTACCATGTTAAAAAAAATAAAGTATTATTTATTTATGGCATCTGTTGCTGAAGAATCAAGATTTGATTGAACAGGTGTACTACCAGGATAGACAATTTTGTGGAGGTATAAGGAAAATATAAATATTATATCTCATCATTATTATTTGCATCAGGATGAAATTTATTTTAAAGAAGAGGAATCACTAGTTTGTTTTTAATCTAATACCCTATTTGTGGTAAGAATTTCTAAAGGGAATGATAAGTGGCTATCCCAGGGCTTCAGAAATGACAGACTTCGAAGAGAGAGAGAGAAACAAAACAAAACAAAAATGATGAATTTTGGATGTGTAGCCACCAGAGGGTAGAAAGGAGTAAAAATATTTTGTTTTTATTTGTACAAATAGCTAGTGTTTTTTTTTTTTTGGAGTTGATTATTTTCATTTCTTCTTAACATTTATAATTTTAAGTCTATTTTAGAACTAGAATCGTCATTACATAATATTGTGCTGTATATTGATAATTTAAATTTTTTTTTTTTTTTTTTTGGTTTTGGGGATCAAACCCAGGGCTTTGTACACACTAAGCATGCACTCTACCACAGAGCTCTCTGCCCTCCCTGCCCCTGGGGCCCATTTCTTTTGTAAATACCCACCACTCCCCCTCAATTCTTTCCTAATCTTTCACCATTTTATTGTATCTTATTTTTCTATCTTTGTATGTGATGATGGTTGTGGGTGGGGAAGTTAAACTTTTGAGATTTTTAAGACTGAGCATTGAAGCCTGGCATAGTGGCAAATGTCTGTTAATCCTAGAGACTCCAGAGACTGAGGAAGGACGACTGTAAGCCTCAGCAACTTAGTGAGGTCCTAAGCAACTTAGAGAGACCCTGTTTCAAAATGAAAAATAAAAGGGCTTAGGGATGTAGCGTCGTGGTAAAGCACTCCTGGTTTCAATCCCAATACCTAAAACAAAATAAGAGCACTGAATATAATGTTCCATGTGTATAAACAAAAGAGAAACAGAAAGAAAAAAACAAACAAAAAACAGCTTCTGTCAAAAACATATTTTCAAGCCATTAATTTCTCTCCATTTTATGCTATTCTAATATAAATCTCTGTTACTGTAACTTGACAGATACAATTGCCTTCAAACTAATCTTGCTTTTACACTTGCTTCCTCTTTAATTAATTTGTTGTGTAAATCCATTTACAAGATCTTTTCAAAATGGGATTTAGATCACATCCTTCTATTTAACCACCCCACAGTCAAGCTTTCCTCTAAGAATAAAAACCCAAACTCCTTTCTCTGACCCATATAACCCTTCGTATTCTGATTCTCAACCTCTCCCTCCATCCTTATTTCCAGCACCTTCTGCTGGGTCCAGTATGTTTCAGCCCACACCTTAGGGCTTTGGTATTAAGAATAAAGACTGCCTGTACCTTCTCAGAGCTGGCTGCTTCTTACTATTTAGATTTCAACTTAAGTATCACCTTTCCAGAGTTTGTTTCTGGCATCCAATCTAGAGCATGCTACAAGTTACTTTTATCAATCTGTTTTACATGTACATAGTGCTGCATCTAACATTATCTTATTAGATAAATAAATAAATAAGATAATCTTTTGGTGCTGGGGATTGATCCGAGGGCCTTAAGCATTGCTAAGCATGCACTTTACCACTGAGCTACATCCCCAGCCCTTACCTTATTAATCTTTTTTATCTTTAGAAAGTAAGCTTTATGGGAATAGGAAACTTGTCCTTCTTATCTTACTTTTCAGAAGAGTGCCTGACTCACTGTAGGTATTCAAATTAACCCAAGTAGAACTAGTCTATTTTCAATGAACTGAGCATAAATAACTTTATCTACTAGTATTAGTGATTGTGATGCTTTATTTGGACATAGCTGTTTCAGATAAATTTAAATTTTAATATCTTTTTCACCAATGAGTTTTTTTATTTATATAATTCTATTTTTAATGTTTTCCACAAACATTCTTTCATGTTAAATGGCTTGTCCTGAATACTGTAACTACTAAGCAGAGACCATTTACTCTTTCCACTGTTGCTATGTATGAAATATAAGGCTAAGCTCTGGGAATGTACCATGAACAAGAAAAACACTGTTCATGCTTTCATGGAGCTTATCTTCTGGTGGGGAAGACAGAAACACACAAATGAAAGCAAAATAGAAAGGAAGACAAAATAATTGTAAGTTGTGAGCAGTGATTTGGTGGAGAAAACAAGACCAACCCATCTCTAGAAAATCACAGAACATTCTAGAATAGAGCTCGGATCTGGAACCGAGGGAATCATCAAACATTTCTTGTGCAAATTATTTTCCTCTGACAATCATCTTTGGCTTTTGAACTTGCTGTGGAGAGCAGAGGTAGAAGATACAATAAAGCAATGGGAGAAGATTCTTAGATAATGAGACTTGAAGGCTGTTCATTATCTTTGTGATAATGTATTCATTTCCCATTCTAGTTTGTTTAAAACCCATCAAACAAGTGCTGGATGCTTGTTTGGTCTTGGCTACCAAGTATGAGGATCTTTAAGACTGTATACCAAATATGGTGGGGTAAATAATGACTAGATCAGCCTGATTAAATGGGCACTTCATGCTGAGGAGAAGTGAAATTCCAGGTTAGATAAGCAAGATTAGCTTTTGGTTGATAAGTATTACTTTAATGTGTGTGTTTGAGCTACATCCCCGGTCATTTTTAAAATTTTTTATTTTGAGACAGGTTCTTGCTAAGTTGCTGAGGCTGACCTGGAACTTGTGCTCCTTCTGCACAAGTCCCTGGGATTACAGGTATGTGTCTCTACTCCCAACCCAGATTACTTTAATGTATTAAATTAATAAATATGGTACTTTGAAAGCAACAAGGTATTTGGCCTTTATCCTAACTGTATTGTAAGGTGATTCAAAGAGCCTCAGCTATGGAGTCAGACTGATGTAGAGGTCACCTCTTAGTCAGATGAACTCTGGCAGTTTTCTTTGCTTAACTGAGCTTTGATTTCCTCATCTGTAAAATGGTGGTAATACTCTTTCCATAGTGGTGTTTTAAAAGTTAGAGGTAACGAGCCCCAAGTGACTCTCACGTGGTAGACACTCCATTGGGTTGCTATTATTGGATAATGGTGAGCCATGGAATGTTTTTTGGGGACAGGATAGATAATGGTGAGTTTATACTATACCACTATACGTGGTTTAAAACCCTTTATGTGTATCTTAATTTTCATATTCTTGGCGATAGATATTATCCTCAGAGAGATTATATAATTGAGTCAAGTGGTACATGGACTTGAGTCAGTGCACTTACAAAGGTGGGGTTTGAAGCTAGGGAGTCTGACTACAGAATCTATGCACTTCACCTCTATCCTGGATTATGAAAACTTTATGAAGATTCATTTAGTAAATCTAAAGGTTTTAGATTTTTCAGTAAGCAAGAGAAAGAAACCTTCAATTTAACATTATCATCCTTGTTTAGTAATTAGTGAGTGACAAAATAGTAGTCTTTGTTAGGCATAATAAAACTAGCTGGGCATATGCCTGTAATCCCAGTGTTTTGGGAGTCTGAGGCAGGAAGATCACAAATTTGAGGCCAGCCTGGGCAATTTAGCAAGATCCTATCTCAAAATAAAAAGGGATGTAGCTCAGAGGTAAAGTGCCCCTGGATTTAATCCCCAGTAACAATACATAAAAACAAAAACCCCACCCCTGTCTTCCTTCCTGGTCTAACAGTCTTAAAAATGTTTCTTAACTTAGAAGAATACTACCTGTATGATCCTTTATTTAGGTTAAATGTAAAAAAAAAAAAAGAATATATGAATCAGATAATCTTAAGCTTCAAGTTCACAAAGGAATCAAATTTTCTTAAGACTTTACTTATGCTGTTAACCATTTTAGATATATTGCTTGTTTATTGGATGCCATTTACTCTCCCACACAAATTCACCTTATTTTGATTTGGGGACAAATGGGAAGACAGTGATTTTCTTAACAGCCCAGTGGATTCCTACCTTCCTTTTGGTTCAGAATATGGAGACTAAAAACTATTAACAAGTTCAGTCATTTATTATTTTTTCTAATTAGCTCTAATGCAATTAAACCAAAACAAAGAAATTGAGAGTTTACCCCCATATTCCCTACCATCCCAATCAACACATAGTAGTCCTATCTTTCTTTGGGAAAATGCTTTGGGGTAGAAGGCAACAAACCAAACAGCAGGCAAATAACATCAGCTCTTTTCTGTTTCTTCACCCGGATAGGTAGGGAGAGGGAGCAAGAACCCCCATCAAAGAGAACAAATGCTTAAGTATGCCATTCTAAAAAGCCCTTGTTTTTTTCACACGCCCACCCCCTGAGCTCTGCAGTAATTCCTCAGAGATTGTATAGTCTCTGCTTTAAATATAAATATATATATATAAAACTTCCCCCTGTCTCCTTCCTCTCCTCCTCTCTCTCTCTTTTTTTTTTAATTTCCTATAATAAAGTTTCCTATTGGATAAGGTCAGCTCTCTGATTTATGCTTGGCTCCTATTGGAAGCTCGCAGGGGCTGACATCACTTAGGAAAGCGAGGGGGTAGGGCTGCCAGATCAGTTTGTCACCACCCAGGCTCCCTTGCCTTTGGCTGGGTGCAACTTCCATTTTAGGTGTTGGATCTGAGGGGGAAAAAAACGAGAGAGAGAGAGAGAGAGACAGAGAGAGGGAGAGAGAGAGAGAGAGAGAGAGTGAGAGAGAGAGTGAGAGAGAGAGAGAGAGAGAAGAGAAGAGAAGAGAAGAGAAGAGAAGCATAAAAGATCCTGAAAGGAGGAAGAGGTGGTGAAAATCAGCTGCTTTGCTGGATTTGTCTTTCTCAGCACATTGGCGAAGCCTTGGGTTTCTTTCTCAAAGGACTGGTTTTTAGAAGTCCACATTTGAGGTGTGTGCTTTTTTTTTTTTTTAAAGAAAAAAATGTGTGTACAGCCGGGCAAAGGAGGATAAGCCAAGTCGAATTTTTGTCTGACGGTAACTAGAGGGAATTTAAAAACGGAGAGTCTGTTATGCTGATGGGTGACTTTTAAGCAATTGTTTTTTCCTTCTACTTTCAATACTTTGAGGGATTTTGATATTTTATTATATTAAAAAGGTAAAATATTACAAGACCTGGAAACAAACTTCTAGATTTAAAACTGGGAACTGAATGGAATCAGGGGCGTAAGAGAAGTTGTGTGAATTTACATTTTGGTGTGTTCTTTGATTTTATATTTTTTCTGAATTAAGCTAACATACTTCTATTTTCAGAGCCCAAATCAAAAGTTGGTTTTTTGGCTTGTTGTGTGGGTTGGGAAAGGAATTTGTCCGGGTCGGAAGCTAGTTATACAGATGGTTCTTCATATGTTTCAAACTTTTTCTTTTTCCTTTTACCATTGGATTTGTGGAAATGGAAAATTGCAGGGAGCTTTGCAGCTTAAATGGTATTGTGTTTTCCTCCCATAGAGAGTTTGAACGGCCCAGATCGGTTTCAGCCCTGCTGTTCCTGGGTGGATCCCTCTTACTTTTTCAGGTGTGGTGGGTGGGAGCCTCACTCGCCGCTAGATGTAGCCTCCCAGCTTTGCTTTATAAAAGAAAACAAATGGATATATAACTGAATTGACATATCCTTCTCCTCCTAAAACCTTTAATGGCAAAGATTTGTGGAGGTTGTTTTGTTAAATCTGTAATAGGGTAACGCTTGGTATGTACTTAAAAGGGTAGAAGTTCTAATCATGCTTTTTATTTCACTTGAGTATAGTGGCAATACACCTGAAAAAAATTTCAACTTTGTGGTCTCTGAAAGGTCCATAGGTTGAATAAGGTGAGCTAAGAGAAACCATTTACACAAACTTTGATGTTTAAAATGCATTTGAGAAAGCAAAAGGAGAGTTTTTATTTTTAAGTCAACTGGAAAGTTATTTTTTGGAGGTGAGTTTGTTTGGTTAATTTACCTTTAAGTCGGAAGTCTGTTAGAACTGAAGGGCATGACTGTGCTTTCGTATCTTAAACCTTAAGATTTGTTTGGTTTTGTTTTTGCACATATATTTTTGTAAAAGTACTGATTCCAGATAATCATATAGCCAACTCATCAGTAGCTGAAAGCTAGGGTGTTCTCTTCCTCTTTTTGAAATGCGAATCAGTCCGAAAATTATAGCTGAGTAGATACTGCCCTAATTGTAACAAGATGGGCCTTAATGTATAAGCTGCTCATTAGCTTTAAACTGGTATGTATCTTTAATATTCCTCTGATTTCCTACCGCCCCCCTCCACCCATTCTTTTCAGACTAGAACACTTCCTTGAATTTCCTTTCTAGAATGAGAACATTTCTTGAAAGATGATTTCATCCTTGTGAGGTTGTGGCTTCAGGAGGAGACAGAACTTTGTTCTTCCTCTCAATATAAACTAGGTAAGGGTTACATAAAAATTCTGATGTCTGGGTCTTATAACAAGTAAATTAAAAATAAAAAGTGTGTACAGTCTGTTCGGCATAGTTCTTGTTTAATATTTTCCTGATTTTCTTTCAAATGTGCTCTCTACCTTAACTCCATACTAGGGAGGTTTCATTGGAGGGTTGGTTATGTTGCTGCCGGACTGTCGGAGTGTTGGTTTCCCACTCAACCTTTAGTGGGGAGGGATGAGAGAATCTGAAGGAAGAGTACAAAGGCAGTTTGAAAATAGGTTCTGGATGACTGAGTGATAGTGATTTGGGTCCGGCTTTAAATACTGAGCTTTGTGTAGCTGCAGTGAACATTGCAGTTAACTAGGGTCTAGGACTGTTTCCATGAACTAAGGCATTGTTTTGATTTGTGTGTAGTATTAGAGCCTTTGGGGTGATAAGATGGAAGATTTGTCTTTTACCTCACTACTGGTTGTTGTTGTTTTCCCAGGAATTATAGTAAAAGGTACAGATAAGAAAATCTTTTATTTTGTAATTTTTTTGTTTTTTTCTTTATTTTGATTTTGGGGTAAAAATGATGACCACTGTGAGTTGTACAGATTTTTCTTTCCTTGTTTGTCTCCTATATAATACTGTTGGTTTCTTTGTTATGTGAGCAAGGTAGTGATCCGTGTTCCAGGTGGAGTCTCTTTTGAGTGTTTAGAGTTCTAGTACCTTGCTTAGGATTCCAGCATGGACAGAGGGACTAGAATATGTTCTGCCAGCTAGTATAAAATTGAGGTTATTTGAGATCTTAAAAAAAGAAAAGCTCCCAATAATTACAATCCAGCCTTTGGTTTATGAAGTAGTTGCTCTCCAGGGTTGGGTGAGATAAGATTAATGCAAATAAATTAAGCATAGATCATTATCTATTGATAAAATGATTAGCTCTGTATAATTTTTGCTTTCTATTTTGGTACATGATAGTCCTCTGTTAGTAACTGCCAGGTTCTCTTGCCTTTCCCCTCATTGTTTTTTATGGTGTGCTAATCATTTTGCACAAACTATTACTTAATTCCAACAAAAACCCTTTTTTTTTTTAAAAAAAAAAAAAAGAAGGAATCCCAAACAGTTTTGCTGAAAATCTTTACTGCCTGTAAATGGTGGAGGCCAGGATTAACCCTGGTCTGACTTGACTACAAAGTCCAATGACTTAACCACTAATACACTGCCATTCTTCAGAGAGAATGGAAATAACAGAACTAAAATGAACTTACAAGAGGCAGGAGTGTTTCATTTTATGTAGGATCAGTAGTCACTCAGATTTCAAACCTTCTCCCATTTCCTTCAGCACCCATGTTGGGATAATGTATGTATGTAAAAGATCCATTTTCCTTAGAGCCCTGGGGAGTTGAATATGCTAGAATGGATATTATTTTTAGAACAGGGATCTTTCCATATGTGTGCCATTGCTGTCCCTTTTTTCCCTCCTTTTTCTTTCTTTCTTTCTTTTTTTTTTTTTTTTTTTTGGTACTGGGGATTAAACTCAGGGTCATTCAACCACTGAGCTACAACCCCAGCCCTATTTTGTATTTTATTTAGAGACAGAGTCTCACTGAGTTAACTTGGTTTCTCGCTATTGCTGAGGCTGGCTTGAATTTGTGATTCTCCTGCCTCAGCCTTCCGAGCTGCTGGGATTATAGGCGGGCATGCCTGGCTCTTTTTTTGAGACAATTTCCTTATATTTCCCAGAGTGGCCTTGAATTGGCCATCCTTTTGCCTTAGCCTAACCTAGTGGCTGGGATTACAGGTGTGTGTCACTGTGCCTGGTTCTAATTCCTTTAAATTCCTACAGTTGTCTCACACTGTATTTGATTATCAGTGAAGTTTTCTTTTCCCAGAGAATTTTCAGGTATTTGGTTTAGAGGGAGAAACTTGTAGGAGGTAGTTCAAATACCATAGTAATCATACTATATTAAAATTCTCTCTCTTTTTTGTCTTTTTTACTTCTAGACTAAGCTGCTTGGGTATAGGTACTATCTTCCTACCTCTGAATCCTTTAGTATCTATCTTAGTATATGTACATACTAAGGTGCTTCGAAAGCCTTGGTTAAATAAGGCACTTGATTGTAATAATTGAGGGATATTTATTTAGCAATACTAGGGATTGAACCCAGGGATGCTCTACCACTGAGTACAGCCCCAACCCTTTTTTTTATGTTGAGACAGGGTCTCACTAAATTGTTGAGGCTAGCCTTGAATTTGTGGTCCTCATGTTTCAGCCTTCCATGTTGGGATTACAGGCCTGATCCACCACCTAGCTAGTGAGGAACTTTTGTGGGGAAGGCTTGAAAGGAAGTTGAGATAAGAAGCAAAACAACATAAATTAATAATATTTCCATGTGGTTTTGAAACTTTTACTGTAGGCTGAGGTTCAGTCTACATCTTCTTCCTTTCATTTTTAAGCAAAGTTTCTGGAAATAATAGTAAAGATTTTAACTTTACTTCTGTTTCCTTTCCTGCAAGCAGCCCAAGAAAGGTGTGTGTAAAAAGCAAGGTGTGTAAAAAGCAAAGGACCTAGGTCATTCATTTCAGAAGCTATTAGTTTCACCACTGAAAATCTAAAAAATAGCCATTTTTTTAGGGAAGAATACATTAGGGCAGCAGCAAGGAAGTACTGCTTTCAGCCCTGGTTGGAAAGAGTGGTTTTCTACCTGTTAATAAAAACACAAAGAGTGTGGAAGGATAGTTTTGACCATCAGTGCTTCACTTCAGAGAAATCATGTTTGGTGTCTTTATTTTTAGTGGGGGTAGGGGGTGGGGGGGGAGGTGCCGGGTAGGCCTGGAGATTGAGCACAGGGCCTTGTACATGCTGGTGAGCATTCCACCATTGAGCTACATCCACAGCCCCTGATATCATTTGTGCTGTTTTTTTGTTTTTGGGTACCAGATTGAACTCGGGAGCACTCAACCACTGAGTCACATCCCCAGCCCTATTTTGTGTTTTATTTAGAGACAGTCTCACTGAGTTGCTTCGCGCCTTGTCATTGCTGAGGCTGGCTTTGAACTCGCAATCCTCCTGTGTCAGCCTCCTGTGCTGTGTGCACCACCATGCCCAGTTTATCATTGTGGTTTTTATCACTGCTTCAGTCATGGATCTTTAGGAGATTTTGTTCGTTAAGTGTATTGGAACGTTTATGAGTTTAAGAACCAAAATTAGTTTTCATGGGTAATTTAGAATCCTGATAGTAACTGGAAACTTGCCTAAAGGAATGAACTGTAGGTAATCAGGAAAGAAAGAACTACAAATATTTTTTCATGTTCCTTTCCCTCGGAGAAAGGGGTTAAAATCAGACAATGCTGAAACAGGGATTGCTTTGCTAAAAAATGCAGCTACCTTCAATGCTTCCAATAGAGTACTGATATAGCGTGGCCGGGTGATTGTAGGAGGCAAGAACAACTCTTCTGGATAGGAGTGAAAAGGGGGGAGTTAGGGTGTTATTGTTTTGTGTTTAGTCATATATATTTTTTGGAAGTATTCTCCGTAATTTACTGGGAATTTCATGTTGATTATTAAATATTATATTAAATATTATACACTGTTCTTGATTATAAATATTTTTTTTTTTTTAAAGAGAGAGTGAGAGGGAGAGAGAGAAAGAGAGAGAGAGAATTTTTTTTTTTTTCTTAATATTTATTTTTTAGTTCTCGGTGGACACAACATCTTTGTTGGTATGTGGTGCTGAGAATCGAACCCGGGCCGCACGCATTCGAGGCGAGCGCGCTGCCGCTTGAGCCACATCCCCAGCCCCTTGATTATAAATATTATATATATGTAGGGCCTGTCTGCATTTACTGATCTGGTTCAAGGACAGTTCTTACTTTTAGAGCCCCTTCCTGTCCTTTGAGTCCAGTTTAAAAGTTCTTACTTTTAGAGCCCCTTCCTGTCCTTTGGGTGCAGTCTGATTGGAATGATTTGGGCAATTTAAATCAGGCATGTAGAGAGGGGGCCTTATAAGGATCCATAGTTTTTTTTTTTTTTTTTTTTTTTTAGTTGTAGATGAACACAATATCTTTGTCATGTTTCATTTATTTATTTATTTATTTTTAATGTGGTGCTGAGGATCGAACCCAGTGCCTCACGCATGTGAGGCAAGCGCTCAATCACTAAGCTACAGTCCCAGCTGCAGTTTGGGTTTTTTTTTTTTTTTTTTGGAGAGGGGTCTCTATGTTGCTCAGGTTGGTCTTCAACTTCTTGGCTCAAGTGATCCTCCTGCTTTAGCTTCTGGAGTAGGTGGGACTACTAGAGTGTACCACCTTGCCTGGCTCCAGATTTTCTTAAGGCATTCTGTGCTCGTTCATGATAGGTAATTTGTCATGGTTTTCACAAAACGTTTCCCATTATGATGATAAAAGTGATTTTAACATTTTCATTTCAAACTTGCAGGAAAGTTTGCATGAATAGTACAGTAACTTCTGTATACCGGTCACTTACTCAGACACCAAGTGTTGCTTTATTTTTATTTGTTTGTGATACTGGGGATATATCCTAGGTCCTTTGACATGCTAAGTAAGCGCTTTACCACTGAGCTCCATCCCCAACCCTGTTGTATGTTTTTTGACCAATATGCTGACCAAAAAGTTAATTTCCAATCTGTTTCACTAGTGTGGTGAGACAAGGCTGCATAGCAGAGTGCTTAAGGATATGGATGCTGAAGTCAGACTAAACTGCTTGGTTTCAAATCTTGCTCCAGTACCTACTAACCTATGGCAAATTGCGTAATTGCTCTGTGTTTTAGTCTTGTCTGTAAAATGGGGATAATATTAACTGTCTTATAGGACTGTTGTGACAATTACATGATTAGATATGTAAAATTTGTGGAACAGTGCAGAGCTCATAGTAATACCTTATATTTGCTATTAGAATGGTAAATGAATTCAAACTTCATTTGTCTGTTGGACTAAATATCTTCCTTCCTCCCTCCCTCTCTTCCTTCCTTCCTTCCTTCCTTCCTTCCTTTCTCTCTCTCTCTCTCTCTCTCTCTGAGGATAGAACCCAGGGATGTTTTACCACTGAGCTACATCCCCAGTCCTTTTTATTTTTTATTTTGAGATGGGGGTCTCGATAAGTTGCTGAGGGTCTCACTAAATTGCTGAGGCTGGCCTTCAACTTGTGTTCCTCTTGCCTCAGCCTCCCAAGTCTCTGGGATTAAGGTCTTAGAACCTGAGATTTAGACCAAAAAGAAAACATAGAAAAAGAAAAAAGACCTCAAATTTGGGGCAGGATTATAGCCCAGATTAGAGTGTGTGTTCATGCAAGACCCTAGGTTCAAACCCTGACACCAGAAACAAAAACAAAAAACTTCAAACCTGAGATTCAATGTTAGATGTAGATTTTTTTTTCCCTTATACTAGGGAATTCACCCATGGCTCTTTACCACTGAGCTACATCTTCAGCCCTTTTTATTTTATTTTTATTTTTTTATTTTGAGGCAGAGTCTCTAACTTGCATAGAGCCTCACTAAATTTCTGAGGCTGACCTTGAATTTACATTCTTTCTGCCTCAGCTTCCCAGAGTCATTGGAATTACAGGTGTGGGCCATCATGCCAGCTAGATGTAGATTCTTATATTGTGGAATAAATGGACTTTATGGGTGGGTAAGCTAACTTTTTTTATTTAATGGGGGAAAAAGTTTTTTTAGTAGCCAACTTTGGGGAGTTGTATGGATGGGGTTATCCAAAACAATGGTGGTATGAGAATGGATTGCTTTTAATAAAGTGTGGTGTGAATGGGGTAGAGAAACAGGTAGCAAAGCTTGAGTATCTTACAATAATTTCTTCAGAGACTTCAATACTTTAGATTAAAATAACTGCAATACAAGTTACTCCTACCATTTTGTTTTTACAAGAGATAGAACTCTAGCATCTAAGAGGTAACTTTAATTTTGTCAGAGAATGGATTGAAAGGTTTTGTTTGGGTTTATTATTCTTGGCTTTGAAAGAGGTTTTTTTTTTGGTACTGGGATGCCTAACCACTGAACCACATCCCCATCCCTTTTTAAAATATTGTATTTAGAGACAGGGTCTCACGGAGTTGTTTAGGGCCTTACTAAGTTGCTGAGGCTGGCTTTGAACTCTTGATCCTCCTACCTCAACCTCCTGAGTTGCGGGGATTATTGGTGTGCACCATCATACTCGACTGAATGAGATTCTTTTCTTTTTTTTTAATATTTATTTTTTTAGTTGTAGTTGGACACAATACCTGTATTTCAGTTATTTATTTTTTTGTGGCGCTGAGGATCGAACCCAAGGTCTCGCACGTGCGAGGCGAGTGCTGTACCGCTGAGCCACAACCCTAGCCCCTGAATGAGGTTCTTTACCTCAAAGTCTTGCTTGTCTAACCATGACTTTAGGATAACATTCAGTTATGAATGGTTGTAGTGGAAACAATTAAAACGATTACACAGAAATGAAGGCAGGCTTTTACTATCCCTTTTCTTGAAATAAACTCCTTTTTTGTGTGTGTTCAGGAAACACTTCTCTACAGTTGTTATTTATGGATATTTGTAAAACTGACATATAGAAATTTTGAGTTCATGAATGCTTCCTGTGAAAAGTATGCTTCTAGGAAGAGTGTGCTTTTATATGGAAAAGCCCAGCTGTTGCCTGTGGGACCATATGTATGTGGTAGATACAGCCTTGCCTGGAAACGTGAAGGTTTTTTCAACCTAGGATTTTCTTTTTTCTCCCCCCTTTTTTTTTTTTCATGCTAAATAACTTGTGAAAATCGGGTTCTAAATAGGTTTAAAATAATTTCTGGCCAGCCCAGTGTTACACACCTGTAATTTCAGCTACTTAGGAGGCTGAGGCAGGAGGATCTCAAGTTCAAGGTCAGCCTCAGCAACTTAGCAAGACCCTGTCTCAAAAAAAAAAAAAAAAAAGAAAATAAAAAGGGCTGGGGATGTGGCTCAGTGTATGCAATAATAAATAATAATGATAATAATTTATGTTGGTGCTCCATAGCCTTCTACCATGACTCCCTCACCCAGCATCCTACTTTTAATTTTCTGTGTGTGTGTGTGTGTGCGTGCGCACGAGCACACTGGAGATTAAACCCAGGGTCTTGTGCATGTGAAGCTCGCTTTCTACTGAGCTACACCCCTAGTAGCCCCTTAACAGTTCTCCTTCAGTTTCTGTCCTATTGGTTTCCTTTCCTCTTCTGTCTCCCTTTTTCTCGCCTTCCTTTTTTCTCCTCATTTTTCACCTTAGGTTGGTGGTCTTCATGGGAGCATTGTTTTCCTAACTAACAATTGATATGTGAGAAGCTTGCTTCTTTTTCTGAAAAAAAAAAAAATTACTTAATTACAAAAGGTAGAAGTGTTAGGCTATTGCTTCTGGTATATTTCAGTTTTACATTAGGATTATAATTATAATCTAAGACGATTGACTTGTTCTAGTAACTTAGTTTTTATCTTTGATTTTCAGATGTCATCTACATTTCCTAAAATTAGTTACTATTATGGCTTATTTGAGCAAAAGAAATTTACTTTCCCCAGAGTAAATTATTAGGTTTTCTTGTTGTTGTACTTGAGGTTGAACCCAGGACCTTGCACATGCTAGGCAAACACTTTACCACCAAACTACATCCCCAGCACTTTTTATTTTTTGTATCTTGCAGTACTGGAGATTGAACACAGGGGTACTCGACCATAGACTTGTATCCCCAGTTTTTTATTTTTTGTTTTGAGACAGGATTTCACTGAGGTGCCCAGGCCAGCCTCAAATATCAGATCCTCTTTCCTCAGCCTCTCAACTTGCTGGGATTCGGCATGTATCATCATGCTCGGCAAGGAGTTTATATTTTATTTTATTATTTTAATTTTTTAATATTTATTTTTTAGTTGTGGTTGGACATAATACCTTTATTTAATTATTTATTTATATGTTGTACTGAGGATTGAACCCAGGGCCTCTCATGTGGTAGGCGAACACTCTACCGCTGATCCACAACTCCAGCCCAAGGAGTTTATATTTTAAGAAACTAAAATTTATTCTAATAGTTGACGATATAAGACATTGTTATAGGAACTAGGTCAGCTTTTCAATTACCTTTATCAAAGCACCTGCAGTTCCCATTTCATTGCAAGTGAAGTAAACTTCATTGAAATAAAGTAACTGATTTATATTCAGTACATTTTAAAATAGAGTAATCTACTTTAAAACAGAAATTGGTGCCAATCTGATTTCTTTCCTGATTCTTTGTTGGAATGGGGAAAGTTCTGTAAGCTCTCTGTTCTATTCTCCATTGACAACTTTGTAAATCAGGACACAATTGGCTACTTGTGTGTCTGTCCTGCTGAAGATCAACCAAATGGGGAGGTAAGAATATAGGAGCCCTTAGTTTGTATGCCTAAGATCACAATTAGACAAAGGTTTAGAAATAAAAGTGAAACAAAGTTGATTTATTTTCTTAAATTTAACTTTTTGCCTTCATTGAAGGAGTAAAACATTTTAATTCATCCAAAGAAATTTGAGAGTGTTATATACCATGCACTAGAGTACAATAAAATAAATAAACCTGGGCTGGGGTTGTGGCTCAGTGGTAGAGTACTTGCCTAGCATGTGTGAGGCACTGGGTTCTATCCTCAGCACCACATTAAAAAAAAAAAAAATTAGACCCAAATAATACTTGTTCTCACAGAGCTTAATATCTAGTTGTGAGAAACAAATAATAAATAAATTAAAAAATGTCAGAATGTGATAATGTTATTGAAAAAAAAATAAAGTAGAATAAGAATGGAGGATAAGAGGTGCCATAGTGGGAGTGAGTTTATTCACTGTTTTGGTACTGCAGATTGAACCCAGGGATACTTTACCACTGAGCCACATCTCAAGCCCATTTTATTTTATTTTTCAAAAATTTATTTATTCTAATTTGTTATACATGACAGCAGAATGTATTTCAATTCATATTACACATATAGAGCACATTTTTTCATGTCTCTGGTTGTTCACAAAGCAGAGTCACACCATTAATGTCTTCATACATATCCTTAGGATAATGATGTCCATCTCATTCCACTGTCTTTCCTACACCCCCTGTCCCCTCCCTTCCCCTCTCTCTTCTTTGCCCTATCTAAAGTTCCTCCATTCCTCCCGAGTTCCCCCCATTGCGATTATGGACCAGTGTCCACATATCAGAGACAACATTTGGCATTTGGTTTTTTGGGATTGGTCTAGCCCATTTTAGTTTGAGACAGGAATCTGTTAAGTTGCTGAGGCTGGCCTTAGCTTGTGATTCTCTTGCTTTAGTCTTCCGAGTCACTGGGATTACAAATGTACTACCGTGTCTGGCTAGAGTGAGTGTTATTATATAGGTTGGACAGCAAAGGCCTTATGTGTAAGGTATGTTTGAGAATACCAGAAGAAATAAGGGATGGAGTCATGTACATAAGAGGAGTAGAAAGTGAAAAGACCCTTAGGCTGGTTGGTGACAGTAAGCAAAAAAGAGAAGGGGGAAAGGATAAAGTAAATTGGGTGCATGGTGTATACCTGTAATCCCAGTGACTTGGGAGGCTGAGCAGGAGGATTGCAAGTTCCAGACCAGCCTCAGCAACTTAGTGAGCCTGTTTCAATAAAAAGGGATAGTGATGTAGCTCAGTGGTAAATAAAGTGCCCCTGAGTCAAATATCCAGTTAAAAAAAAAAAAAAAAGAGGGTGTGTGTGGGGAAAAGGGGAATAGTTAGTGTAGGACCTTGTTTAGTACTATACATAGTGTAGGACCTTGTTTAGTACTATACAACGCAAGAAAAGTTGTCTCCTTACCTCAGGCACCAGAGATAATGTTATTGTCAATTTTTTGTGTATTTCTTGTAAGTTGAGGCAGCAGTAGTCATATCCTCCATCTTTCTCCCATTGCGGAAGCCCCATGAACGTAATTGGCGGATTTTGCAGAGATTGATGACCCTTGTCTTGAGAATAATGTTAGGACAGTTACTTAGATTAAGTCTGTATGTGTTTGGGAAGTGAGATCAAAATTTTTATTCTTGTCTACAGGTGTCTTATTACCCACAGCTTTCTGTGAACCACAGTGAGAGACCTAGTAAAATTTCCTTTTAGTACAACCTTTGTTCATTTGGTTTATGTGCTTTTGGCCAGAAATTATGCTTTCCCTGCTTATTTTCTGCTTCCTCTTTTGCTTCTTCAACCAAAATTTCCTGCTTCCCTGAAACTCATCTTTGGAATTTGATGGCTTCGGGGACTGATATTCTTTCTTTTGTTTCTAAAAATATTGTTTTTTAGTTGTTGATGGATCTTTATTTACTTACTTATTTTATTTATATGCTGTGCTAGAATTGAACCCAGTGCCTCACACATGCTAGGCAAGTGCTCTACTGCTGAGCAACCACCTCAGCCCGCTCTTTCTTTTTAATTTAAATTTTTTATTTTGCTTTGCTGAGAATCAGGGAACACTTTATAGGTCACTGTACTCATATTTCTGTCTTGTACATTGGAGCCATGATCATCCCTGATAACTAACTCTAGATTTATATTTTCCCTTTCCATATGTATGTTTAGCTCATTAGGTATTATTAAATACATACCGAGCCACTTTGCCTGGTTGTCTTTGATAGAAACTGAGGAAGAAGCACCAACTTTTTTTTTTTTTTTTTTTTTTTTTTTTTTTTTTTTTTAAGAGAGAGGGGGGGAGAGAGAGAGAATTTTAATATTTATTTTTTAGTTATCGGCGGACACAACATCTTTGTATGTGGTGCTGAGGATCGAACCCCGGGCCGCACGCATGCCAGGAGAGTGCGCTACCGCTTGAGCCACATCCCCAGCCCGAAGCACCAACTTTTTAGTAATTTGGTATTCTGTGGCAACCCATGAATGAAAGTAAAAGAGTATCTGTAAAAATAAAAGGATATCAAGAGTACCTGTATTTTGAATCACCCACTCTTTCTATCCCTTTCAAGACTTCTGGTTTAGCTAGTCTGTTCCTCAGTGAAAGATCTATCTATCTGCTTCCTTCCCTCCCTCCTGTTCACCCTTTCTTTCCTGAAGTTCTTAGTCCTGGTACTTGACCTGGTTACCCTCTGTTCTTCCCTTTAATTATACTTATCTAGTTCATATCCTGTTACTTAATATCATCTTTAGGAGATGACCTTAATCAGGAGATATTTCACCCCTCCAATTCCCTTCTCTTTTGGTCAAGTAACTGTCTTGACTTGCATGGGAAATATTGCAGGCAATCAAAAGATTCCCAAGATTTTGAAGTTGGTTTAAATAACTAGTTGATATATTACTTCAGCATATGTAGATAAAAATCGAGACATTTGTGGTTGTTCTGAGAGTATGTATTTTAATGCTATTATTATTATTATTATTATTATTTGTGGTGCTGGGAATTGAACCCAGGAGGCTCTACCACTGAGCATGTCCTCAGTCCGTTTTGCTTTTTATTTTGAGACAGGGTCTCCTTAAATTGCCCAGGTTGGCCTTGAACTTGTAATCCTCCTGCTTCAGCCTCCCAAGTAGATGGTATTCTAGGCATGTGTCACCACACTTGAATGCTGTTCTTCATTAAGTCTTCTTGCTTCCTTGTGGAAATATTTTTCTCTATAGTTCTTTTTTCGTTTATGGTGCTGGGATTGAACCCAGGGCCTTTTGCATGCAAGGCAAGTGCTCTACCACTAAGCCATAGTCCTGGTCATTTATAGTTCTTTTTTTTCTTCTTCTGAGGTTTGAACCCAGAAGCACTTAACCACTGAGTCACATCCCAGCCCTTTTTAATATTTCATTTTGAGACAGGGTGTCATTGAATTGCTTAGGCCTTGTTAGGTTGCTGAGGCTGGCTTTGAACTTGGAATCCTCTTGCCTCAGTCTCCTGAGCCATTGGGATCAGAGGCATGTGCCACTTTGTTAGGCTCCCTATAGTTATTATAAAGATATTTTGCTACTCATTGACTCTTACTCAAACCAGAGTTAAAGTGACTTGCTTGGATAAGTGTCAGAAGTAACTCTTGAATCCAGAGTTTCTGGTTATTTCTCTTGTACGTGATCAGGTACGCTAGAAATATCTGGGGGATCTTGAATGGTAGATTTAAGACTTACAAAGGCTTTTGGGATAGAATATGGACTCAGTCTTTGAAAATTAGGCACAGATCTTTGTTCTTTAGAGGAAATTTTAACTAGGACATTTTAAAAATAATTAGGTTGCCCAGCCTGCAGTGTAAATACACCTCCATTGTAGCAACTCAGGACTCCAAAGAGGGTGGTGTTGGCAAGTGAAATAGTTCCTTCCTTCCAGGTTCTGAGTCCTAGAAAACAGGATTTAGGACTGCCATTCCAGCCATCCTTAAATTTTTTTTTAATATTTATTTTTAAGTTTTTTTTTTAGGTGGACACAATATCTTTATTTTACATTTATGTGGTGCTGACGATCAAACCCAGTGCCTCGTGCATGCTAGGCGAGCACTCTACCTCTGAGCCACAACTCCAGCCTGCCTTCCTTACATTTAATTATTCATTTATTTTTGTGGTACTGGAGTTTGAACCCAGAGCCTTACACATGCTAAGAAAGTACCACTGAGCTATACTCCTAGCTGTTTTTAAGAGTCTTGCTAAGTTGCCAAGCGTTCACTAAGTTGCCTAGGCTGGCCTTGATCTTGTGTTTCTCCCTTCTCAGCCTCCCAGTCCCTAGCATTACAGGCATGTGTCACCATGCCTGATATTTTATTTCACTTTGTTTTTTATCATGTAAATTATTTCAGTGGTGAGGCTCGAACCCAGGGCTTTAACACTTGCTAGGCAAGCACTTCACTACCACTGAGCTGCTTCCCAGACCTCATCCTTATATTTAAATTCATGCTTTTTAAGAACCTCTAATCCATACTGAGTAATGATTTGAGCTGTCTGGTGAGCAGTAAAAACAGGCCCAGATAATGTATTTTATAACCAGTGCCCTTTTTGTAAGAATGTTGTGGTTTGAGGGTTGTTGGGGATGGGCCAGTAGTACAGTGGTTCCCTGAATGCTATACGATCACTATTGGGACTTTTTAAAAACATGAATCCCCAGACTTTTCCTCCAGAGATTGCAGTATGAGGATTGTATTTTTTGAAAACACTTCCCAGATGATTCTGATCTCTCAGGTTTGTGTATCACAAAATCTGAATTAAGCTTCATATATGTATTATTTCCCAGTGAGTAGTTATTTAGGTAGAATAAGAAGTAGAGAAGACTGGTGGTAGTTCAAGGTGGTAGCATGTGAGAAGGTGGTTAATTTGAAGTGATATACCTGTGTTCTGTTATATTTTGAAATTACAGATGTTACCCCTGATTTGGAGGTTATGCTAGTACTTTGCAAGATATGGAGGACTTGCCTGTTAGGGCAAAGGGAGCATTTTAGACCTTATCTCTACTTCCCCTCTCCATTTTGAAATTGTGGAACAAATTCTGGAGAGGATGTTTGCATTGAAACTCAGCTGGATAATTTGTTTAAAACTGGACAGGAAGGGCCAATTTACTTCCTGTCTGAAAAGGAAGTGCTAGCTTCCTTCCCTTCCTTCTTGGCTAACTGGCCAACTTGGAATATAGGTGGGGGAGGAGCTCATAATGTTAGTACTCTTTCTTTCTTCCTTTTTTTTTTTTTTTGGTGTGGGGGGGATTGAAAGCATGGGCGCTTTACCATGGAGCTACATCCCGGGTCCTTTTTAGTTTTTACTTTGAGACAGGGTCTCACTAAATTGCTAAGACTGGCCTCAAATTTGTGGTCTTCCTGCCTCAGTCAGCTTCCTGAGTCTCTGGGATTGTGCTAGCATTCTTAACTGTGCCTTAAGAAGTTGAGTTACCATCTTTGTTTAAGTGTGGCTGTACAACATTTGCTCGCCTTTGTGGTATGTACTTGTCTCTTTGCTTTTACATGGGAGCTCTGTACTAGGTTTGGCTTTTGTAGTCCCAGGCAGCCTTCTAATCTGCCACACGTTATTTTACATTCAGTTTTGTGTGCATCTCTCCTGTATTGTCTGACATTTGAAAACAGACCAAGTAGTTGCAGGGAAGAAATTGAAACCCATTTGACCCGGAGGGGTGGGTTGTAGAAAGCAGAACATATTTGGGCAGAAGAGAGTGGATGACACAGGTTTCTTATTTTTAAATTGAGCCAAGAATGCATTCCTTCTAAGTAGGGCCAGTTGGCACCCTTCCTGCTATTTTAGTCCAGGCTTCTTCTTCCTACTGACCAATTGTATTGAGTGTTTGATGTGAGTTTAAACTCTCAGGAGGTGGGGGGAGGGTAGGGGAGGGAGGGAGTGCAAGCAGTGGAAACAGCTGGTGCCTTCATCAAACCATCTTAATTAGCCTTCTTTTTAGAGCTTTTGGAGGTGAGGGGTGGCTGAGGAACTGGAACTAGATAGCAGAGTCCTACTAGCTCTCATGTAATGGAACTGGATTCTCAGGCACTCTTAACTTTGTGGGATGTTTTGGCTAGTTGGAATGTAGCTAAACCAATCCCAATTACATTCTTTACTCTGCCTCCCCTCCCTCTAATTCTTTCAGCTTTTTTTTTCAAGGGGTGGCTGGGAAGCTAGATAGCAAAGCAGATTCATCCTCCCATTTTAGTATTCAGCTAAGTCTTGGGCCCTTCAGGGACTTCCTTCTTACCCATTCGCTATTCCATTGGTTGGGTTTTCCAAACGTTTTCATACAGCCCCCAATACAATTAGAACCAGGGCCTCTGGTGAAATTAGGTTGAATGTAATTGGTTAGCTATACTTAGTCTCCTAATGTCCCTTACACTCAAGGATGACTGGATTTCTGAGTTGGCACTCCTTTGCTCTCACCTGCTCAATTTGATGTTGAGAAAACTCCCCATAGGTGCTACTATTTTTTAAATCTGTTCATGTATGCCCATCTCACACTTAATTGGCTCTGATTTATGTGGTTTGGACAATGAGGGAGTATTGGGTAAGAATACTAATGTTTGTAACTAATTTTTCAGTAATTTTATTTTTGGGGATTTATTTTTCTGGAGACTAGACCCAGGGGTGCTCTACTACCCAGCTACATTCCTAACTCCCCCCCCCCCCCCTTGTTTTTTTGAGACAGGATCTTGCTAAGTTTCTGAGGCTGTCCTTGACTTGGAGATCCTGCTGCCTCAGCTTCCCGTATTGTTGGGATTATGGGTTTGCACTATAACACCAGCTAATTTTTCAGTATTTTTGAGAGAAAAAAGGAATCTTGATTTGGTACTAAGTAAGAGATATTAAATTTGTTTTTTTGTGTGCTTCAGTGACAGAATTTTCAGATTAGACGCTGCTGTTGAAGTCCTGTTCTTTTGTTAGTGCTGAGAATTGAACCCAAGGCCTTGTACGAGGTAGGCAAATACTCTACCACTGTGCTACATTTCCAGCTCTTTTTTTTTTTTTTAATTTTGAGACAGGGTCTCATCAGATTGCCCAGGCCAACCTCAAATTCGCCATCCTCCTCCTCAAGCTCCAGAGTAGTTGGGATTACAAACTCTTACTACCACACCCAGCTGAAGTTCTTTTCTAAAACATAGTGTTACTAAATATTATTTTCCAGCCAGCCCTAGAATGCCCGCCCTAGAGTGGCTTACTATTGTGCATATTCCCACTCTATCTCTCCACCTGGTTGTGCCAGATCCAGATAAGAATTAAATCCTGGGGCTGGGGATGTGGCTCAGGCGGTAGCTCGCTCGCCTGGCATGCGTGCGGCCCGGGTTCGATCCTCAGCACCACATACCAACAAAGATGTTGTGTCCGCCGAGAACTAAGAAATAAATATTAAAAATTCTCTCTCTCTCTCTCTCTCTCTCTCTCTCTCTCTCTCTCTCTCTCTCCTCTCTCACTCTCTCTTTAAAAAAAAAAGAATTAAATCCTTCTAAATTGTGTTGTTTTATGCTTAGCTCCTTTTGCATCATGTACTGGCTAGCTCAGGATTTAACCCATGTGCTTTTAGCAAGTCCAAGAAGGAGAGGGTCTAGAAGAAGCAAAGGAGAAAAGGTAGCATATTACTGGTTAGTTGCTTGGAATGCCCCTCTGGTTTGGGAACTCTGCTGAGCATTACTGTGTTTATGCACAGGGAATCGAGGTTCTTTGGATTTCAGGAATCTCTGGCAAATAGAGCTTTACTTCTATATGCATCTTTGCTTCTGGGGTTTAGGGACTAGCTTCCAATAGGCTGTACAAGATAATAGAAGAAATGTATTATTTATTCTATTTTTGGAAGGGAGGGTTTTCCTTCTGACTAGATTGCATTTCTGCAGCCCAGCAGGAAAAGCTGAGGTTGCTGTTGTGACCTCTTTGCTGCTACAGTGCAATTCCTAGTGGCCCTCCTCTTACTCTCTAGGGAAGTAGGGAACTTTACACCCCCACCCCCACCCCTTGCACTTGATAAACTGCCTCTTTGTAGGGTGGAGTCTGCTGCCTTTGTTTGTTCTCTGTGGGGCCTGACTTCAGAATCAGTTCTGTGCTTGGAGGGAAAATAGTTTGACTTTGAAAGCAGAAGTGGGTGATAGAGAAGGTGACAGAAGATATACCCTAAAGTCTCCAAGTGGGACTATTTCATTGACTGAATTCAGGTTGGTGATCAAATTGCCATGATGAAGCTTTCTTGGGGAACTTGTCACATGTGGTTGCGCTGAATGTAACAGCACCAATAAGTTTAAAATCCCCAGTGCACTGTCTCAAGACACTTACGAAGCAGGAATCTTAAAAATCCCTCACCCCCTCCAGACTCTTAGATCCACACACATAGTATCTTTCTGCTGATTCTTAAATGCCTGAGCTTTGTCCTGTGTAGTGTTGGCTTGGGGCAGGGAGGGAGGGTTGTTTTCCCGAACATGATAAGGAACTGTGCAGGGCAAAGTGGGAGCTCTGGCTGGTGATTGGTAGACAGGATGCCCTGGAATGTGGTTGGCTTGCAGCCCAGAATTCAGCACTTTGTATTTGTTTGTTTCTGGGAGACTGTGGTCTGGTGCTACTGTGACAGGAAGTGAGAAAGCTGGGAGTGGGGGAACAGAGAGGGGCGATGTCTTTGTGGTTCTCCTGTGAAATCTCTTTGTCCCTGGAGAGCGGTTCTGCTATAGAGCTCTACTGAGAAGAGAGCAGCCTTTGTGTGTCTAATGGGTCACGGAACATCTAGCTACTCCGAGGGATTTGAGGGTGTGAATTCTGACTGTGGCCTTTTACGTCTTAGCACTTGAGTTATATAAATGGCCTTGATCTCCTAGCATTGAGAAGCTTTACTGAGTTTTGTGTGTGCTACTATTACTTACGGATATCTAGGATTTAATTAAAAGAGGAAGTCTAGAAGGAGTTAGATGTTAAATAATGTTCATGTTATATATATATTGCAGATATCTTATTGGATCTGAAAGGGACAGAGAGAAACAGTTAATGCTGGGTCCTGTGTTTTAGATCTCATCCTTATATTCAGAGCAGGAAAAAACAATCCATTCTTTGATTTCATTGAGGGTTACTGGCAATTCTTTAGTGTTTGTACATAACTACTTTACTGGGATTCTACCCCCCCCCCCCCATGTCTAGACTAAAATAGCACCTGTGGCACTATTTGTCCTCTTCTTCTCTTTTCTACCTTGTTTTGTGTTTTCCCTGCCCTCCATTCCAGCTGTGAAACAGGCATCTTTTCTCACTTTGTGGATTGGGTGGCTGAGTTCTCAACTTCTTGCCAAGCTGGCTGGCCCGGGAGCGCACACACAGACCTGCCTTTGATTGCCAAGGAGGACAGCTGCCCTAGAGGCAGATTGCTAACATACCCCTAGAACAATCCCTCCCCTCTGTTCTGATGCTGGCTAGCACAATCTTCCCTGCCTCTAGTTCCTTCTTTTTCCCATCCCAACTCTGATATTTGCTTTTGGCTTAGTGGGATGTTACAGTAAAAATGAGAATAGGAATATTTGTGATTAGGTTTTCTTTGTTCCAGAGAGGTGAACAGAGAATGTGGCGAGATAGCCATTTTCTAGAGCAGGGTAGCCACTGTGAAGATAAATGGTGTGGGGGACTCTTTTTTCCCTATTTATTACCTTTCCTCCTGAGTACTTGTCCCTTAAAAGGGGAAATAAGTCTCAAGTAGATTGCAAGCTTTCTTTTCCAGAACAGTAGAGGTTTGCTCTTTAAAATGAAAGAAAGACCCAAGGTCTAGCCGGTTCCATCCCATCTTGCTCCTCTCCCTACCCAATGAAAAAGCATCTGTATTGGGTTTATAATGATTTTTAACCACCAGAAGCATAGAAAGTTCACACTTGCTCTGTATCAATGAGAAGGAACTTGGATGTGGAGTAGAATGTTCAGATTTCTACACTTACTAGCCCATCACCTTGGGCAAGATGCTAACTGCTTTTATGTGTGTGTGTTTTACTGGGAATTGAACCTAGGGGCGTTTTATCACTGAGCTACATCCCCTGGCCTTTTTATTGTTTGAGAATGTTTTTCCCAAAATTTCCTTGGCTGGCCTTGTACTTGCAGTCCTCTTGCCTCAGCCTTCCAAATTGCTGGCATTACAGGACTGGGTCAGTGCACCCAGAATAAATTTTATTCTTTAAATTTATTTTGGTACCAGGGATTGAACTCAGGGGCACCTAACCAATGAGCCACATTCCCAGCCCATTTAAAAATATTTTATTTAAAGACAAGGTCTTACTGAGTTGCTTAGGGCCTTGCTAAATTGCTGAGGTTGGCTTTGAGCTTGCGATCTTCCTCTTCAGCTTCCCAAGCTGCTGGGATTACAGGCATGTGCCACTGTGCCTGAAATAACAACTACTTTTGATATAGTCTACACATCCAGAAAAGGGAGCCACTAGTTTGCTAGGTGGCACATACCTGTTACTTGGGAGGCTGAGATGGGAGGATTATTTGAGCCCATAGGTTCAAGACCAGCCTGGGCAATGTAAACCCCATCTCCAAAAGCCGTGGGGCAGTAGTCATTATTTTAGAGGGTATTGAGAGGATTATATATGAACTTCTGGGGGAGATCAATAATACACACTTTTCTCCCCCTTTTAGGGTTAAATTTTCACTTTCATCCAGATAGGGAAAAACATTTCCTCCTCTTACCTGTTCTGTGGTTGAAACAAGACTTCAACACTTCCTCAGATTGATTTCTTCATAGATTTACACCTTTCTCCTTGCTGCTTGGCCCTAAAGGGAGGTGTATTCTAAACTTGATAGAGGGGATGTCTTTTCAAATTTTGAGGAAGTGGTCAATGATAGACAAAGAGATTGAGAGGCAGGAATGCCATGGATTAAAAAGTAAGGGGATCTGTTAAAATCTGGCCTTTTTAAGAAAGGAATGTGAGGGTGACCTCTAGCAAACCCTAAGGTTAAGTTTTTCCATGAATATATTCTTTCTAGCCTAGAGTGGGAGAAGAGTAAAAGGTGTCCCAGTTAATTTTAGGATCTCTTTTATGACAAGGGAGTTAACAATACCTTCTCATTTCAATTAAATTTTTCTTACTTCCTATTATGTACCTGACCTCCCTCTCTTTCTCTCCCTCCTCTACTAGGAAGGAGAAAGGCATTTGGCCTTTCCTCTTCCTCTAGTCTGACACCTCCCTGGTTTTTTTACCCCTCCCTCTTATCTTTGTTTCCTTACCGGCCTCTCCCTAAAGCCCTGTTTTCTCCTTATAAGGGTAAGTGAGGTGCCTTTGGCAAGGTTGCAAAGGGATCCAGGTAAGTAATTGTGTGCCCCTGACTCTGGATTGAGAGAAAAATTCAGTGTTATCGGTCCCAGCGGAGGGCCTTTGAGAGGCATGTGGGTAATGGGGGAGGAGAAGGAGGCTGCCTGGCCTGAGAGATCAGAAGGACTTGTTAGACCAGTCCTGTGTGTGTGTCATGCAGCTTGAGAGAGAAGCAGGTTTTGTTTCTTTCCATACCCTTTCAGTTCTGGGCCCTCTCACTAGCTGAGAACCACACCCTTGCTTTGCTTCAAAGCCAGTCTAGCATTTAGCCATTTTAGTATGGCTTGGTGGGGGGGTTCCCAGAATACTTTGGATGGGAGCAAGACAAATGTTTTATCAGGTTTCTGAATTTTAGGAGGTCTGTCATGATGATAGAAGTGATTTTTTTTTCCCTTCTCCTTTTTGAGATGGTGTCTTGCTATGTTGTCCAGTCTGGTCTTGAACCCTGGGCTGAATTGATCCTTCTGCCTCAGCCTCCTGAGTATTGGGTCTACAGGCATGAACTACCATACCTGTTGGTTCTTTTATTTTTATCCCCTGGCTGTACTTGTGATCAAATGTAGGGCCTGCCTCATGCATTGCCAAGCAAACACTCTACCACTGACCTACACTCCCTTTCCTGTTTTGTTTTGTTCTGTTCTGTTTGTAAGTCATAGTAAAAACTTTAAATCCTAACAGTAACTGTGGGTCATGATTATAAGACAGATAAGTTTAAGGAGCCCCATTGGACCTAAGTTCCATTTAGCTAGGAGTTTTTTATGTGGTGCTGGGAATTGAACCCAGGGCTTCAAACATGCTAAGCAAGTGCTCTACACCGATAGACGTTATTTTATTTTGAGACAGGGTCTCAGGCTCCCAAGTACCTGAGATTACAGGTGTACGCATCATACCCATGATCTTCATCACCATCTCCTCCTCCTCATTATTATCATTTTGAAGAAGTGGAGTCTTGCTGTGTTGCCCAGGCTGGCATTGAACTTAGCACAGAAACTGCTAAGACAAGGCCATTTCTGAAGTATAGGTTTTGTTGCTCTGAGTTGAGGTTGTGAAGTGAGCAGGGTTCTCTCTAGACCTTTTTTGGTTATGCTGTGTTGCCCAGCCAACCTTAAGCCCCAAGTTCAAGCATTCCTCCTGCCTCAGCCTCCTGAGTAGCTGGGACTATAGGTTTGTAACACCATGCCCATCTCTCTCTCTCTTTAATATTTTTAGTTGTAGATGGACACAATATCTTTATTTTGTTTATTTAGGTTTTTTATATGGTGCTGGGGAATGAACCCAGTCCCTCATGCATGCTAGACTAGGCAAGCGCTCTACCACTGAACCACAACCCAGCACTCCTACCCCTTTTAGATCTAAATGCCGGTCAGCCCCAGAGACTTGAGGTTAGCATAGAAGTTAGTCTAACAAGTGAAATACTAGAATTATTCTGACTGAGCTTCAGAAGGTGGAACATCAAGTGAGAACAGAGGGTGGGTACTTAGACTTTGGACTCAGGTACAAGAACTCTTTCTGATAAGGAGCCATAGAAAAAACTTGACAAAATATATTCCTTTGATTTAGAAACAAAGTGGCAATTTTCTGTGTGTATTTGTGATTGAACGAGAGTGATTAATTTTGAATTTTGAAGCAGATCCTTTCTTTCTTAAATGTTGTCACATACAGTTCTGTAGTATTACAGTGGCCATATTTTATTGATTGGCTTTTAAAAAATATTTTTAATTGTAGATGGACACAATAACTTCATTATATTTATTTTTGTGTGGTGCTGAGGATTGAACCCAGTGCCTCACATGTGCTAGGCAAGTGCTGTACCACTGAGCTACAACCCCAGGCCTTGTTTGGTATTCTTGTATGTGTGTGTGTGTGTGTGTGGGGGGGTACTGGGGATTGAACTCTGACACTCCACCACTGAGCCACATCCCTACCCCTGTTTTGTATTTTATTAGAGACAGGGTCTCAGTTGCTTGGTGCCTCACTAAATTGCTGAGGCTGACTTTGAACTTGATCCTCCTGCTTCCACCTCCTGAGCTACTGGGATTACAGGTATGCACCACTGCATCTGGCCTTGATTGGTAGTCTTTAGAAGGAGATTCAGTGCATTTTATTTAAAAAACTACTTTATATGCCTAGAAGACAGTGGAAGTGAAATTTTACTTATCATTGCATTTAGAGGAAAAGCATAAATTTATGGCATTGGTTTGATTTTATAATGCATAAATAAGAAGAAAGGAGGAGAACTACCTTTGGGATTGGCTACAGAGAATAAAATTTCTGTCCCAAGAACTCAAAAGAAGTTTAGAGTTCTTCATCTTAGGACAAATTCTTTTTTCTCTTCCAGTAAAGGCTTGTTTGTCTAAATCTGGTCACATCATTGGATGTACTTATGTGAACTGCATGGTGGGAAGAGAAATAAATTAGCTCAGTTACATCCCAACCCTTTCTATTTTTTATTTTGAGACAGGGTCTCACTAAGTTCTTAGGGCCCTGATAAATTGCTGAGGCTGGCCTTGTACTTGTGTTTTCCTGCCTCAGCTTCCTGTGTAGCTGAGGTTAGATGTGTGCCACCCTGACTGACTTAAGTAATAAAAATTGAAGCTTTCAGGGGCTATACCTTCTTCAAGATTGCCTAGCATGTTTTTGGCAGAGCCAGTAGTTAGGCCCTGGGTCTTTTGACTCCTAGTCTGGAGTGTTATTTTGTTTTTCCCATTGAGAGTGTGAAGAATTCCTATAGAATGAGAAGTGCATATCGAGATGTGTGATTTACTCAGAAACTCTGCAACACCACCAAAATTCTAGTCCTTTGTGTTTTATAGAAGTATTTGTAGTAGTAACATTAATAACTTTCTATGTGTTAAGACCTTTTCCTATGAATTTACATGAATCATCTCATTTAATCCTCACAGTTATCCTATGTATTTTTACTTCTCCATTGACAGGAAAGCTGAGGTTAAAAATAGGTGGTACTGGTCTGATATTATATAAGGTTAGGTCTGTGACTTGAACCCAGTCAGATTTCAAAACCTATATTCTTAACCTTTAAGAATCATAATTCCAAATTATATTTCTATAGCTGGTTTACAATAGAACAAATCATTTCAGGGACTGTGCTATTGATGACTGGTTTTCGCCCTATTATTTGTTTGGTATTGTCTAATTGTTTGGCCTTCTGGGCACCGATTCAATTTAACTTGTTTTGGTTTGGAGTTCTGACAGCAGAGAGTGAACTTTTATCATTGTCACTGCTTGAATGAGGGAATCTTGCTGTAGACTCTGGGTAATAACAGGTAGGCCTTCTAGTGTGGATGGGATCCAGTAATATAGGATCTAAAACTTGTTAATCATAAAGCTGGCTGACTATTCTTAGGAAATATTAATCTTAGGAGAAAAACAAGTTTCATTTTATGTGCCACCCTTCTCACATCAGGAATCCTTGATTTTTTTTTTTTTTTTTAAAGTGAACGCTTTGGAAACATTAAGTGGCAAAACTAGAAAGGTGTTAGACCAGACTTATAAGCCATTCCTGACTCTGCCAAAGTCAGTTAATGGTTTGCAGCTCTGGTTTGTAGCATTATCTTTTTATGATGTGTATGGCTTGTAGAAGAAACGTCATCAAATTTCTGAGTTGCAAGACTGGTCTTCTGTAGCTTGCTCAATGTCATTATTCTTTGTCCCCACTCGTTTCTTTTTCATTTTTTCCCCTCTCTAATGTAGAAAAGGAATAATCTTTATTCTAAAGAAAAATGGAAACATCTTCTTTCCCCCTATTTTTATGATAGTTAGGAAGAAAGCTCTCAGTAGTTGTAGGGCATAGAGGCTCGCTCATGTATCTTTTTTTTTTTTTTAATTTTTTTTTTTAAGAGAGAGAGAGAGAGAGGGAGAGAGAGAGAGAGAGAGAATTTTTAATATTTATTTTTTAGTTCTCGGCGGACACAACATCTTTGTTGGTATGTGGTGCTGAGGATCGAACCCGGGCCGCACGCATGCCAGGCGAGCGCGCTACCGCTTGAGCCACATCCCCAGCCCCCTTTTTTTTAATATTTATTTTTTAGTTATAGTTGGACACAATACCTTTTATTTATTTATTTTTTATTCATGTGGTGCTGAAGATTGAACCCAGGGCCTTACACATGTTAGGCAAGCACTCTACCACTGAGCCACAACCCCAGCCCTCACTCATGTATCTTATACTGCATATCTTTTTGGACTTGGCAGCGTGGTGTAGAAAGAGAATGTAGGCTTGGGAATGGCAGAGACATGGGTTTAAATTCAAAATTTGCTATTAACTATGGGGACTTGGGCAATTTCTTCACCTGAGTCTGTTTTCTAATTTGCAATCAAACTTAGTTCCTTGTGGTTACTATTAGGATTGCCAGGATAATAAGTGTGAAGCATTCAGCAATTGTTAGTTCTTTTCACATTCCCTTTTTTCCTTTGTAATAATACTGGTAAGGCCTTGAATAGAGAATAAAAAACTTGGTATTAATAGATTTGTAATGCTGTAATGAGTGCCAGGCACTAGAGAATGCCCTCTGTCCCAGAAACACTGGCCTAGGTGAGACCTCTAAAATTGAGTAGGGTAATCCATTGTTTGGGTACTAGAGATTGAACCAGAGGTGCTTTACTATTGAGCTACCTTCCTGGCCCTTTTCATTTTTTAATTGAGACAGTGTCTCACAAAGTTGCAGAGGCTGCTCTTGAACTTGCAGCCCTCCTGCCTCAGCCTCCTGAGCCAGTGGGATTACTGATGTAGGTCACTGCTAGGTAGCCTCAGCTATGATCTTAATTGTTAATTTAATCTACTACTTCACAAAATAGTTTGGAGCTGAGATAGTAGCATGAAGTAATGTAATTGGAAGACAGAAACTAACTCTTGAAACAACTTAGTACCTCACATTTGTATAACAGTTATCTCACCGAATCTGCACAGCAGCTCTTGAGTTACATTGGGCTGGTGATACTGGCATTGTACAGATGAGTGTGGCAGGGACTTAACTGCCATTGTTGGCAAGTGGCAGAGTGAGGACTGGGACTGGTCTTCTGAGTTGTATTCTGTCCAACATAGCCTTTGCTTCTGCCCTCTTCAAGCAGAAACATTTTCTGCTTTTAGACCTAGGAATCTGACCTCCTCTTCCTACCAGCTCTACTGTCCTCTTCAATTTGGTCAGCTTTAAAATTATGAAGATGGGAGAAGCTAATGTTTCTCCAGACACTGCTTTCTGACCTACCTTTTTCCTATCTTCCTAACTCCCTTTTTCTGAGTTTAAGTTGTGGGGGCAAAAAGTAGCCATTTATGGCAGGATAACAAACAATTTCTGCAGCAGGGAGTGTTGTCTCTGTATGCCCCAAGTAGTGGTTGTTTGGGCTTTTATTAGCAAGGAAGATTACAGGGCGGAGGTTGCCAGAGTGGTAACTGCACTGCAGGCGCCCTTCAAGCTCAGTAACTGGAAGAATCTCTCTTATGTGGAGTCTTCTTGGTGTGGAAGTTCATAGGTCATTGTACATAGCGGATAAGGGCAAGTGTTTAAAATGAAGAAATAGAGATGGAAAGGGAACAGTTTTTAATGATAAGGATACTTATTATAAGAAAGACCTTTGAGTGGCCTGTTAAAATGTAGGGTGGGAATGTGAGAAAGTGGCAATGGGCTTTGGACTCAAAGGAAGAACAGGAGTTGATAAGTGGTTGTGGGAGTTCATATCTGGGTGGGGGGGCAGTATACTTTCTGATTTAGGGAATGAATTAATTCAAGAGTTTTGGGCACCTGTTTATCAGTTTTCTCTGGGGACTCTTGCTTGCTGAGTGCTGCATACACTCTAAGGCAAGTAGGCCCAATCCTTTGTGCTCGGTGGGGCTCTGGGGAGCGTGGGAAACAGAACCTAAGCAAAAGATTCAGTCTAGGCTAGTCTCCACTTGTCTTCCCCACTGCTACTATTGCATTGGTTTCTCAATGTCTTTGTGGGCATGCTGGAACTGGGCTTTGAGGTTTCTGCCTTAGGGGTGAAAAGAAGGGGGAAGGGCATTCCAACAGGAATTTTCCCCCCAATTTGATTGCTGGGAACAAGGGATAAACGGGTTTTTATCCATATTATAAACAGTTCTTGATTCTGTATAGAGGTGCAAATAGAGGAACTCTTGATAGGACAATAGAGTCCATATTTTAATGAAAACTACATTCAAAGCCCAGATATCTGAACACAGCAAAGTCTAAAGGGCATTGGTCACATTAAGCAATTACAGTTCATCCATTCAGTACACACACACACACACACACATACAAACACACACACACAACGTATATATTTATTTTTTGATATTGAGCCCAGGGGTGTTTAACCACTGAGCAATATCCCCAGCCCTTTCCTTTTTCTTTTTTGAGACAAAGTCTTGCTAAGTTGCTTAGGACCTCTCTAAGTTGTTGAGGCTGGCCTTGAACTTTGGATCTTCTTGCCTCAACCTCCCCATCCAAATCATTTTAAATTAATGCCTTTCATTCCTCAAACTTCCCCTTGATTCTCTTGTATTTATGCATTGGGCATATTTTATTTTCCTCTCATTTCCATTTTTCTTTCAAATATTTCTGCAGCTCTCTCTATCCTGCTTCCTCCTTGCTGTGGTGGCTGGGATGCTTCTTCCATGATTTTTTTGAATCTAGACTGGGCTGTTCTCTGTGTTAAAACAATCAATTACGATCCTTCTCTTAACAGGTGTGTATTAAAATCACATTTATTAAGAATAAATAAATATTTTTAAGTGGCTTTTTTCCACGAGGGTAGGGGGTTAATGAGAGAATGGAGAGTAGGGGAGATTACCTCCAACCTGCCTTTTGGACTGGCCATAAGGTCACCCATAGTGACAATCAACTAGGTACAGCAGTATGACTACAATGCTTCTTGATTTATTGGCCAACTTGCTGTTATATAATAAGGATATATTATCATTTATTGTATAATTAGCACACATAAACCATGTAGATACTTGGGTATTTGTTCCGAGTTGGAACAAGTAAAGTGGTAAAAAGATAATCTGTTTAGAGCTTTCTGTAAGATTATAGAGTCATAGGAAGTTCTAGCCTTTGACATTTAGGAGTTAGAATATGAACTACTTCAAGGTGTACTTTTTAAGAGTTTGAGCCTACTGCTCCTTTTCCTATTCCCCAAAGAGGTAAAAGTCCTAGGAAATAGTGTCCCCCCACCCCCCATAGATTATGTTTTGTGCTTCTATTACTATCTCGTCTCAGTTAAGGCACATTTTGCCCTCAGTATTGTAGTATAGTTTGGAAGCTAGAAAGACCCATCCATAAATGTATCAAACATGGAGGACTTAATTTTGTCTTTCCACCTTTGATGAGGGGGAGGTATTTTTTTTCCAATTTACATTTCTTAGTTGGGATTTTAATTTAGCATATTAATTTAGTATATTTTGCCCCTACTATAGCAGTATCAGTAACAGATTTGAGAGAGGTTAAGTAAAATCTGTACTGCCTTGTTTTAGAAGTGGCTTGGCCCTGAAGGACAGTGAGTGCTTGTCTGTACCATGCAGTTAAAACTTTCATTAAATTGATACTAGCAAGTTTTTCCAGGGAAAAAGAATCTAATTTTAATCTCATGCCATGATTACCACATTTAGTCACATTCTCCTTCTCCTACTGACAGATCTAGTCACCACTTTCCTTTCAGTAGGTACTTTTGGTGGGCTGTTGAGGAGGGTAGTGGGCAAAGGACTCTGCTTGAGTAGACACTGGTGATGGGCCCCGGGCTTGGTGGTGGCTTGCTTTCTGCATTGTAGTAAAACCACGAGAGGGCATCTTTGGCTCTGGGATTAATAATTCATCTGTCTTCTCTGACCTGTGATCTTTTCTCTCCTCTCTCTTATCCTTTCCCGATAGTGAGAAGTGAGGGGGGCCTTCTCCCTCCTTCCTCCTCCCTCTGTGATCCACCTTCCTTTTTACCCTGCCCTGCCACGGCTCTGCCCCTTACCTTCATGGACGACTCAGAGGTGGAGTCGACCGCCAGCATCTTGGCCTCTGTGAAGGAACAAGAGGCCCAGTTTGAGAAGCTGACCCGGGCGCTGGAGGAGGAACGGCGCCACGTCTCGGCGCAACTGGAACGCGTCCGGGTCTCACCACAGGATGCCAACCCACTCATGGCCAACGGCACCCTCACACGCCGGCATCAGGTAACCCCTCTCTCCATCAGACCAGCAGGTAGGACTTTGGCATGGTCATGGAGAGGGTAAAATCCTTATTGGGAAGCTACTTTACCCTCGGTGATGGGCTATCCAATGCCCATGCTTCATTTTGAACTTTTCCAGAGGTGTTAAATACTGATTAAGAAATAAGAAATATTGCTGCTGTGCTGAGTTGGGTGGACTTATCTCTAGAAGCATCATCTGACTTCTTGTTTTGTTGGAGTGGGTTTTCTGGGTTGGGATGCCGTGGCAGATAGTATAGTTTGGGGCTATAGTCAAATTACTTGTTTTCTCTGATTATTTTTTTCTTGGCATCAAAAATTCAAGAAAGTAAATGGGCACATATTGGTTGGGGAAGTTGGGCATCTTGTACTCCCAGCTTCATTCAGTCCTTTCAGGGAACACTCTGTTCTCAGAAGGTGTGACTGTATCCATAAATTGTATATTCCTGTTCCATATTGCCTTTGTGGCCTCTTTTTTGTTGGCTGTATAAATCATGTCTTGGAGGAAGGGGTTATTGTTAATTCTGTTGGTTAGAATTGGAGAGGGAGCTTCATTCTGCTGTTTAACCCAAATAACCACAGGAGCCAGTGGTCTCTTGTTGGCTGACTTTCTGATGTGACTTTGGAGAGTTGGTGTTAGAAGTGAGAAGTATCTTGTGTTTCCTTTGGTTTATCTAGTCTGACTTTGCTGTGACGTAATCTGTCTGAGGGTGTGTGTGTGGGGGGGGGCGGAGGGCATTGCTTGATAGACTGCATCTCTGGATGGAAACCAAAATAGTCCTCATGCCTTGACAGTCCTTTTTATTGATTATTTAATTTTTAAGATAGAAAAGGTCCCACCTATTGAGGAACCTTGCAGCTAGAGGACAGAATTCCAGTTGTGGATAATCAGGAATTTGAAGGAGGCTGTATATTTGCAATGTTACTATTTTTTTCTAGGAGCCAGAGTAGAGGGCTAGGGATGAGATATATATATATATATATATATATAAAAGACGACTCAGGCTTGGAGGTGGTGGGGAATTCCAGGATTTAGTATGTGGTTTCTTTCTCTTGCTCTCTTATTTTTAACTTCTGCTCAGCAATGAAACCACACCTTTCCTTCTTCCTGAAAGTAATGTTTAACTTCCTCTCCCTCAGCATTATACTCTTCATGTAAGGGGAGTTGGGTGGGAGAAGAGTTTCCTAAGGTGGCCGGATCTCACCGTGTTCTCTATTGAAAGAGGAGCAGGGAAATATATATTTCTATGTGGTATAATGTCATTAGATTATTTCCTGCTATTTAAGACAGAACAATTTAAGATTGACATTTTGGAATGTGTTCTGTAGTTGTAATAATTGATGATAAAGATGTTGAGGATTTAGTATTCTTGGAGGGGAATTGGGGTACCTATATTCTTCATACTTGGAAAGGGAGACTTACATCTTTCTTTAAAAAGCTGTATGGAATGGGAGTTTCCAATGGTAGCAGAGCATGAAGGGAACAATAATGAAGACTTTTGGAAATCCCCTAAATTAGCCTTTTCAATTTTCCTTATATTCTCAGGGATTTTCAAAAAGGTTGCATGTAGGGAAACTTTTCCAAAACATTCTTTATTTCAGCAAATAGTTTTTGAATGCTTATAATGTATCAGGCACTGCGTAAGGCACTAGGAATGCTACCTTAAATAAAACTGACCCCCAAACCCCCTTCTGCCCTCATGGAGCTTAGGTTTTTATGTACCAAAGACCCGGTCTGCCAGAGTTGCAGGCCTGATTCCAACTTTGAGGAAAGTTCTAAGCTAAGAAGTAATATGGTTATTTTATGAGTACTGACACAAGGATTTCAGGCCACAAACATCTTCTTGAAAGCCCTTTTCCTGTTTGGGAAAAAGACATTTATGTTTGATAGAGTAAAGGAAGGCCACAAAATGAATTGTCTTTTCATGGGCTATGTTTCAGAACGGCCGGTTTGTGGGCGATGCTGACCTTGAGAGACAGAAGTTTTCAGATTTGAAACTCAACGGACCCCAGGTAATTCTTTTGGCTCAAGTCTGGGTTGTTTCATTCATATCATTTTACTTCTTCAGCTTATAGGAGCATCATGGTAATTCATAAAGTGTCTGGCACATTGTAAACACCCATCAATTAGTTTCTTTCATTTAGGAAAGTAAAAAGGTGGAGCTACAAAGTATATATGTAGCTTTGTTTTGAAATGAATATTAATGGCTATTGATCTTTATTACTACCTCCCTGTCCCTCTTATGTGATCCCAGGTACTACATTCCTATTTTAGGGAGGGCATAATTCTACTTTGCAGAAAATCCTACCTAAAATCTGGTTGGTCTTAGAAGCCTTCTGGCTTACCTTAGAGTAATATAAAGTCAGTCAAATGATTGGTCTTCTAGGGATTTTCTGTTTTATCCTAAAAGTTCTTTGTTTTGGGGGGGATGGGGAGTGGGCGTGGTGGTGCACGCCTATAATCCCAGTTGACTCTGAAGGCTGAGGCAGGAGGATCAAAGCCAGCCTTAGCAATTTAGGGACTAAGCAACTGAGTGGGACCCTGTCTCTAAATAAAATTCTTTTTTTTTTTTTTTTAAATATTTATTTATTTATTTTAGTTCTCAGCCGGCGAACACAACATCTTTGTTGGTATGTGGTGCTGAGGTTCGAACCCGGGCCGCACGCATGCCAGGCGAGCGCGATACCACTTGAGCCACATCCCCAGCCCCAATAAAATTCTTAATAAAGGGCTGGGAGTGTTGCTCAGTGGTTAAGCGCCCCTGGGATCAATCCCTCCTAATAAAAAACGTTCTGTATTTATTGGATGAGCCCGTTTTGAGAGATCACTCAGATGTATATATGGCCCATTAACATAGTTCATATTCATTTAGATAACCATAGATGACCAGAATTGGGAAGATAAATCTGCTACCTTTGTCAGTTGGTGTCAATATGGCTATCAGCTGTTTAGCTTGGTACATATTAGTTAAATGACTAGAATGGGAAAATTATATTTACTTTTGTACAAGTTTGAAAGGTAACAGTCACCTCTCTTTAAAAATCTTGAGGTCTATAAAAGATGGATGAATAGTCCTCACCCTTCTGCTTCTTACTAGGATGGGTTCTTAATAACACATGGTTTAATAGTATTTTCTTTCTTTTCCTCTTTTCCATATAGGATCACAGTCATCTTCTATATAGCACCATCCCCAGGATGCAAGAGCCAGGGCAGATTGTGGAGACTTACACAGAGGAGGACCCTGAAGGAGCCATGTCTGTTGTCTCTGTGGAGACCTCAGATGATGGGACCACCCGGCGCACAGAGACCACAGTAAGCTGAGATTTGCATAAGGTCTCATTAATAGAAAATAGAAGAAGTCTTTCTGTAGTTTGTATTAGGGGAGAGATTAAGAACTTAATTAGGGGGCTGGGGATGTGGCTCAAGCGGTAGCGCGCTCGCCTGGCATGCGTGCAGCCCAGGTTCGATCCTCCAGCACCACATACAAACAAAGATGTTGTGTCCGCCGAGAACTAAAAAAAAATAAATATTAAAAATTCTCTCTCTCTCCTCTCTCTCTCCCTCTCTCTCTCTCTCTCTCTCTCTCTCTCTCTCTCACTCTATCTTTAAAAAAAAAAAAAAGAACTTAATTAGGGTGAAGGAAGGATCACTAATATGTACTTATGCCAAAAAGAAAGTGATCTCTCTTCACATGGAAAAGTGATATGGGAAAATCTGATGGATTAGGAAGAGAGAGGGCATGTCAAGGTCTGTAGGAGCTTCTCCGAGAAGCAGTAATTGCCAGAGCAGTTTTCTTGCTCAGATGTATAGGATGGGAAGAAAGGTAGATGGTATAGGCATTTCTAGTGTAGTGGCCTAGAGATTAGGGTTTGCTTCTTTTCTTGGAGTGGTCTGGAAGTAAGCTTGTATCACTTATTTCCCTCAGTAGTTTTTTTTCCCCCCATTCCTTAATTGAAGGTCAAGAAAGTAGTGAAGACAGTGACAACACGGACGGTACAGCCAGTCCCTGTGGGACCAGACGGGCTGCCTGTGGATGCCTCATCAGTTTCGAACAACTATATCCAGACTTTGGGTCGTGACTTCCGCAAGAATGGCAACGGTGGACCTGGTCCTTATGTGGGCCAAGCAGGCACTGCTACCCTTCCGAGGAACTTCCACTACCCTCCTGATGGTTATAGCCGCCACTATGAAGATGGCTATCCAGGTGGCAGTGACAACTATGGCAGTCTATCCCGGGTGACTCGCATTGAGGAACGATATAGGCCCAGCATGGAAGGCTACAGGGCACCTAGTAGACAGGATGTCTATGGGCCACAGCCCCAGGTTCGGGTAGGGGGGAGCAGTGTGGATCTGCACCGCTTTCACCCAGAGCCTTACGGGTTAGAAGATGACCAGCGTAGTATGGGCTATGATGACCTGGATTACGGTATGATGTCTGATTATGGCACTGCCCGTCGAACTGGGACACCCTCTGACCCTCGCCGCCGCCTCAGGTAGGCAAGAGTAAAAGGAAAGGGTCTTTCCAAGATGGGGGAAAGAGCTGGCTTTTCTTTCTACTTTTAAGAACCTTTAGGGATCAGACTTTTCCATGGGAATTCTGGGTGAAATGAAAGTAGACTGATTGATGTTTAGTAGACACTTTCCCTTGTTGCCTCGAGAATGCTTTAGAGTGGGATTGGGAGACCTTTACAGAGGACCTACTTTAGGCTTTGTGGGTTCTATGTTATCTTTGTTAGATGTTTTTTGTTTTAAAAAGCAAGCCTCTAAAAATATAAAAAATATTTAGTTCTTGGGTGGTATGAAGACAGGTTTGGCCTGTGGGCTGCAAATCTTGCTTCAGAATAAATTAGGGACTGTGTTTTCCAGACAAAGAGACATGAAAAGAAGGAAAAGTTTAAGGTTTTCTTGATGGTGAGGGTGCTTTGGCAGCTGTTACTGAATTTCTGTGTATGGGTCATGACCTTCTAAAGCCAAATGCCTTGGTGCTTACTTTCCTCATGTATAGGGAGCGTTGGTTAATAGTGAACTGAACTTGGTTGGGAACAGGGGTAGAGGCCCCATTATCTAAGCCTGAATCATTTACCTTTCAGGTGTTTTAGCTAATCCAACTCCCATGTGACTCACCTTTTATTCCTGAAGGGGCACCAGACTTCAGCTGGTGCAACCTAGAGCAGGGGTAGATAGCAGCAGTCTGCCCAGGGTGTTGTCTGCTTTTCTGACTTCCTCATTAGTAAAGAGTGATTGGACCCAGGTGGGTGTGGGTGGCTAGGCCATTTTGTGCTATCCCTGTAGCAGCTGACATAGAGAAGGTTTGGGGCCTGGTTCTTAGGTTTGTTCCAGGATGGCACTGGACTTGGAAACCTGCTTGACTATCAAGATCATTTGCTGCTTCCTGTTCCAGGCCTAGGAGAGTAATACAAGGTCAAACTTAAACAGTGAAGCAGTTGATTAGCGTTAAAAAAGCACTGAACTTGAAAAACCTCAGTTCTAGTTGTACCTCTGCCACTAGTTGTGTAGCTTCAAGCAAGCCATTTGATCTTTCTGGACACAGCTTTGTTATTTGTAAAGTGAAAGAATCTTGATCCTTTGCCTGTAAAAGAAGGAAATATAAGATTTCTTCAGGTGACTAAAATTTGGTTATGGTAATTGTTTTTTATAATTGCTTATCTTAAAATAATAAGAAAATTAAAAGGTGCTTAACACAGAGCCTGAAAACCCCAGAAAAGCACACCATCCATTCAAAAAGAACTACAATTAACATTTTGGTGCATAGCCTTTGAGTTCTTTTTCCTATATTTGTGAACATGCTGTATTTTTACCCCTGGACTAAAAGGAAATCTTTCTTCACGTACAGGTTAGTTGCCTTCTCTTAAAATTTAGCTAATATAACCAATTTATTTTGTTTCAATGATATTTTGAAATAGCCTTTATTTATTTATTTATTTTTAACTAAATGCTTTGGGCCTTTGAATCACTGTTGAATGGTTGTTGTTAACACCCATGAGGCAGATCTTCAGCTTAAGCTAACCTTGAGTGTTTGGTGGCAGTGGGAGTGGTTTTGTGGAGCAAACAAAGGTCTTATTTGTGAGAGTTCCACACAATAGGTTCTCCTCTCTCCTGTGGGAGCCGCAGAATGAGATGAGTTCAGAGATAATGGTCTCTTCCTGGTGGTTATGAATAAATAATAGTGTGACAGACTCACCCTCTAGTGGTTGCTGGTAGTACTGAAACAGGAAGAATTATCTTCCCACTGACTTCTTTCCTGGAATTGCTGTGTGTTTTATGTGGCTGGGCATCCTAAATACAGTGTTGGTCAGTAGATTTTGACAAAATTGGAGGTATTTAGAAATTGGAGAATGGGACTCATTACAAACATATTTCTGAGAGCTGGGTATGATAGCACATGCCTGTAATCCCAGTGACTCGGGAGGCTGAGGCAGAAAGATCAAAAGCTTGAGGCCAGCCTTAACAATTTAGAAAGATCCTGTCTCCCCTAAAAAAGGACTGGGGATGTGGTTCAGTAATAAAGTGCTCCCTAGGTTCAATCCCTGGTAATAAAACAAAACCAAACCCATATTTGTTGACTAGCAAGTCTGATGTTGCTATGAACTGAGAATTAGTGTTTCAAGACATACACCTTATCAGTACCAAAGACAGGTATTCATATGATGTAGCAAGAAGTTCTTTTCTATTTTTCTCTATCAGCCCCTCCCTCTTTAATAATTTCCAAAATAGGATAAGGAGAACCTTAAATATGAAGTATGTTTAAGGGTCTTATTCTACCAACTGTTCCCTATGTGTAAATGCCGCATTTCCTGTTTAGCTAAGGGCTTGTTAGAACTGTTCTCAGGCTTTATTTGATGATTTCTGTGACACTGAGTCATTTAGTTTGGTTAGCTATGTTGTCTGAGGATTTATTTTAATCTCTATCTGGAAATTAATAATTTTCAGGTATCATTCAAATACATGTTCAGTAACTAGATTTGGTTCTCTTTTTTTGTGTGTGATTAACTTCTCCAAATATTACTTTCTGAGCCAGCAAACTTGATGAAAAAAGGGTAGCTCTAATTTAATTGAAGGTACCTTTGAAATTATTAAAATTGATTAGCATATTATTAATGCAGAGGAGATATATGATCTGTGTATCAGTGCTGGGGATAATCCTGCCTTAATGTTGGGGGGTTATAGGAGTGTCCAGTAAGCTAGGCTTAACTACTTGATGTATTTCTCTTTTCTGTTGGTTTTTCCAAAAATCTGCAGGAGTTATGAAGACATGATTGGCGAGGAGGTACCAGCAGATCAGTACTATTGGGCTCCTTTGGCCCAGCATGAGCGGGGAAGTTTAGCAAGCTTGGATAGCCTTCGCAAGGGAGGCCCCCCACCTCCCAATTGGAGACAGCCTGAGCTGCCAGAGGTTATCGCCATGCTGGGATTCCGCTTGGATGCTGTCAAGTCTAATGCAGCTGCATACTTGCAACACTTATGCTACCGCAATGACAAGGTAAAGACTGATGTGCGGAAGCTCAAGGGCATCCCAGTGCTGGTGGGATTATTAGACCACCCCAAAAAGGAAGTGCACCTTGGAGCATGTGGAGCTCTCAAGAATATCTCTTTTGGACGTGACCAAGATAACAAGATTGCCATAAAAAATTGTGATGGTGTTCCTGCCCTTGTGCGATTGCTCCGAAAGGCTCGTGATATGGATCTTACTGAAGTCATTACTGGTAAGTTCTAAGCCCCAGGAAGTGCTAAGTTTGGGTGACTCTTACCCCTAGAGAAGTTGAGAGTTAGAGGGGTTTCCAGTCCTTTAACTTTTGATTATAGATTATCTCTAATCAACTACGGTCACAAAGAAGATTGTCTTCCAAACATGGAAGCTCAATGTCAGTTGCCAGTTATCCCCAATTGTGAAATTTAAGTGTATGCCTGTCTTGACTCACATGCTAGGCCCATCTAGACATTTGAGCTGTGATCCTTGCTTTATTTAGAACAGTGGTTTTTCAGATTCTGAGCTGTGATCTGATAGTGTGAATTGAACACAATTTTGTGGGTCACAATCACCATTCCAAGCAAAAGAAAAGAAAAAAAAAATGCCTAGTGTGGTGATGCATGCCTCTATCTCCAGTGACTCAGGAGGCTGAGGCAGAAGGATTGCAAGTTCAAGACCAACCTGAGCAACTTAGTGAGTCCCTAAGCAGTTTAGTGAGACCTTGTCTTATAATAAAAAGGGCTGGGGATATTGCTTAGTAGTTGAGTGTCCCTGGGTTCAAGCCTGCATATCCCCCCCCCAAAAAAAAAATAAATAAATAAAAGGAGAATGTATAGACCATTGATTCTTAGTTGGAGGAAATTCTCCCCTCTCTTCCCTGAAGACATTTGCAATGTTGGAGACATTTTTGCTTGTTTTAACTGCAGTGTGGGTAGAGAGTGCTATTGGCATCCAGTGAGTAAAGGCCAGGAGTGGTAAACATCCAGCAGTAGACAGGACAGCTTCCTACGACTAAGAATTATGTGACCCCAAATGACAGAGGAGTCGAGGTAGAAGAGGTCAGTATAGGTGGATCGGTGAGCATTAGTTATAGGCAGTACTATTTTTATGGAACTTTACTTCATGATCTGTATGTTTGTAAAATAAAAAATTTATTTCTTACCACGGGTTACACACAAAAGCTTGAATATCAATGCAAGATATTTGATCATTAAGGAAGACCAAGAAGTTGAGCAATAGGGGATTCTCTTGACATTCTTCAACATATGATCATGGGTGTTGGAGAGCTATCTTTTATGAATTGTCTCTGCCAGGAACCCTGTGGAATCTCTCATCCCATGACTCAATCAAAATGGAGATTGTGGACCATGCACTGCACGCCTTGACAGATGAAGTGATCATTCCTCATTCTGGTTGGGAGAGGGAACCTAATGAAGATTGTAAGCCACGCCATATTGAGTGGGAGTCGGTGCTCACCAACACAGCTGGCTGCCTTAGGTAATAGTAGGGGCTTTGAGAATATAAAATTGAATTTTTGAGGATTGATATAATTTCTTTAAAAAGAAAAGTTTAGATTTTTTTGTTTTTGTACTAGTGTTTGAACCCTGGGGTGCTCTACCACTTAGCTACATTCCCAGCCTATTTTATTTTGAGACAGAGTCTCACTAAGTTGCTGAGACTGGTCTCGAGTTTGTGATCCTTGTGCCTCAGTCTCCTGGGTAACTGGAATTACAGATGTGCACCACCTGCTTGGCAAAAGTCAAAATTCTTTCACCTGCTATTCAGCCTCTACTATCTTTTTATTGTATACTGCAACTCCAACTGTTTTACCTTTATTGCTACTCACTTATATTCCACATATACCTGCTGTTGGCTTGTTTGTTTTCCCTTAAACATCTCTTTTATGCCTCTTTGACTCTGTTCATCTAACTTGGTAAACACTTATTCAGAACGTACAATGTGTAGGTAATCATCTAGTTCTGGGCTTTGTGTGTGTGTATCTCTTCCCTTAGTTTTCTATATTTCAAATCAGACACTCTGCTCTGTGGTATATTTGTACTTCCATTCAAGAAGTATCTATTCTATCTTGAATTATTAACCCATACCCCACATGGTGATAAAGGTTCAGAAAGCAGAGACTGTCAATGAACTTTTTCTTAACTGCTATGCCTTGCTTATAATAGATATTCACTACTTCCTATAGTGAGTAAAAAGGGTATTGAGGAAGCTTATAGATGTTGTGGGATAGTCAATGGGGGGATTTCTGAATTTGAGTCATTTAAAGTATTTTCTGGTTTCCCTTCAGGAATGTAAGCTCAGAGAGAAGTGAAGCTCGTCGGAAGCTTCGGGAATGTGATGGCTTAGTTGATGCCCTTATTTTCATTGTTCAGGCTGAGATTGGGCAGAAGGATTCAGATAGCAAGGTAAATTAATTCCATTCATTGCATCTACAAAGTACTTGTAGTGCAAACCTACCCACTCCTGCTTTCCATTACATAAAATGCCTATCCCAGCACCTTCTTCCTAAAGAAGGAGTGTTCAACTTAGGAATTTTTTTTTCCTTACATGTATATGAAAGTTGCCTAGTAGTCTTCTAAGATTATTCATTTTCCAAGTAGGAAAGTCAGTGATCCAGTCTTGGGGTTGGCTAAAGCCACTGAATTCAAGGAGTTTGAGAAGACTGGAATACTGAGAAATGATGGATTGTATTATATTTTGAGGGTTGATATTTTAATACCTAAATCATGGGAACTTGCTGCAAAATCACCATAGTTATTTAATTCTCTCATTAAATCTTGTGTCCCTAAGCTTGTGGAAAACTGCGTGTGCCTCCTTCGGAATTTATCCTATCAAGTTCACCGGGAGATCCCACAGGCAGAGCGTTATCAAGAGGCACCTCCCAGTGTTGCCAACAATACTGGGCCACATGCTGCCAGTTGCTTTGGGGCCAAGAAGGGCAAAGGTGAGTCTTAGTTCCTCATTCTTTGCTCTTTAATGTGGGACAGGGAGAGGAAGGAACACTTAACTTTAGGTACAGAATATTTGCAAAGAGTCTGGGAATCTCTCTGGTCAACACTGTCTTGTTGGTCTGCCGCTGCTTTCCCTGAGCTGTGTGCTTTTATTGTGGTGGTGGTGGAGGTAGTGATGGTGGTGGTGGTGGTGGTGGTGGTATTGCTGTGAATGACTGAGGCACTGAGAACTCAACTAATCTGGGGCCTTCTTTCCCATTCCTCCTTTCTGTTTCCTGTGTTTTTCTTTACTTCTCTGTGCTTTCTTGCTTATTTGACCATGCTTTTGTTGACATCTTTCTCCTGCATTTTCTTCCTTTATCTCTCCTCTGCTTTACACCTTGGGTGCCGCATTGGAAGATGAATGGTTCTCCAGAGGTGAGTTGAATCTTTTAAGGAGCTTGACAACTTCTAATTTGCATGTTTTGGTTTTAGCTTCCCTAGTATTTCCTTGCCTAACCCTTCCCTGTGGATGCATGTAGGAAAATTGAGTTGAGGAAAGCCATTGAAACAAGTTCAGCTCTCTGAGCACGTGGATCCTGGCATGCTGTTTCTGGGCAGCAGTCCTTTTTATCAAAACTCAGGTCAATAGTGACAAGAGTGGTTATCCTTGTTTTATCTATCTGCTGCCTGTTTTCTGTCCTTGTTTCTGCATAGCACCCTGCTGGGACAAGTTGGGCGGGCTTCCCTTCTTTTGTTCCTTTTGATGCATCTCTGATCCAAAGATTCTGACTGAAGAATGAAAAATGTGCCAGGTGAAATTTTCCTTTTTAAAATTCTTTACCCCTATTCTCTCCCTGCCCCATACCCTTTTCCTATTTCTACAGGGAAAAAACCCACAGAGGATCCAGCAAATGATACAGTGGACTTCCCTAAAAGAACAAGCCCTGCTCGAGGTAAGTTATTTTTTTTCTTCTCAGTCTCCAAAGATCTCATAAACATAGCCCACAGATAGGGTATTTGGTAACCTAATAGTAGACTTTATGCAACATATGTACGGTTCTCTCTTCTCTGACTTGGAGATTTGAAGTGACAGTGAAAATCTTGGTAAAATCTATAGTATTGTAGAAGTAATTCACAAAGACCTGTTTTGTTAAGACAGTGCTTCAGGTTATTCAAGGATAGGATAAAGTTCTGATGGTAGGCTATAGCAGAAACTTAGCTACCCTAAGTGGTCACTTCAGTTTTGGAGGCTTAAACTTTATTCTTAGAAGAATCCTGTTTATCATAGTTTGCATCTTTGGACTCATTGTATTGATGACTATAAGGTTTACAGCTCTCCGTGGATATAAAAATAACTGGGTTAAATTAGAAATAATTCATTTGAGATGAGAAATCTTGAACCTTGATTGCTATCAATGAACTAAATGAGTTTTCTGAGAGCTCATGGTAGAACCAAGGCCAAAGTAAGCTGTGGGGGAGAAGAGTCAAGGAGTAAGGAGAGAAAGGAGTTGAACATGATGAGTTGATATATCTTTTGCTTCTTACCATGACTAATTACTCTTAAGAATCAAATCTTGGTACCCAAAGGGGGGGGGGGTAAAGAAAAGAATCAAGTCTCTGAGTTGGCTGTTGACTAGTAAGGGAATTCAGGGAGCGTAATGGTAAATACATCTACCTAGAGTACTAAGGCTGGATTCCTGCCACCAGAGCCTGGTTTGTAGGTATTGATTAGTATCCTCTGCCTTCTTGCTCTTTCTTGTACAGGCTATGAGCTCTTATTTCAGCCAGAGGTGGTTCGGATATATATCTCACTCCTTAAGGAGAGTAAAACTCCTGCTATCCTAGAAGCCTCTGCTGGAGCCATCCAGAACTTGTGTGCTGGGCGCTGGACGGTGAGTATGTTTTACAAAATGGATTTGGAAATGGGAAGATTTATATAGCTAGTTTGTTATTTATAATCTGTTGTCTTCCATGTGCTGCCTAGTATGGTCGATACATCCGCTCTGCTCTGCGTCAAGAGAAGGCTCTCTCTGCCATAGCTGACCTCCTGACCAATGAACATGAGCGGGTGGTGAAAGCTGCATCTGGAGCATTAAGAAATCTGGCTGTGGATGCACGCAATAAGGAGTTAATCGGTAAGGAGTTGAATGCCAGCTGTTGCCTCAGCATCTAGCACAGTGCCTATAGGTGCTAGTAATGTATCTATTGAAATCATCTAAGGAAAAGATTCTAGCCCTCAATAGTCTATAAATTTTAGGGTGGGTGAGGGGACATGGTCTAATGGTTCTTAGATAAGAAGTGATGACTCTTCACAAATAGAATGTTAATAGCTGTTATTTATTGAGCACCTCCATTGTTACTGGGCATTATTAAATACTTCTGTGTTTTCATTTAATCCCCTTCACTTTATAGAGGTCTGTTTTTTTTTTTTTTTTAAATAGGATAAGGAAACTAAGGGTATAGAAGTTAAGTAATTTGCTCAGAGTTAATATAGCCAGTTAGTGGCAGAGCCTAGGTTGTTGAGTTGTTGAGCTTTTAAATTCATAATGCCTTCATTTCTGTTAAGTTACTACAGTATTGACATTCTATTTTCATTAGAGTATCTGAAAGGACTGGGTAACATATTTGATGTACAATATTCACATTGTTTTAATGTGATTGAAGAATGAGAGAAGGAAGGACAATGAGTTCATGTTATTTCATGTTCTTTGCCCTTTTGATATGATAATCCTATAGGATAGTGAATCAAATTCATATGGTCAGTATCTCCACTTGATCTGATCAATATAAAATGTAGTGTAAGGCTCCTTATGGCCTAACTCTGCCTTTTCTCCCTGCTTTTTTTCCTTCTGCTGTTTTAGGTAAACATGCTATTCCTAATTTGGTAAAAAATCTGCCTGGAGGGCAACAGAGCTCCTCTTGGAATTTTTCTGAGGACACTGTGGTCTCTCTTTTGAACACCATCAATGAAGTTATTGCTGAAAACTTAGAGGCTGCCAAAAAGCTTCGAGAGACGCAGGGTATTGAGAAGCTAGTGTTGATCAACAAATCAGGGTAAGCTTATACTTAAAACCACAGCTAGAAGAATTTAAGTATGAAAGGGAGGTTGCTAGGAAGGAGCTTTTCTTTTTCTTTTCTTTTTTTTTTTTTTTTGCAGTGCTAGGGATTGAACCCTGGGTCTTGTACATGCCAGTCAGACATTCTTTTCACTGAACCACATTCCTAGTCCCCCTCTTGCTTTCTGAGATTATTCCTCTTCCTTACATGTGAAACGTGAAAAGACATTATTCTTTTTCTGTCTTAATATTGATCCATAAATTGATAATAGACACTTACGTCAGACAATATTGTATTTTACTCTTTGGGACAGAATATAGGTTTTGGAAAATTTGATTTCACCCTTTTTGGCATTTATATTCTTACGTTGTTACCAGAAAATATATGTCCTAAGCTTCTTTCCTGGTCTTATATCCAAATTTAATATGGTGTTACTTTAAGGAATCGCTCAGAAAAAGAAGTTCGAGCAGCAGCACTTGTATTACAGACAATCTGGGGATATAAGGAACTGAGGAAGCCCCTGGAAAAAGAAGGATGGAAGAAATCAGACTTTCAGGTATAGTAACTCTCAAGACCAAAACTTTTTTTTTTTCCCTTCTATTTCATCATCACACTAAGTCTATTTTTGACCCAAGTCTCTAATTAGTAGACCTTATTTGCTTTACTTCTCAAGAACGGTACTTATAGCTCATTTGCTGCTGAAATAGCTCTGGTCTCCCTCAGTGTCATAACAGTAAGTAAGTAAGTGCTGGTGGTGATGAAGGGTGATGATGGCCTTGGCGACTTCTCCAAATCTCCCCTGACCCTTTGAGCAAGTTTACCATTTTCTGAGACTGTTTCCTTCTGATAGTATGAGTATTTGAAACTTTTAAAATTTCCTGTTCGGGAACACAAATAGAAGCCTATTGTTTCACTATGTTGAGTATTTATTCAATCCTTAAGCATTACCTTTTCTTAAGAGTTGGAAGTAGGAATGTAGAGGATTAAATCTTTTGTGGGATAAAATGTGCCTTAGGGGCTGGGGCCTATGGGTGTGGGGTGGGGTATGGAAAGCTGAGGAAGGAAACCATGTTTAAGGAGAGCCTCTGGAGGAGGTAGGGCGGGGCAGATTGCTTTGTGGGGTGGAGGCAGGCTGGAGAATAAAGACATTCTGTTCTATGACTTGGCATTTTGTTTGCCTCCAGGTGAATCTAAACAATGCTTCTAGAAGCCAGAGTAGTCATTCATATGATGATAGCACTCTCCCTCTCATTGACCGGAACCAAAAATCAGGTATAGTACCCACAGAGTAAACTCATCTTCTTTTAGCCACTTCTGTTATTCTTTATGGGCTTATTGACTAAGAAATAGGATATATATTTATTTCTGAATGAGTTAGTCTTTTGTGGGAGGGGAATAATGCTTTGCTCCAGAATTGTAATGCACAAGCTGGCAGATCTGAGCTTTAGAAATCAAACGTGCAATTTGCCTGAGTGTGATTTCTTCTATTTTTGCTTGTGAACTTAAAATCACTGGAAAGTGAACCCTAGGTTTTTGTTTTATTTACCTTTAAATTTCTATATAATGTCAAGTAATGCATGTTTACTGTTGAAAAGTTATAAAATACAGATGTCCAGAAAAATAATAGAAAATCAGTTATTTCTACTACCCAGAGATAGCAACTATTATTTTGGGTTATAACTTTTTAAAACCTTTTGCCATGTGAACAAACACGTTCTTCTGAAGAGATGAATTATATATTTTGTTTTACCCTTATTATTCTTAATGACTCTTGGCTTTAGCCTCCATGAGTGGTTCTTGAATTGTTCTCTGAAAGTCTGGAGGCTGTTGAACATTTGCTTTGATGGCATAGAAGCAGTGGTGCATATTGTTGGTAGCTTAGGGCAGTGATATCACACTGAATAAGTTGTAGACCCCATTACCACATTCTTATATTTTAAAAAAAGAACCATCTGAATGATATAAATAAAAATGTCAGTAATCTTTATGCTCTCAGTATACCCCTTAGGATATTTTGGTTGTGATATTGAAATACCATTTGGCTTTGTAGTAAACCATAGTACATGGCTTTAGTCATATATTGTTGTTAATGGCTTTTCAACTAAAGAATCAAGAGGGAAAAGCTGGTTTAGTGGCACATGCCTGGGATCCCAGGTACTTGGGAGGCTGAGGCAGGAGCATTCCAAGTTTGAGACCAGCTTTGGCAACTTAGACCTTGCCTTAAAAAGATTAAAAAGGGCTGGAATGAAGCTCAGTGTGGAGCAACCCTGGGTTAGAAACCCAGTACTGCGGTGGTGCGAGGGATCAAGAGGGGAAATACAAGATTTCCTATTTGAATATACATAATGTCTTCTATGAAACTGACCACTGAATGAAGGTTCAAGGTAGAAGAAGAAGGAAAGGCTGAGGGGGAAAGGCCATCTTTACAAAAGAATGTACTTAGTAGAGCTATAAAAAATAATGGTATGTTTCTACCCTTGAATACACATCTTTTAAATATTCTGTGCTGATGAAATAGTGTATATACAAAGCATATCTGCTGCAAAGAATGACATTCAATCCCTGCAAACACAAAAAAAGACATTTGTCTTGAGGCAAAGCAGTTGTACTGTTGTTGGAGTTACTAGTTGGACTAGCCACTTTTTTATGGAACACCATTTTACTTGAAATAATTGGCCAACAAATTGTAATTAGACCTAGGTATTTGGCACACATTTCTTTAAAATGGAATGCAGTGAGCTTGTCACTTAACTGACAGTATTTGGTGCCTGAACTTTGAAGATTATAACTCTGAAAAACATGAATTGGTCTCTGTGAGCCTGGTAATTTCCCAATACTTTTCTACTAAAATCTTTGGTGATATTAAGGAATGTGCCTTTCAGTCTGTCTATCCAGATAGATCGAGAGATATAGATGTATAAATAGTATTAATATTTGGAACATTTATGAAGGTCTGTGAACTTGTATTTTGCAAGGAACTGGCGCCATGATGCTTTAAAATCATGCATGGGTAATTGATACATTCCAAGTACATGACAGGCCAATAATTTTAGTTTAATAGAATATAAAGGGATTGTTAGTTTGATTTCATATTCTACATTACTTTAAGAAACTATTACTTACTGAATATTCATACACTATCAAGGAAAAATGTTCATAGTTATCTAAAAAGACTATTAAAGTTTTCCTTCCTTTCTTGACTTCTTATCTATGTGAGGCTGGATTTTCTTCAATAAACCTTAACCAGAGTAACTACATAACAGATTTAATGTAGAAAAAGATATGAGAATCCAGTTCCCGTTTATTAAGCCAAACTTTGAAGAGATACACATAAAAGTAAAACAATGATTTTTTTTTAATTAAAAATATTTGTAGGTGGGTGTAGTAGTGCATTCCTATAATCCCAGCCTCTCTGGAGACTGAAGCAGGAGGTTCCCAATTTCAAGGACAGCTTAAGTAATTTAGAGATACCCTTTTAAAATAAAAAAGGACTAGAGGCAAAGCTCAGTGGCAGAGCATTTGCCTAGCATGTGTTAGTCCCTGGGTATGGTCCCCAGTACTGGGGGGCAGGGGGAAGTAACACGTAGTAACTCATTTTTTAAAATGAAATAGACATTTAAAAATTTCTCAGTACCATAAATATTCATATATATATAACCCACACCAATGAAAATTCTTTGGATCCTCATAATGTTTTAGGACTCAATTTTTTTTAAGACTGCAAAAGAGAGACCTTGAGACCGAGTAATTTAAAAAACTGCTAGCTTAGATTGAATTGTGTCTTATATTTAAGTCTGTCGGAAAGGAAGAAGGATAGACCAAGAGAGTAATTTATGATATATGTAGATTTTGAAGAGTTGGTTTTTGACCTGGATAACTTTCTGACTCCATGTAGATAAGAAACCTGATCGGGAAGAAATTCAAATGAGCAATATGGGATCAAACACAAAATTACTAGGTAGGTGGTTAATTCCTGCCTAAGGTTGTGGAGTATTTCACTGGGATGAGGAGAGATGTCCAGTTTTGTAGTGTTTTCTTACACACTCACCATTTATCATCCTATAAAAACATTGGCTGATTGTTTTCTGTTTCCATTTGGAAGGATATGAGGACATTTAGTAAAACTTTATCCATCTACTTTTTCCACATTCCACTTACTTGGAAGTTTTCAGAAAATCTTCATATGTTCCCTGGTTACTACAGAATCAAGTTTGTATCCCTTGACTTAGTCAGACTCCAGTCTCTGAGGTCACTGTCTTCTCTCCATGCACTGTCTTCCAACCTACCTGGTCTACTTTGCTGTTCTATCTTTTCATTCTTTTTTTTCCTCCATATTTTGCTGATGTCATACCTAATTCAGGATTGCCCTTCCCATTTGCTTTTCTAAATTCTCTTCATCCTCAAAGACTTAACTTAAGCTCTGTTCTCTTGTCTGTCAGGTCTTTTCTATTACAGTATATATCACTGTTTTTCCTCTTAATCTCAGTACTTTTGTCTAGACAGATTTCTTTAGTTTAGCCTTATTATCATTTGTCATACTCTGGGTATTTCATATATATATTATCTTCCCCATTATATTCAAGTTCCTTTTAAGTCCAGGACCATCAGAGTTTAACGCGTTTCAGAATCATTTGGCACAGGACATTTCCTAATAGGGCTGTCTAATTCACACTTTCCTATTTGATATATATTGCATATCTAGAGGTGAATATCACGTTTCTGTGTACTTTTTTCACTAGATAACAACTATTCCACACTGAATGAGAGAGGGGACCACAACAGAACACTGGATCGATCTGGGGATCTGGGAGATATGGAGCCATTGAAGGGAACACCCTTGATGGTAAATCCTCTGTTTACTCTTGTCTGTCTAAGGCTAATTCTGTTTTGAAGCTTGAACATTTCATGAAATAGAAAAAAAAAAGTCCAAAGAAAGTTAGCATCTTTTTTGGGTAGGAGTTTCAAGGAAAAAATAGGGTTTTGACTCATCTTGGGATTCCTTGGGCCATTGTTCTGCATTGGTTGAGTTTGGGGAAGAAAGTCTGTAAAGGTGGTACTGATGACTACTAATACTAACTGATCTGTTCTCAAACATCACCCTTTCTGTACCTGCCTGTTATGAATGTTTTGTCCTTCTTTTACTATTACCTTGTTTGTTTGAATTTACACATTTTGGAATATTCTTTAGGTCTGGCACACTCTTCATGAGGTTTTTATCTTTACTCTCATACTAACAAATTGCATGTGTTCACAGCAGGACGAGGGGCAGGAATCTCTGGAGGAAGAGTTGGATGAGTTGGTTTTGGATGATAAGGGGGACCAAGTGTCTTACCCCACCATGGTATGTCCTCCAGTCATCCCCAAGATTGTCCTTGAGGAAGGAGGTTCCTGTGTGCCAGCAGTTTGCCAATCTTGCTGATGTGATCAGGCAGAGACTCTGGTCTCAGCTATGTGGTGCCTGGGGACTTCTGCTTTTGTGATTATTACCTCCTAAGAGCCTGGGATGTGCAGATGGTGATCTGATTCTCCATTATGTGCTGCTTTCCTTCTTCTAGACTTGCTCGATTGTCTTTTTTCAGGTTTTCTTATTTCCAACCCTATTAACATCTTTTTCTTTTTTTCCCCACAGCAGAAGATTTAGCACCACTATCTCTACTCCACCTGGGCTTATAATATATGTACTTTTATTTTTTGGTGGTGAAATGGACTGATGATTTTTCCCTCTCTTCGCTGGACTATTGTGCCAACTGCCAGGCTGCCTCCTGCCCTTGTAGCCCAAAGCAGCTGCCTTCATTCCATCAACTCAACTTCTTCCAGTGAAATTTAATTGTCTCACCCCACCCCCTCAATCCCTCCTGTTTCTCCCAAGAAACCTGACTCAGTTTTTTGCATATCTTGAGAATGCTGCAGATTAGCTCTTTTTGCCAGCTCTCCCTGGAACTCTTGGCCTTGTATGTAGGGAGGGAGACAGTGGGAATCTTCACTGGAAGCCATGGGAAGAATTGGAAGTTAACATTCTGTATATGCAATGTCCAGCAACCTGCTATTGTGATGATTCTTAATCAAGATTATTTTTCCTGGTGGGCAAGGGACTTTTTAATTTTCTTTTGGAGAATGGGAAGCACGAGCTCTTCTCTTATTCCAGTGGCTATTTATGAAGCAAAGAAGGCTGGCAGCAGTGGTACATTCCACTTGGCAGGGGCCTTCGATTAAGTGAAGGCCTTCTAAAACTGGGATTGAGAATCCTTCTCTCCTCACCTCTGAGGTAGGGGCCATCAAGGACCTACTGACTCCATCTCTTCTGTAAGCCTCATGCCAACCCTGGGCTGCTGCTGCCCCTTACTGAGGCTGTCCTTAACCTCCTCTCCCACCCTGTGATAAGTCTGCTGACTTGTCCTGGCCATTTGCAAGAAGCTGTATAAAGAGGAGAATGTCAAGGAAGACTTTCTGGTTGAGAAGGAGCAGAAAGATGTCTTATGAAAAGAAGAGGAACCTCTAGGAGGAGCTAGAAGGAATGTACATGAAGTGGTTAGTCTGAAACTGGCAGGAAGCTTCAAATCTGGCTTCCCCCAACCCTTACCCCATTTCTCCTATTCCTACCCTATAGGCCTGTCCTCCCCTGCCTCCTATCTGGATTGGTTGGCCAACTGTAGGACTTGATGTACATAACTCCTGTCCCCTTTACCCTTATAAGGTGGGGATTGCCCCTGGCTTTGCCTCTTCTTTGTGCCTTTGGCCTGGGGTACATCTCCTCCCTCCCTTTCATGTGCCTTTCTTTGCCTCTGCAGTCTCATTTCTCATGATTTTGCAAGTTCTATTTTGTTGCTTTCTTACCCACTATTAGCCCTCAATAGCAGAAAGAAGAGGAGAGGTGACCTAGAGAGTCTCAAGATTCTGGGGATTGGCGTAGCCTCTGATTTTAGCCACAGCAGGTTTTTGCTCAATAGCATGTAATTGGGATTTTGTAAAAATCTCATCTTGATGGATCTCAAAGCAAGATTGGTAGGGGTGAGTGGTGTGACTCTTACTCCTTAGTTGTCCAGGATATACCATAATATCTGAAGGGATTATAGTGAAGACAAGGTTTCTCCCTAATTCTCCCTTCCCTGCAATATGCCCCTCTCACTTTTAGTGTATATTAGCAGGTTGGGCTAAAGAAATCAGCTGCTACGTGGGTTTTTTTTTTTTTTTAACCCTTTTCCTTATTTGCTTTCTACTTTCCTTAATCTAAAAACTCTGTTCAATGCAACTGGAATTCTTATTCCCTCTCTTCCCCTTCCCTTATATATTGAGGCTATGGGGTAGGAGAAAAGTGCACAACCCACCAACCCCTTTCCCTATGCATTAAAATTCCTTATTTACCTTCCTCCCATTTCTTCCCACTCTCATCCACCTTTTCTGAAAAAAAGGAGCCTTTTGCTCTCTGTGACCCTCAGAGCACACTGCACAGGGGAATTTCCCCATCCAGACCTGGCTCCACTCTTGGTTTCTCTTGTCCTCCTCTGCTCTTCCTGGTGCTCTTTTTTCTCGGTGGGGTGTGGGTAATAGAATAGCCATGGGCTTTTGGGGACCTTTTAACTATATATTTTTTTCTCTTTCATTTATAAAAACACTAAACATTCAATTCCAGACAACCAAAAATTCCACCTTCCCACCGAAACTACTAAGGGGCAAATGTCTTCTGCTCCATACCTTTTTCTTTTTCTTTCTCTCTTGTTAATGCTTTTAAAAACAAATGAATTTTTTATATGAATAAAGTTTTTAAAGTGTGTATGTGGGAGGTCTGTGTCATTTCTTCACTTCGAGCTGCATTTCTTCCCTCCTTTTCATCTTGGCTATTTTCTTAAGTATCTGTTCTTTTTCTTTACAGAGCAACCAGAAGGAGGTTATACCAAGATGAATTTATTTTGAGCTTAGTTCCAACTCTTACTAAGAACATTCTTTTTAATTATATGTGAAACAATTTTTTTTCCCTTTAAAGATTCTTAAAAAATTCAATGTGGCTGAAGTAGAGCATGGGGAACATATTGCTGATTTAGGAAGCTGAAGTATAAAGAGTTAATAGCTTCCTTGGTCACTGGGATTCTGGCGCATTATTTAACAAAACTAACATTGAATAAAGCCACTTGCAGTACATGGCCCTCTTGAACATATCATTTTGAGTAGATTAGAAGCTAGCAACCCCAACTACCATCCTAGTAAATACGAAAATATAGATTTAAAAGGCGCACGTATGTAAGTACTGATTACTGGGCCATTATTTTGCTTCTCAGGCTGTATGTAGCAGACTGGGCTAGTTGTTTAACATAACATCCTACCCAAAGTCAGGTGTCCTACCAAATAATGTTGTTTGGGGTAGCAGATACTTGTTGGATTACCAGGGATTTTTACTTAACTGCATGCAGATGACAAGGATTAAGATCTATGGGAAGAGACTTTATTTTTCTGAAGACCTTATGTCCTGTCATATAACTTAAAAATATCAAGAGAATTTATGTAAAATGCTTTCTGTATGCCCAAATTTTTAGATTAAAATTATATAGCTGGCTCCTGAGATGGTCCTGTCTCATTTTGTTGGGTGTAAAAACTGTTGGGCTAGTGAGACCAGGAAATCTCAGCACTGTAGTGTATCTATTAAGTCTAGATGGTTGTCTGACAACTCTAATTTTGACTTGAAGGATAAAGCAAAGCACAAAGCCAAAATGCTATTAGAATTTGCTTTCCAAAGAAGTTTTTTTATCTGTGTAGAAAAACCTGGCTACTGGTCAATAGCCGTATTTCCCTGATTCATTCTTTATTATTCACCAGCACTGAACTCAATGCAAACCTTACTCTGGGATTGGTCCATTTGTTTTATTTCATTCAGTAAATACTATGCTAAACATTGTAGAGGTTAAATTTAGATTAGAGAATAAAACGGATGGGTCCTTTCTCATAGATTATAATCCATGAGAATCCTATATAACTAAGACTTATTATCTATCTATCTATTTATTTTTTTAAAAGCCCTTATCTAAAATGGGTTGTTAATAGAATGATCTGAAAGCCCTATAAATTCTAAGTTTCTTGATAGTAATGCTTCTGAAGCCTCTTGGTATCTCTTAAGCCAACTTTAGGAACCTTTGGATTTTGTCGATTTGCCAACGTATTTTCAGATCCTTTAAAGCCTACGAATTGTTCTAGAAGTGGTTAACAATTATGGTTAACACTTTCTGTTTTTTTTTTTTTTTTTTTTTTTTTTAAAGATGTTTGTGAGATAGCTACCTCTAATGAGTATTACTGTGGCATACTTTCTGACAGCTCAAAGCGGTGAACTCCCTTGGTCATGTGTTCTTTCTTGCTAAATTAAAGTATTTTGCTGTGAGCTATAAACATCTAACCTGGGAAGAACTTAAGACCAGTCTTTCTATCATTCTTTCTCATTTTGTAAAGGTTCTTGGTACTTTCATAGAGTTACAGATAACTGGTCCTAGCTTTTATACCTGAGCAAGTACATAAGAATCATGAGGGCTGTTTATTGAAAATGCAGATTCCAGGGGCTGGGTATAGCTCAGTGTTAAGAGTGTTTGCCTTAGTATGCACAAGGCCCTCTGTCTGATCCCCAGCAGCACATCAGATTCCCATGTTCCATTTCAGAAATTGATTCAATAGATGGGACTTGGGAATCTGAAATCTTGGTAAGACACCCAGGTTATTTGGATGTATGTGGTCAGTTAACTGTAACCTTTTTTTTTTTTTTTTGTGATGTTTTATCAGGGGTATTCTACCACTAAGCCACATCCTCAGCCCTTTATATTTTGAGATAGAGTCTTGCTAAGTTTCCCAGGCTGGCCTTGAACTTGTGATCTCCCTGCCTTAGCCTATTGTGGCTGAATTAACTATAATATATATATTTTTTAGTTGTAGATGGACACAAAATCTTTGTTTATTTATTTATTTTTATGTGGTGCTGAGGATTGAACCCAGTGCTTCACACGTGTAAGACAAGTCTACCACTGAGTCACACCCCCAACCCCTGAATTAACTATAATTAAAGACTCTGATCTAGTCACTGTAAAACTTCAAAGTGGAGCCCAGAATGATTGGCTTCAATACCCCTGGCAGTAACATTTCATGGTGGATATAGATACTGTAGTGTGATGATAATGACATTGAGAGAATTCATAGAGGAAATAATGTCTATTTCAAAGGAATTGCTTGCATAGTATTTGGGGGTAGTAGTGAAAGGCTACTCATGTAGCATCTGGATAGAGGAAACTCCTTATACATGCAAATCATGTCATGTAGGTAATGTCTAGGCTGCTGAGAGGGGAACCCAGCCCAGGATATGCTGCTCCCTAGAATACAGAATTTCCTTAAGTTACTGATGCATCACTTCTCACTATGAAGGTTACTTCAGCTGGGAAATAAGTGGTCTCATTGTCCAAAGACAAAGAGGCCAGGTCTGGAAATTTTAATTAGTCCAGAGAGAATCTACCTCGAGAAAGCACAAAAATTTAAGAAACAAGATATTGCTAGCAGCAAATTTTTTCCATGTAACTTGGACCCCTTGACTTTCCTGTTCTGTGTCACTTAAAGCACCAGTTCTTTAGCTGTTCCAGAAATTTGGGTCAGACATGGATAGAGAAAAGGCTAGAGGAAGTATATAAAACAGCAATGAAAATAATAATTTTGAACTGCCTGCATCATTATAACCTACTTATGTTGTTCTTTCACATAGAATGAAATGATCAGGGCCAGCTGTCCATGAATGAATTGAGCCTCAAGATCATGATGCTTGTTGCTATAATTGTAAGAGTTATAAGTGATTTGCAAGCAATTAGGCCCCCCCACTTTTTTTTTTTTTTTTTTTTTTTTTTTTTTTTTTGTGGTGCTAGGGATCAAACCCAGGGCCTTGTGCATGTGACGAAAGCACTCTACCAACTGAGCTATATCCCTAGCCCTCCCTTTTAAAAACCTGAGTATATGTCTCCATGTTCATTGTGAAAAAGGACAAGCTCAAGGACATAAAGGGATTTTCTACCTTGTTGTCTTTCCCCAATATCTCTAAATGCTAGTGGACAAATAGTCTGAATGCCACAGACATTTGTGCCTGAGGAAAAGAACAAAAAATATGAAGTATCTGGTCATGTCCCAGTTGTTTCTTATTCACTCTTTGTCTTAATTCCTTTTTTAGGCATGACATTGGTCTTTTTGCAACTCTTGTCAGAATGAGGGGCGAAGAACCCAGCAAGGTGTTGCATTCTGTAATCCCAGCAATTTAGGAGCACAAGGCAGGAGGATCACAAGTTACAGGCTAGCCTCAGCAATTCAGTGAGACCCTCTCTCTCAAAAAAGAAAGGGCTAGGGATTTAGCTCAGTGGTGGAGCACCCCTGAGTTAAACCTTCAGTATTCCCTCCGCCAAAAACCAAAACAACAAAAACAGGGACAGGACAAATGGGGTATGTGTATTTGGAACTAATTGAGGCTTTTGTTTTTGGTACTATGGTGATTTCAATACTCTGAAAAGCCCTTTAGCAGAAGCAACTAGAATGCTTGGTAAATAGATTTGTAAAAAATACCTTTAAACACATTGCTGAGTGGTCACAAAAGTAAGAAACCCAGTTTTCAGAACAAAGCCAAAGCTGGTATCCTAAGAAGTAACTACTAAAACCAATTTTTACTTAGAGTTGTTGCCAAACTCAACAAGCCTTCAGCTTCTACAGAATATGGGAAAGCAGGTTCCCACATAAAGCTGGACACCCTCCTCAATATAAAGGTTAGAAACAGACTCGATAGAATAGGATAGCAAAGATTATTTGTCTTAACTTTGTAGTGAGATGGAAGAAAAAAATACATGGAGTATCTTCCTTGAGAATTCCTAACTATAAATGTTCCTCTGTGGGTTTTTAGTTCAAAAAATTTAGGCTACCCTCCTGGTCCAGAAACTTCTAAGTGGAAAATTTAAAGTGGTAACAGTTGGCCAGCCTAGGTGATTTCCAGAAGCCAGTGCAACTCCTTTAAGGGCTCCAAAGCAATCTCCATAGATAGACTTATAAGGAAAAACGAGCAACCTTGCTAAAAAAATTCCAAAATACACAATGGAATAAGGCAATATGAATGAAAATGAGGACATAGAAGCTAATCCTTAAATAGTTCACATATTGGCACTGTCACAGACCATAACAAAATACCTTGATTAATAAGCTAAAACAGGTTTGGAAGATTTAAAAGTTCAGCAGATGATGGGGGTGGAGAGGATGAGATAAAAATGAAAAAAATTGAAATAAAGATAGATGGATTAAACAGATGAGACAAATTGAAGGTGTATTAGTGAATTGGAAGTTTTCAAAAAATTGTCCAGAATGCACCCCAGATAAGGAGAAAGACAAGAAGAATAGAAAATATGAATTTGAGGAATGGATGATGGAGTGATAAGATCTAATGTACAATATTTGGAGCTTCAGGAGGAGGTAATATTCAAAGCGATAATGGCTCATAAATTTTTCAGATTTGATGAAAGTCACCAAACCTCAAATTGGGGAAGGCCAGTGAATCTCAAGCAAGATAAAAAAGCAACTCATCTAGAGGCATCAAGGTAAGATGCAGAAAAGTTAAGAGTTCAGGCAGCTGGAGAGAGTAATACAGGCTATCTGTAGAAAACAGCTGAGGTGGATAACTTCAACAACATTGTAAGTCAGAAAACACTGCAGTAGGTCTCCATTCATGTTAAGAAAAAAAAATTAGCAAAACTGCCTATTGCAGGGCTATTAAAAACATTTAAGACAATCACTTTCCACTCACAAAAGAGGAGGAAGGAAAATGATCTCCAATGGTGAATGAGTGCAAGAAGGTACACTGAACAAAGATTGGTAAATATTAGTAAAAGTAAGTCTTAACCTTAAAAACATAAGGTTATTGCTTGCATAAAAGCAGTATGAATTTGTTACATATTACTGGACAACAGTGATGTGCAAGTTGAAAGGGTGATGAGAACTCCCTTTTAGTTTCTTATATTCAGGAGGAAAGTAAACTGATCAAGACTTTTTTTTTTTTTTTTTTTTTTTTGGGTAGTCCTAGGGATTAAACCCACTGATCAAGACTTTTGTGAAACTAATGTACATATTAGTTATAATAACCACTAAAAACCAGACATAGAGCATGTAACTTCTAAAGAAGTAGAGAGAAAAGAAGGCATAGGGAAGGTAGGGAGAATTGGAACTGATGATTTACCCAGTAGAACAAGCTGAGCTCCCAGGGCTGTGGTCACAGGTGGTGGTGAAGTATCTACTTCTGAATCACTGTGCTGGGGTTAGCATATAGCAAGTGAAGGAGATTGCATCCAGAAAGGAACAGTGAAGAAAGAGCAAAAATAAACATAAGGAAAACAGGCCCAAGACAGTTTCCATAAAGGAAAAGTTTATAACTTAAGTAAAAGTTTGTTGGCTGCTGTGTGAGTTGGTCAGCCTGGCTTAAAGACAGAAGAGCAGGACAGAATACTTTTACACCTTGCTGACTCATAAATTACAATCATTGAGTGCAAAGTCTGAGTAACCTCCCTCATTCTAATAGGGCTTTATCCAAAGTAGGGCTAGCCAAAGCTGGAGATTGCCCTTTGATGTGATGGAGCTATGCCTTATTTTAAAGACTGCTGGCTTTAGAAGGGGTCAGAGGTATCATTGGATTGTTCAAGTTCATCTCTGCATCATTAGTCATTTCCTTTACTCCAAGAAGAGCTTTCTCAGGAACATTAATTGAAATTTTGGATTATTGCTGGTACATCACCATGCAACATATTTGCAATAGACATTTCTCTATGATTCACTTAAAGCATATTTACAATGCAAAGCATAGATTTTATATGTGATCAAGATATGCTACCTAATACCTTATTCAAAAGCCTAACGCTTTCATTCTTTCTTTTCTCTTTATTGGAGTTAGTGTCTCTGAAACCTAGGTCCAGATATTTTGAGATGATTCAGAATGTTAATGTATATAAAACTACTCAGTACTAAGCTCAGGGTATGGAACCAGACTGGCTGAATTCAAGTTCTTATTCTGGTACTTAAAACTTTGGCAGGTTTCTTAAGCTTTTAGTGCTTCTTATAATGGGACTAATTCCTACACATTGTAAAGATCAAATGAGATAATTAATGTAATTGTACTTAAAATATTACCTGGCACATACTAAGTATATTATTTATTATTATTGTATTTATCAGGTACTTTTCTCTTCTGTATGTACATAATTTATTTTGTCTAACTACTTCAGGGATGATTTCCGGGCTACCAAAAATAACAAGCAACTAGTGTACATGTCCAACCCCTGGATTAGGGAAAGGAGCTTTAGTTATTTGATGGGTACTTTGACCTCTTTGGTCAAGGCCCTGTTCTAGATTGCTGACCTTTCAGAGTGATCCTTGCAGAAATTAAAGTTAAGGTCTTAGAGACTGTGGCACCCCAGGGTGGAAGTGTCTGTTAAGTCTGGTGATCACGTAGGCTTTTCTGAACAGGATGAGAAAAGACTTCCTCACAAGATAACAAGGATTTTCTGAATGTCGGAATTCTTTTTTTTTCTTTTTTTTTTGTGAATGTCGGAATTCTTGAGATAAAAAACGTAATCTTCATGGCAAAGCCCATGAGAGAGAAGAAAAGATTCAGAGGAATGAAAGAAGAAATATATTTATTTATATATATAAACATTTATTAAGTATTTAGCTATATGATAGGCTCTATACTAGTAAGCAATGTTGTAGTGACCACAAAGCCTTATTCTCAAGAAGCTTGTAGTAAATTTCCCTGAGTGCAGAGGGTTTTTCTTTTCTTTTCTTTTCTTTTTTTTTTTTTTTTTTTGATATCAGGGATTTAACCCAGGGGTGCTTTACCACTGAGACACATCCCCAGCCCTTTTCATTTTTTGTTTTTGAAATAGGGTCTTGCTAAAATGGTTAGGGTCTCACTAAGTTGCTAAGGCTGGCCTAGAACTTGTGATTCTCTTGCTTCAGCCTCCCAAGTTGCTGGGAGGACAAGTTTGCAACACCTAGTCTGGCAAAACTGACACTTTTGGGGGCGAGTATTGGAGAGCAAACCCAGGGTCTTGCTCCCATGCTAGGTGAGCACTCTACCACTAAGTTCCATCCCCAGCCCCCCTGAGGGCAGTATTTTAAGCAATGAAATCACTAACTATAGAGAATAGTATGCAGGGCAAAAGATTGAATGACCAGTTAGAGAAAGCTGTATGATCTTAGATGAGACATAATGGAGGTTTTGGCTGGACCATAGTATAGAGAAAAGAGTTCATTAATTTCAAATCTATGCAGCAATAATGTAGTAGCCAATATTTAGTGCTTACTGTTTGTAAGACATTACTTTGCATACTTTCAGTATACTGACATTTAATCTTCACATCAACTTGTATGGAGGGGAAATACATGACACATAATAGCAAATATTTTTTTTGGCTAATCTTTGTGCTAATGTCTTCATGGGTATGATCCCTGCTTCATTCTTGTACAATTATCATTTTATTCTCATTTTACACATGAAGAAATGAAATCTTAAAGAAGTTAAGTAACTTGCCTTAGGTTATACTCAGTGACAAAGGTCAGACTTTGAACTGATTTAATTCTAAATTCTTTGTTTTTAAATTACTAATATAATGGTTTCAGATGCTGAACATAGGGTGAGGCATTGGGGAGGATTAAAGATGAAACCTGGTGTCTGGCTGGTATCTGCCACTGATGAAACAAGTGGAAGGAGGGGTTAGGATGAGTTACAAGTAAAGAGTTTGAGGTGATAGAGGGACATTGAAGTGGACAAATGCAAAGAGCACTTACCTCTGTAGAGCTGAAGCACAGGAGAATGCTGAATTCTGGATGTAGATTTGGCAATCAACCTACAGGCTATACTTCAAACAATGGGAGTATTTGAGCTGGCCTGGGGCGCATTAGTGTGAGAAGAGCAGAAAGTTTAGCTTTGAACCCTGGTGGTATGTAAATATTTAAGAAGGGAAAGATGATCCTGAAAAACTAAGGAATTGACTGGTTTAAAACATTTCCTTCCTTTCTTCCTTCCTTATTTCCCCTCCCTCCCTCCCTCCCTTCCTTCCTTTTTCTTTTTCTTTTTTTTTTTTTTTTTTTAATGAAACTCTGTGGCTTTCCAGTGCAAAGAGATGCACTAGCAGCAAAACAGTATGGTTTAGTTTGATAGGTTTCATCTTTAGATATGTTCATTTTTCTTGCAATCTTGCTACAGTTTTTGGATCTTGCTCTGTCCCCTGGAACCCTAGAGGGCATGACTTAACACTTTCATTTAGTTCTCCTTTCCTTTGGTATAAAAGTAAGGTTCAGTCTTTCCCAAGGACCACCTTGTCATTGGGCCTGTGCCTGACTGTCCTATCTAATCCTATTCTATTTCTCTCTTGCTTGTTCCTTGACCTTTGTATGTCTTTTCTAATTCTTCAACTAAGTCTCTAGTTGCTATCACTCCAGACCTGTACTACCTAGCAGCCTATCTAAAATTATAAGTCTCTGTTTATGTTTCCCTGTTGAGAATTTTGTCCAAGAGTGGTAAGCATAGCCAGTAGGTTCACCCTGTGGCTGACAGGATGCCACTTAATGTGAAGTCTATCCTCCATCTGTCCCTGCAGAACAGATTCCTAGCACACTCAAGATAAGCATCCTGGAGGACTGGCAAGACTGGCCTGGGAACCCACATCCCTTTTAATCTTTCCTCTCCTGTTTTTTATCCTTTTGCATACCCTAATTGCAGCAGAACTATTGCCACATGAACTCAGACTTTCAGGGTTCAAAGGGAACAGTGCAGATTGGAGGCTTGTCCTTATACCGCAGCTCTCCACTGTATTGCAAGTACAACATCGAGCACAGAAAATAGTAGGTTCGCAACACAGCAGTCATGGTAGCCAACATGAGTAGAAGAGATGCTCTCTGATGACAGAGCTGGCCTCCAGCCAGGAGTCCACCTCCAACAAGAGAACATGCACCTACGGTTTGTACCCCAACCCTAACCTACCTTGTACATTTATTATTTTTTAAATTTTTGGTTTAAATGCTGGGGATGTAGCTCAGTAATAGAGTGAATGCTTAGCATGTGTGAGGCCCAGCACTTCCAAAACAAAGTTGATTGCCACCACTGAAGCCAACACAAAAACCCAAACCTGACTTAAACAAAACAAAAAAAAAAATTGGTTTATTTTATAAGAGCTTATATAACTCTTTTCCCCCTGTACATCCATAGTAGGCAAGTGCTCTACCACTGAGTCTGATTTTAGTTTTTTTTTAAATCCAGTCATTTGAAGTCTACAACCTGCTTCTAGCTTGTTTTAGAGGGAAATTCCTAGGAATAAACCTGGCTCAATTTGATTCTCATCATGTCTTCTTTTTACTTTTGAGAAGCCAGGCCCCCAAAGCTCATGCTGAACCTGATTAATGTCTGACTGTAGATGCTTGGTAACTCAGATCTGACCCCACCTTTATTTCCTATAGAGCATCTTGAACTCTAACTCATTCTAGTAATGGTACCTCATTGCCAGTTACTTTATAAGGCACATCCTTCATAGTGTCACATGAAATTGGTGTTTTTTTTTTTTTTTTTTTGACAGTACTGGGGATTGAACCCAGGAATGCATACCAATGAGCTAAATCTCCATCCCTTTTTATTTTGAGATAGGATCTTGCTAAATTGCTGAGGCTGGCCTCAACCTTGCAATCGACCTTGCAATCGACCTTGCAATCTTCGTCTCTTAGGCTTCCAAGTCACTGGGATTAAAGGTGTGTGCCCCATGCCTTGCTGAAATGACTTTTAAAATAAAATCCTTACTCCTTTAGTTATTTCATTAATTTCTGCAAATATTTGTCCAATAACTACTTTATACAGATCCTAGAGCTTAGGGTGCTTCCTGCTTTTAAGTACCAATTCCAGGGACAGAGGCTGTAAATTAATAAATTAATGAGTTAAGTATTATTATAGTGAACATTTTTCACATTTAGAAGAGAGGTGAACTCTGCTGGAGAGAGGCAAGCTTCCTTGAGGTGATATTTGATTAGTTTTAAAGGATAATCAGGATTCTGCCCATTCGAGAATATGCAAAACCATTAAAGTCAAATGGAATAATGTGCAAAAGAACAGAGGTATGAAGAGAATATGTTTAGTAGGTATCCAAATAGACAAAGGAACCTTCTCTTTGTAGACACATTGCATCTAATAAGTGAAGTGATTAAAATAGAATATCACCATTTTACAGTCCTTAATAAACAGATCTTGGCATCAAGTACCAATAGCTACTAACATGTGTCACAAGACACAACTTGTAAAGTAGATAAAAGAAAGTAGGCACTCAGTGGTAGAGTGCCCCAAGTTCTATCCCTAGAACCATAAGAGAGAAAAGCCTTTAGATTCAACTACTGTTTTATAGGAAAATCAAAGAATAGGGGAAATATTGAACTACACCAATGAATGTCATTAGCTAAATGGTGTGGGGGCATTGTAAAATAAATAACCAAGTCCCTTAATAAATTAATTATAAGAAAAAAATGGAGGGAGACCTGTAGATTAAAAGACATTGATCTCAATGCATGGGTTTTACTTGGATCATGATATATAGATGACATTTTATAAGATAATTGGAGACAATCTTTATATTTTTTTAAAGAGAGAGTGTGAGAGAGAGAGAGAAAAATTTTTAATATTTATTTTTTTAGTTTTCGGCAGACACAACATCTCTGTTTGTATGTGGTGCTGAGGATCGAACCCGGGCCGCACGCATGCCAGGCGAGTGTGCTACCGCTTGAGCCACATCCCCAGCCCAACAATTAATCTTTAAATCCCAGATATTTGATGCTACAAAGGGATGATTCTTTTTTTTAGATGTGATGGTGATATTGTAGATTATAATGACTTCTTGCAAATTTGAGCAATATGCTAAAATTTTAATAGATGAAATGTCATGATGAGAAAATTTACTTCTAAGTAGTGTGGGAAAGAGTGGACAGGGACGTAAATGAAACATGGTTGGCTTTGAGTTGGTAATTGAAGCTGGGTTATGGGTATATGGAGGTTCATTATAGTGTTCTATTTGATTTTTATGTAGAGCTGAGAAGCTCTGTAATAAAAAGTTTTTTTTTTTTAAATGGTAAATTTGAGAACTAATAGTTCCACATGGCTGAGGCACAGGGGGACCTAGGGAGCAGCAGAAAGTAGGGTTGACAGGGGGCCAGTGGCAGCCTAGGTGATGCTTGGGTTATGAAGTTCTTTTACTGCCATAGGAAGGCAAATGGATTTCTGACCACCTGAGACCCAGAAATCTGTGGTGGGTCTTCTGGAGCAGCCACAAGGATGGCATGAGAGGAAGGAGCTCAACAGAGGGGACACTGGGTCATATTTTTAACAAGAACGGGTTTGCTTCTAACTTTTATAAAATGGGACTTCTGGGTAATATTTCATTTAAAAACAGGATTCTGGAGAAATTAAATTTTTTTTCTATAGCCATTGAGGGAATAGTTTAAAGGCAATAGTTTGAGTTATAGTGCAGAAGATTTTAGAATGGAAGTGCAGAACACAGGGAAATCAACCATGAGGCCATTGCAATACCTCAAATAAATGAGAAATTTAAGGGGAATTTAGCTAATGCAGATTTGGTCAGGGAGATAGATCTTTAGTGATAATTGTAGTAGTCATTTCCCAAACCACAATCCCAAAAAGGACAATAAAGAGGGTATGATAATATGCTCACTTTTCAGTAATAGCAGATGAAACCACTCTGAGCACATACTGGGGTATGGGCTGGAACAGAGCTCCCTCTTCTATCCTGCTATTGGCAGAGCACCACAACTCGCCAACCTCTTGCTGCAGTTGCAGTGTCAGGAGCAGAATCTCCTTTCTGATCTTTTGGGCACCATGGGGTAGGGAATAATACCAGTTGTCTGGCTCACAGTAACCACTTCTATCAGTTGCTCCTGTTTCAATTATAGTAGCATCCCATCCACACACCACATACCACACACCACACACATGTATTTAACAGTTCTCTACCTTCTAACAGCAGCTTAAACTCCAGACTGTAAGACCCCCAGAGTTAACCATTTTCCCTTTTCTCTATAACCTTGGAGTTTTCCAACTAGAAAAATCCACTGACGGGCTGGGGATGTGGCTCAAGCGGTAGCGCGCTCGCCAGGCATGCGTGCGGCCCGGGTTGGATCCTCAGCACCACATACAAAGATGTTGTGTCCGCCGATAACTAAAAAATAAATATTAAAAAGAAAATTCTCAATAAATAATGCTGCAGTAAACTTGGGAGAGGAGGTATCTTTAAAAAAAAAAAATCCACTGACCTTCCTTCTATTAATTTCTCCCCGAGCTAATCTGTCTGATCCCTGTGCCTTTAAAGCACACGGACATACACTAATGCACAAAGTTGCCTCTATCTAATGAAAATAAACTATTAACGTTTCAGACTTACTGGTGAAAATCTTCTAGGTGCATCTTAATGAGTCTCTACCCCACTGGCTTCCTCTCTGCTGGTTTTGTGTGTAGTTTTTACTTTTCCTTTTGCCCTTCCAACATGTTGGCTTGAATGAGGCCTCCTTAGTTCTGACCTTTTGCTTGTTAATACAGTTCTTTTTTTTTTTTAATTTTTTTTTTTTAGTTGTTGATGGACCTTTATTTTTATTTATTTGTATGTGGTGCTGAGAATCGAACCCAGTGCCTCACACATGCTCAGCAAGTGTTCTATCACTGAGCAACAACCCCAGCCCGTTAATACAGTTCTTAAGCCCTCTTGGATTATACAACTCCTTGAAATCTAATGATAGATATGGACCTTCTCCAGAAAAATTCCCACACACGGTGTTTTGCTTACAATTTGAGCGATTTTCAAGGCTGTGCCTTATGCATCAGATGGACTTGGCTATGGAGGGTTCCTTGATAAAAATGCAGTATTCTTGGTCCTATTCCAGACCTATTAAATCAGAATTTCTGGTGTTAGAATCGGCAGTTTAAATAATCTCCCTGGTAATTCTCAAGTCCACTAAAATTTGAAAGATTCTGCTCTGAAGACTTAGTTTGTCTTTATGGTCTATCTCATCTTCCCATCCAAGTTACTTAACTCTGGCAACAGGGGTTCAAATTCTGGAATCCAAGCCTCATCCCAAGAGAACAATTACTTTCCTCTAGGGCTAAAAAGTGAACCCCTTTCTTGGAGATGCTCTAAATAAGACAATGGCTCTGGGTCTCTTTCATTTCCAAGAACAGTTCTGAATTCGAAGTTGTGAATTCGGGGAGCCGAATCTCATGTCCCAGAAAAAACACACTTCATTCCTTCCTTCTAGCCATTTTCATCAGTTCTTTCTGTGCTCATCTGCCTTCATCCATCCTGGAACCTCCCAAGCAAGATGCTTTGTGCTTCTGTGTGTTTGCTTCATTTTAGGTGTATTATTCTTGTGGGATAGCCAGCAATCTACAGCTAGAGAGTCTTGTAAGCAGAGTTAGAGGGATGCAGTAAAAAGCTTTGCAGAGTTAAGCCTACATCTAGCAAGTCCAGCTACTTTCTTGAGGTTCAGAACTGATAATAGCAGAGATCATATGGCTAACTTCCTTTTGAGTCTTTTTACTGGCTATGAAATGTTTAACAATGTAATTGACAATAATTTAAAAAGTATGAAAAGTTACTTTTTTAAAAGCACAGGATAAATAAATTATAATCCTGGGTCCCACCATACAGAGGCAACCATTATTAATATTTTTACATTCATTCATCTAGTTTTTTCCTATGTTTTAAATAATATAATAGAGCTTATATTACATATAAAGCGCAGCTATCTGCTTTTTGTGTCCTACATTGTTTTATAACATTTCTAAATTGATTCTTTAGAACTATAATTTTTTTCATGGCTGCATAAATATACCATTATTTATTTAACCTTTGCTCAGTTGTTGGATACTTAAATGTTATACCTATGTATAGTATTACAAATATTCTGTAATAAACATATTTGTGCCTAAATCTTTGTTTTCTGAATTATTTCCTTAGAAAAGGATTTGCTGGATCAAAAGTTCTGAACATTTTTAAGGCCTTTGATATGCAGTACCAAACCATTTTCCAGAATGGCACAGATGTCTTACCACATGTAGAAGTTGCACTCACATCAAAAATGCTTCAAAGAGCTTGCACACAAGCAAGATACTACAATGAAGGGAGACAAATAGGAGAGAGAAGAGAAAAGGAAACAACTTCTTTCCCTTGAGGAGAGGGTCTATCTTATTAAAAATAGAATCATAACTCTTTGACCTCGTCCCACATCTTCTTGGAGACCATTCAGGCTTGAAAAGTATTTATGAGAGAATTATGAGAGAATTTTGGACTCTGAACCTTCACCTAGCTTGCCATTGGAGACACTGCAGAGATTCGCTTTCTTTGTTCTTGTTCTTTCTGCTTTGGCTATTGTTACTTCCCCATGGCCCCTTCACTGCTAAGACCATGGCATCATCTTTCTCCCATGCTGTTCCTGTCTCAAAACCAAATAGCATTTATCTGTCTTGGTAAATAAAATTCCTTGTTGGCCAACTCTGTTCTCAGCTGTTACTGTTCCTCCCCACTCCCCACCTTTCCTTCATCCTTCCCACGGGAGTCTTCATTCTTTGAATTTCTTAATAGTTCCTTCCATTCAAGGACTAGCAACATGCTCCCCAGAGACTGGGCTGGGATAATGAATAGCATCATTGAGTGCCATATCAAGTCCATTCTTTACCAGTTGCAGACTCTCAGCTTATTTTTCAACTATTCTAACTCAAATTGAGCTCCTTTCATCCCAAGGCACTCCTTAACACTACTTTATGAATAGGACTTGTTTTTATTAACTTTCCTGGTTTGTCACTATTTTACTAAGGAGACCTTGGTTCTTATGCAAATAGAACTTTGTCCTGTTACCTTAGATTTCCTAAGGTGCATTTGCATGTTAGCCCCACTCCTGCCATTTGCCCCTATACCTTAGTTAATAAATAAATACCATTCCCTGAAATTTACGCTGTTTGAAAAACTGGTAGTTTAGATTTAGATTATCTTCTGATATAGGTGAAAAACACTTTGTTACTACTACTACTACTACTATTTCTTCTTTAACTAGAGCCATGACCATAATTAATGCCATGTAATCTAGCCTACAGTTTCTTTATAAAATGAGTATTGTAATGTTTAGGTTCCTGTCAGCTCTGGAAGTAACATGATCTGAAGGGAAATAGAGTCATTTTAAGATTCACTGCAGAAATCAAAGGAAGTTAAGGATAAAGATTATTGGGAAATAAGTAGATTGATTATAATTTAATTATAAAATACACTAACACAGAAATTGGCCCTATTGTACACCAGACTGTGATAAATCATCACAAATCAATGAGGGAAAAGTCAGTAGATGGTGTTGAGATAATAGATTTAACAAACAAAAGAATCTTTGGGTTTCTCCCCCTCATATCACATACTACTTTTATTTAGATTTTAAAAGTTATATTTTAGAAATTAGAAATCAATGATAAAAAAAATAAAAGCTACTCTAACACCTGGAGACAGTAATACGCTACTGAATGAGCAATGCATGGGAAGCAAGTGAAAGAAAAAAGTAAAATTCATGATGAAAAAGGAAACATCACTGGAGACACTAATGAAACATGAGAATCAGAAACTATTTTGAAAATTTATGCTATAATAGAATAGAAAATCTTGAAGACATGGGCAAATTTCTAGAAACATATGACCTACTCATTGAGTCAGGAGGACATAGAAAATTTAAACAGGTCAATTTCAAGCGATGAAATTAAAGACATCATCAAAAGCCTACCAACAAAGGAAAGTCCAGTACCAGATGATTCTCAGCTGAGTTCTGCCAGACCTTCAAAGAAAAATTAACACCAATCATCCTCAAATTATTCCATGAAATAGAAAAGGAGGGAACCCTTCCAAATTCATTCTATGAAGCTAATATCACCCTGATACAAAAACCAGAAAGACACATCAAGGAAAGAAAATTTCAGACCAATATTCCTGATAAACATTAATAAAATGCTGGCAAATTGCATACAAAAACATTTTTAAAAGATAGTGCACCATGATCAAGTGGGGTTTATTCTAGAAATGCAAGGTTGGTTCAACATAAATAAATCAACAAACATATTTCATCACATCAAGAGATTTAAAGACAAGAATCACATGATTATTTCAATAGATGCAGAAAAAGCATTTGACAAAATACAATATCTTTTCATGTTCAAAACACTAGAAAAACTAGGGATAGTGGGAACATAGCTCAACATTGTAAAAACTATATATGTTAAACCCAAGGCCAATATCATTCTAAATGGAGAAAAATTAAAAGCATTCCCTCTAAAAACTGGAACAAGATAGGAATGCTCTCTTTCACCACTTCTATTCAACATAGTCCTTGAAACTCTAGCCAGAGCAATTAGACAAAAGAAAGTAATTAAAGGGATACAAATAGGAAAAAAAGAACTCAAACTATCCCTATTTGCTGATGATATGATTCTATATCTAGGAGATCTAAAAAACTCCACCAGAAAACTTCTAGAACTCATAAATAAATTCAGCAAGCTAGCAGGATATAAGATTAACACTCATAAATTAATTGTGTTCCTATACACCATTGATGAATCAACTAAAAGAGAAATTAGAAAAACTATTCCATTCAGAGTAGCTTAAAAAAAATACTTGAGAATCAATCTAACAAAAGAGGTGAAAGACCTCTACAATGAAAACTAAAGAACACTAAAGAAAGAGATTGAAGAAGACCTTAGAAGATGGAAAGGTCTCCCATGTTCTTTGATAGGCAGAATTAATATTGTCAAAATGGCCGTACCAAAAGCACTATACAGATTTAATGCAATTCCCATTAAAATTCCAATGACATTCTTTATAGAAATAGAAAAAGCAGTTATGAAATTTATTTGGAAAAATAAGAGGCCCAGAATAGCCAAAGCAATTCTCAGTGAAAAAAGTGAAGCAGAAGGCATCACCTTTGATTATTCTTTGGAGCTATTGAAAAAAAATGGCATGGTATTGGCACCAAAACAGACATGAAGACCAATTAATGAAACAGAATAGAAGATACAGACAAATCCACATAAATACAATTATACTAGACAAAGGCACCATGAACATACATTGGAGAAAAGAGGGCCTCTTCACCAAATGGTGCTGGGAAAACTGGAAGTTCATATGTGGCAGAATGAAATTAAACCACTATCTCTCACCTGTATAAAACTCAACTTGAAGTGGATCAAGGATTGAGGCATTAGACCAGAGACTCTGTGTCTATTAATAGAAAATGTAGGTCCAACTCTCCATCATGTCAGTTAGAAACCAATTTCCTTAACAAGACTTCTAAAGTGCAAGAAGAAAATCAAGAATCAATAAATGGGATTGTATCAAACTAAAAGAAAACAATCAAGAATGTGAAGAGAGAGCCTACAGAATGGGAGAAAATCTTTGCCATCTTAGATAGAGCATTAATCTCTAAAGAATTAAACTTAACACCAAAAAACAAAACAAAACGAAACAAAAACCAAACAAATAACCCAATCAATAAATGGGGAAAGTAATGGAAGAGGCACTTAACAGGTCCTAAGAAACTTATCCAGACCCTGTCTCAAAAAGAGAAAAGGGCTGCGAATATAGCTCAGTGGGAGATCACCCTAATTTCAATTCTCAGTACTGCAAAATGATGATGATTATGATAAATGGTAAAAAAACATAAAACAACTGAATATTAAATTTTGAGGAAAGCATGCAAACCTTAATAAAATATGATAGGCCTAGGCTGGGCATGCTGACATTGGCCTGTAGTCCTGGATACTTGGGAGGCTAAAGTAGGAGAATCCCAAGTGCAAGGTCAGCCTGAGAAACAGGCAACATTGCAAAACACTGTCTCAAGAAAATCAAGTGATAACTGACTTCCTTAGAGCAGTTACAAAAAAATCAAGTGGAAGTAAAGAGATTTTATCTGTATCTTCCCTCTCCCTATCCCAGTCTTCCTTGCTGTGATTCTTGAGTTGTTGTAGTACATGTTCTACAGTTGAGGAATCAATATTGATCCATCAATACTGATTAAAGAGCATAGTTTGCATTAGGGTTAATTCCGTGTTGTACATTCTGGGTTTTGCTTTATTTTTGTGGTACTAGGGATTGAGCCCAGGGGTATTTAATTACTGAACCACTCCTTAGCTTTTTTTTTTTTTTTTTTTAATTTGAGACAGGGTCTTGCTAAATCGTCCAGGCTGTCCTCAAATTTGCTATCCTCCTGCCTCAGCCTCCCTAGCTGCTGGGATTACACATGTGCACCACCATGCCTGACTATTGTGAGGCTTTTTAAATAAGAGAAAATCCACGGAAGAGTAACTGACATGGTGAGAACTCAATAAATACTAGTTTTCATTATGACTATTAGTTGTATTTATTGTGGTACAGGGTTAGGAGTTCCCAGGGCTCTTCAAATCCCAGTACACACAATCATCTGCTCAGAAGGGAAGGGAACATTTGCTAAGACTTCCTGCTTCTAGCTGTATACCAGAGACTGTGATAGGAACCTTTTCACACCTTATCTCACTGAGTGACAGTTGATACTGATCTCTTTATTATAGAGACTTGAGACTGAGAAAAAGGACAGACTTGCCCAAGGTCACACAGTAAATGGTGGAGCTGAATTACCAGCTCTGTTCTGTCTCATGTCAATGCTCTTTCATTTCTATTTAGTTAATTTTCTTAATGAGTAGGAAATTCAAACAATATAGAAGTTAGTGAGGTATCAGACCCTTCCCTGTTCCCTTTCCACCTTCACTCCCATTTTTATTTATTTATTTTTTGGGGGTGATAAGAGAGATTGAACTCAGGGGCACTCAACCATTGAGCCACATCACCAGCCCTATTTTGTATTTTATTTAGAGACAGGATATCACTGATGCTTAGTACCTCACTTTTTCTGAGGCTGGCTTTGAACTCCTGTTCCTCCTGCTTCAGCCTCCTGAGCTGCTAGGATTATAGATGTGGGCCACCACGCCCAGCCCATTTTTATTATTCACAGAGAAATATTTGCTATTCATTACAACCTTATCTGTTTGTGGTCATAAAGGTAAATATCTCTACAGATACAGCCCCTTCCTCCCACCCTTCCTTTCTCCCTCCCTCTTTCTGTTCTCCTTTTAAACAAATAGTGAAGATTCTGTATGTATTTGTTCTGTAACTTAAAAATACATTTTGAATATCTGCCCATATTGAACTCTTTTCTGTGTTGTGGCACCATTAGATTTATTTGCTCTTTCCCCTACTGATGAATATTTTGGTTGTTTCCAACTGTTGCTCTTTCAAACAATGTTTTATTTTTTTTTTAAAGAGAGAGTGAGAGAGGAGAGAGACAGAGAGAGAGAGAGAGAGAATTTTTAATATTTTTATTTTTTACTTCTCGGCGGACACAACATCTTTGTTGGTATGTGGTGCTGAGGATTGAACCCGGGCCGCACGCATGCCAGGCGAGCGCGCTACCGCTTGAGCCACATCCCCAGCCCTCAAACAATGTTTTATTGAGAACTATTTCATCTATGTCTTTGCATATTTGTGCGAGAAGCTCAGTAACATAGATTTCCAACATTGTTTGAGCAAATTTCCTTGCATGATATCATTCTGAATTTTGGTACTGCTTATATCACATGACAGTGATGCAAAAGAAACACAGTTAGCAATTGAGATTTGTACCAGAAAGATCTAAAGGTAACCCTATCCTTATTCTCTCCAACTTTGGTCTGCATTTCACTATATTCTGGAAAACTTAGGCCTGTTCCCAACACAGAGCAAAAGGGGGAGTCCTATCATGGATTAGGGAAGAATGGGAATGGTATTACTACTTGGTCATCTCTTTTAGCCTCTTATAATGAACATCATTCAGTTGTTATTTTAAGTTTCTTGCTATATCTTGCTAATGAAATGGGCTATTTTTAGGAGTAGTGGTGAATTCTATGGAGTCATGCACCTAGTTTTATCTCCTGTAATTACCTTGGACTATTAGCATGTATTAAGAAGGCAGAGCTAGCTCTGAGAAGTCTAGCCTGAATTTTGGAGCAGGATTATATCACATGCATTGGTAAGTCTTGGATACTTGCTATATTTTTATCCACTTGAGGCTCTTTTGCTGAGTCTGGCCTTGAACTTGGCAGTACTTCAACCTCAAACTCCTGAGCTGCTGGGATTACAGGTGTGTGCCACCACACACAGTCTGAAAGTCACTTTATACAATGATTTTAGTGGCTGTGTTTTGACTGTGACCTATCACATGGAGTCAGGCACGGCATAATCTTTATTGGTGCTCAGAAAGTTTCAACTTTTGAAGCATTTTTGATTTTTGAATTTTCAGATTAGGTATGTTCAACCTGAAACACATTTGACATTTCCTTCCTTCTTTCCTTCTTCCCATGTTTTTCCTCTTTCTTTCCTTCCCTTCCTACTTTCTTTTTTTTCTTTTCTTTTTGAGGCAGGATTTCTCTATGTCACCCAGGATGATTCAGAACTCCTGAATTCAAGTAATCCTCCTGCCTCAGTCTCCTGAGTAGCTGGAACTATATGTACATACCACCTATTCCCAGAATTTTTAGTGTTTTAGTTTTTTTTGTGTGTGTGTGTGTGTGTCTGTGTAGGGGATTGAATACTGGGCCTCTTGCATGGTAAGTGCATGCTTCACTACTAAGCTACACCCTCAGCCTTCAATTTCTAACATTTTTATTATATGATTTGTGGACTTAGAAAATACATATTGCTAGGTGTGGTGGTGCACACCTATAATCCCAGTGACTCAGGAGGCTGAGGCAGGAAGATCCCAAATTTAAGGTGAGATTCTTGACATTTTAGTGAAACGCTGTCTCAAAATAAAAAATAAAAAGGATTAGAGATGTAGCTCTATGATAAAGTGCCCCTAGTTTCAATCCCCAGTACCTAAAAACAAATAAACAAACAACAAAAAACTGCATATATTATGGAGTGTTCAAGAAGTTATTATGTAAGAATATACTTCTGGAAAATCAGTGTGAGGAATGTCAAAGAGAAACAGCTAGACAATGGTTAAAGATGATAAAGAAAGACTTTATTCAGTACTATTGCAATAGGGGACTAGTTTAGATAGAGACTTTAGTTTAGATCAACTGTGGAGTAATTCATGTCCAATGACATTGTTGCAAACAATGTGGGAACCAGCTGGAAGTTAGAGGAGCATAGGAGCTGGGACTGATTAAGGAAAGAGACAGTAGGAGAGCCCTGCTAAAACACAACCACTGACATCCTAGGGCGATTGTGCACTGGCCCAGTGCTGCACCATACATAGTTCTGTCAGTCAATACATAGAGGAGCAAAAAGAAAGAGCCTGCAGGCAGAGGGAGGGGACTGATATCCAGAGCTTCTACATTATATTTCCTAAGTGTCCAGTTTCAATAGAAATTCTGAAACATTCAAAGAAACAGGAAAGTGACTCATACACAGGATAAAAAGCAGTCAATAGAAACTGCCTGTGAGAGGCACAGCTGTCAGACTTAGACAAAGACTTCAAAGCAGGCATGACAAACAACGAAAGGGAACCATGCTTAAAGAAGTCGAAGAAGATCCGGTGACAATGTTTCATTATTTAGAGAATATTAGTAAAGAGGTAGAAACTGGAAAAAAGAATCAAGTGGAATTTGTGGAGTTAGTTCAATAATGGAAATAAAAACTAGAGAAGTTCAATAGTATATTTGATCTGGGAGAAGAAACAACTGGTGAACTTGAAGATAGATCAATAAGGATTATTAAATCCAAAGAAGAGAATGAAGAAAAATGAACAGAGCATCAGAGAAATCTTGAGTGATTATAATGATATGAGATAAAATATATTTTAAAACAAAATAAAAATGAATTTTTTTCAGTGCTGGGAATAAACCCCAGTGCCTCATGCATACTAGGCAAGTGCTCCACCACTGAGCTACATCCCTGGCCCCAAAGGGAACATTTTATAAGAATAAAAGAACCAGTCTATCAGGAAAATTTAGCAATTATTCATATATATATATGTAATATGTAATATAATGTTATATATTCATATATATATATTTGGGAGGCTTGTTTAGTATATATATTCACATATGTATGTATTTACATATATATGTATGTCTATATATAGTCATAAACTATATATATAGTTATAAGCTACATTTACTCCATAATAATAGATAATGGTTTATAACTATATATAGACATACATATATATGTGAATATATATATATATATATATATATATATATATAAACAAGCCTTTCCAAACATATGAAACAAAAACTGACAGAAATGAAGGGAAAAGGACACTTTGATAAGAGGCATTGTAGACTTTAATACCGCACTTTTAACAATGGATAGAACAATTAGAAGATCAATAGGAAATCAAAGATTTGAATACTATAAATCAATGAATCCTAATAGACACTCTGCCCAAGAATAGAAGAATATTAATTTTTCTCAAGTGCATGTGGCACAGTCCAGGACAGAACATATGCTAGACCATGAAACAAACCTCAATAAGTTTAAAAAGGATTGAAATTACTGAAAGTGTGTTTTCTCATACAGTGGAATGAAATTAGGAAAACCTAAAAGAAATTTGGGAAATTCATAAATACATGAAAATTAACATACTATTTGACTAATGGGTCAAAGAAGAAAATATGAAGAGAAATTGGAAAATACACTGAAGGCTGGGGATATAGCTCAGTGATAGAATGTTTGCCTACCATGAGCAAAACCCTGGATTTTATCCTTAGCACTGCAAAATAAATAAATGCATAAATAAGTTAATTCAAATATAAAATGTAAAGCTGATTATCTCATAAAGGCCCCAGCTCCAAAAATCATTACATTGGAGGTGAGGACTTCAACAAACTTTTTTTGTGTGTGTTGATAGGAGGGTTTATACAGTTTACTCCATAACAACAGATAAGCATCAAAATTTAAAGCTTTGAGGCACCAAAAGAATAAAATGATAATCTGTTGAACGGGAGAACTATTTGAAAATTGTATATTTGTTAAATGGTTTATGTCTAGAATGTATAAAGAACTCTTACAACTCAATATAAGAAGAACCCAATTAATGATGGGCACAGGATCCCAACAGACATTTTTTTTTCCACAGACAGAGATGGCCAATAAGCACATAATAAGGTGTTGAAATCTGTAGTCATCAGGAATATGCAAGTCAAAACCATTTCATATCTATTAGAATGTTTATTATAATAAAACACAGATAACATCCAGTGTTGGTAAGTTTGTGGGGAAATCGAAACTCTCATATACCATTAGAGGGAGTATAAAATGATGCAGTTGCTTTGGAAAACAGTTGGTAGCTCCTTACAAGTTAAACACAAATTTCCCTGTGGTTCAGCAATTACATTTGTAACTAAATACCCAAGAGAAATGAAAATATGTGTTCATAGCAGCATTATTCATAATTGCAAAAAAATGGAAAAAATTAAAACTTCTTTAGTGATTAACATGCTAAGTGAAAGAAGCCAATCACAAACACATATTTTATGATTCCATTTATATGAAGTGTTCAGAATTAGGCAAATCCATTGAGACAGAAAGTATGTTAGTGAATGTCAAGGACTGAAGAGTATAGGGGGATTGGTGAGTGATGGCTAAAGGGTGTGGAGTTTCTTTTTTGGGATGGTGAAATGTTCTAAATTGGATTGTAGCAATGGTCACACTCTGGAAATACACTAAAAGTTATTGCATTGTACACTTTGGGTAAATCACAGGGTAGTGAATCATATTTCAGTAAAGATTTAACAAATAAACTTGTTATCATTGTTTATTTAAGAGGTATAGAGATAGTTGACAGTGGAGAAGGAGTGAATCAAATGTTGGTAATCATTAACTTTTGCATAATTGATATTTTCATATATTATACACCAACACTTCTGAACTTCCTTTCTATACCAAATTTTGATTTTCTCATTTCAGTAGACAAATAGTATATCAAGTTACCTCTTGGTACTGCTGTCTGCTAACCAATAGTTTCATTTTAGTGGTATTGCCATCTAAATATGGCAATGTTTTTGCAATTACTTGACATTTATTGCATACTTGCCCTTATTTATAAAAGTTACTGGAAAATGGAAAATAAAGTGCTGATGTTAATGATTTTACAATTGAGACAAAGGAAGATCTCATTTACTATGCCAAAAACAGTAAATTTGATGCTTATTGAATTTAAGCAAGTCTGACAACTGTGTTCAGTTACAAAGGAAAACAACAAAACTTAAAGCACATGTACAAAATGTTATAAATACATTGCCAAAGTTTGTAACTAATAAGTAAGTTATGGTGAGGGAGCAACTGTGCGGATCTTTATGATTATATATATATAGTAGAATATTATTTTGATATACTGACTTTTTTTTCTTGGCAATATATTTATTTTTACTCAGTGTTCTTTCCTCATTCAAACTTGACCTCTGGACAGCCATGCCCTGAGGTAGGGTTGTTGTAGCATAGTGCAGATACCAAGAAAGTCAATCCCTGGCCTTTGAGGTTTAAAATATGTTTGGAAACTCAAGGCAGAGATAAAACCTTTGTGATTAAAAAGCTTTTGAACTTCAAAGGCTAAAACCATCAATAACCCAGGGCATAAAGTCATGCCTTTGCCACAAGCATATACGAATATGTGATTAGCCAGAGCATTTCTCCATTGCTTTCTTTTGGAAGCTTTTATAAGGATTTCTTAGGCTTGTGAAGTGAAGAGGAGAAGTGTGCTTTGAGTCTGGTGCTTCCCTAGGAAAGTGTCCTGTGGTCCACCTGCTGGCGCTCAGAGTACAGGGGAGCCATGGAGGAGAAATGGCTGTCGGGTAGAGCCAGCGGGGATGGTCTGAAACAACCTTCCCACAGACTCAGAGTGGCATGGGAGGGTGGATGAACCTATCCAGTGCTCATAGAGTGAAAAAGGAGTAGCTGAGAGCTACTTTGGTTTTGGGACATGGAGTCATAACCATGATCTTCATGTTGTGGCAATTAGAGACCAAATGGGAATAAGATAGACCATTATTGATGACCAGAAAGGATCCCTGTTTGTCCCATCTTTATCCTTGTGCTCTACAAGCCTTGAGAAAGGGAAGTGTGTGTGTGTGTGTGTGTGTGTGTGTGTGTGTGTGTGTGCGCGCGCGCGCGCGCGCGCGCATGCAGAGAAGGGAAGCAGTTGAACTGAATTGACAGAGAATATGCCTTGTCATCTGGCAGATAAGTAACTCAAAAAAAAAATTACAGGGGGGGAAAAAGTCATGCTCTTGTATAGATGAGTTTGGGGCTTTAGATTAATACTCATTCTAAATACGCTGAGAATTGGTTTCCCTTGACGCTTTGAAGATGGAAGTTAGTTCTCAGTCCATCAAGTTGACAATGGTTTATCTTGTGATAGACTCTTTTAATCAAGGGAGAAAAGATGATCAGTATTTAAATTTTCTCTCTGAACATTTTTCAAGAGCACTGAAAAGACATTTTCACAGTTATGCCATCATTTACTCTTATCACTTGCATAGTTATCAGATCTTTCTATCCAACATTAAAAGTAAAATTTTCTCTACCACATATTTCAAGTGAACTGAATGAACAAAGAAGGATTTTGAGTTGCACGGTTATACCAGATAATAAAATGTGACTGTCAATATTTAAAGTATATTCTGTTTTTAGCAGTTTAAATATTCATGTATACAATACATAACATTCAGAAATAAAATTAAGCCCTTATGTTTGAAATTTTATAATTTTTAAAAAAGTTTTCTGGATTGAATCTCCTCCCTTCCTTCCTTACTTCTTCCTCTCCCACCAAATAAAACATTCAAGTGGAAAGTTCCAAGTTTTAGTTATCCTACTTTCTAAAACATTTTCTAGGAAAGCATTGTGTGTTATTAAAGGCAGGGATTGTTTGAACATAATTATTGCTGTTCAGAACATCGCCTCCCCATCCCAGAATACCTACATAAAAATGACCAAGTTATGGAAACTTCTATTAGTTTACCTATTTTAATCATGACCTTTGGTCTATCCACTTGCAGCATGACCATGAGAAATGAAAAAATTCACTGGAGCCAGTTCATTTATTGCCTTGGGGCAAAGGTATTATATAGTGTACAGTGGAAATAGTATTGAATTATGAGACTCAATATCTGGATTAGGTTTTAGTCTGTGTGTGTGTGTGTGTGTGTGTGTGTGTGTATGTGTGTGTGTGTATGTGGTGGGGGAGGGGTCCTGGGGATTGAACCCAAGGGTGCTCTACCAGTGAACTACATCCCTAGTCTTTTTTATTTTTTATTTAAAATTTTTGAAACAAGGTCTTGCCACATTGCCCAAACTTGCAATTCTCTTGCCTCAGTCTCCCAAGTTGCTGGAATTACAGGTGTGTATTATCATGCCCAGCTCTTGATTTTAGTTCTTTGTCATCTCTGTGGTCTTCACTTTTGTCTTTGTCTCTCTGTCATCTTTTCTCCCTTGATTAAAAGAGTCTATCACAAGATAAACCATTGTCAACTTGATGGACTGGGAACTAACTTCCATCTTCAAAGCGTCAAGGGAAACCAATTCTCAGCTTATTTAGAATGGGTGTTAACCTAAAGCCCCAAACTCACCTGTACAAGAGCATGACTTTTTCCCCCTCATAATTTCTTTTTTTTTGAGCTCTCAAATATATATGTGTGTATATATATATTCAAATATATATATATTTTAATATTTTAAAACATTAACACTGTATGTTGAAAAGTATTATTTAATTGTAAAATGTGTTACACATGCAAAAATGTATAAAACCTGTACTGTTCAAAGAATATTGCTAAATTAAACACGCATCTATATAACCATCCACCTTAGAATAGAATTTACAGTGTCTTCAATATGCTTATGAATCACTGGGGGATCATGTAAAAATTCAGATACTGATTTAGTAGGTGGAAGAACCTGAGAGTCTGCATTTTAACAAGCTCTTAGGTGCCTTTGGTGCTGGTGGCCCTGGGATTGCACACTGAGTGGTACATTCTAAGTTGCCTCCTGTATGACCCTCCTAATTTCATCTTTCTTTCTCTCTCAAAGAGGTAAATATTACCCCAAATTTTGTGTCAATCATTCCTTGCTTTATTTTAAATGGTTTTGCCATCTATGAATGCATTTCTAAACATTATAATTATTTAGTTTTGCTTACTTAAGATTTTTTTTCTGAGCCAAAACAGGATTTTAATTGGGGATTTTAATTTTAATATATTTTTTGGTGTCAGTGATCCAGCCCAGGCACTCAGGAATGGTCTGCAAATTTTCTGCCACCGAGCTAAACTTCTGGCCCTAAACTGGGTGTTTCTAGTGTGCCTACCACCTCTTCTTATCTCTAAAAAAGGGTGTGCTTCACTTAAGAACAATTTACAAAGCTTACAACTATCAAAGCCTTTTTTTTTTTTCTTTTAAGAAGGAAAGTTCTCAGCTCTGTGCTGGCTTCAGGGAATTTCAGATCCTATGAGGTTCATTCCTCCATAATGGGAACCTGATTTAATTTGGGAGGTGAAGGGCTGCGCACAGGGGAAATGATATTTAAGCTGAGATCTGAATAATAAGCATGATTTTTTAAGAGAGAGACTGTGCGCTAGAGAGGGCAGAATTCCAGGCAAAGAAATGGCTCATGTGGGGACCTTGAGGCCTCAGGCAAGCTTGAGTCTGGAGAATTCAGAGAACTGAAAGTCTAAAGATGAGACTGGAAATATAGGCATGGGTTAGATCCAAACAGCTTTTAGACAGCATTGTGAATTTCAGATTCAAGCCAGGTCTATATACAGAGGATGCCAGTGGAGAGAGGCAGAGGTCAAGGCGCATGGGAAGGGGCACAGAGCTTCCATGCCCTCTCTGGGTGTGCCATCCTCCAGGAAACACCACATGTTCAGCTAACTACAAGCTCCCTATTTTTAATTTATGCAAATGAAATAATACTACAGGCGTTCTCTGACTTCTTGTTTTACTTAGTCTTATGCTTTAGATACACATTCATGTTGATGCATAGACTTGGATGTATTTCCTCTTGTTTATTTTCCATAACATAAATGTTATGTATTGTACCTATTGTCAATAGACATTTGTATAGCTTTCACTTGTTTGCTATGACAAACAACGCTGCTATAAGCATTTCTGGTACATATTTCATAATGCAAACATGCAAGGATTTCTTTTGACCACATGCCTACTAATGGAACAGCTGGAGCATAGTGTATATACACATTTACCCTTTTAATCTGATGCCAAATTGTTGTCAAAACTGTTCAGTTTATACACTGTCATTCCTCATACTTACCAATAATGTATTATCTAATTTTTGTTTTCCTGATTTGGTGGCTGTACATGTGTATCTTGGATTGGGCAAAGTGGCATATGAGTGTGAATCCCAGTGGCTCAAGAGGCAGGAGGATTACAAGTTTGAGGCCATTCTGAGCAATTTAACAAAGAACTTGTTATCCTCTGGTCTCAATCTCCCAAATTGTTGGGATTACACTGGGATTCAGGTGCTCACCACTGTAACTAGCAGATCTTCTTTTGTTAATTAGTAAAAGGAAGCTAGCAATATACATCTCACAAGATATTGCTCTTTAGTGGAAGGGGCCTATCCTACTGTCAAAATGACATTTACTTAGCTTACTTTTAGATATGGCTTTGACTAGTTTTGTTCTTGGGGGTAGACCACTGGGGGCAGCATTTCCAAATGATGCATCAAAGAGCTGACAAACACTAAGCCAGAGGCTGCGGGAGAGGAAGGAGAAGGCTTCCTCTCCTGGTGGGGGTAGGGGTGGGGGAACCTAAAGTTCATTGTTCTAATTAAGGTAACCCTGACAGCTTTAAGCAAATCCCAAATTTCGCTGGCTTAACCCAATTTCCTTAGCTGCAGTAAAGAAAAAGAACTAAGAGGTCTAACCTTCTTTTTTACAAGTCTACGTTTTGATATGAGCCCTCTCTTCTCATCCCATTCCTTCAGTGAGACCACCTCTGTATTCCAGAGGGCCTGAGGTTGTTTTAGCCAGCCTTTTCAGTGCTGTGACTGAAAGACCTGGCATGAACCATTTTAGAGGAGGAGAAGTTTATTTTGGGAGGCTCACGATTTCAGAGGTCTCAGTCTATAGGCAGCCAGCTCTATTCCTCAAGGCTCCAGGTGAGGAAGAACATCATGGTGGAAGGGTACACAGTGGGAAGAAGTGCACCTAGCGACCAGGAAACAGAGAGAGGCTAAGCTCAGCTCACCAAATATATACTCCAAAGTCATGCCCCAATGACCCATCTTGTCCGGCCATACCCTATACACTTTTGTTACCACTCAGTTAATTCCTATCAGGGGATTAATTTGCAGATTGGGTTAAGGTTCATAACCCAATGATTTCACCTCTTGAATGTTCTTGCATTGTTTCACACATGAGCTTTTGGGGGGGACACATCATGTCCAAACCATAACACAGGTAGTCCTGGGTTGGGCCACCATCTGCCAGCAAAAAGTTGATTATGGAAAGGAAGCCACTGTCATAGTGTTACCAACGCTTCCCATCATAATTAAGGCAGAGTCAGGTTCAGTGCCATACTGTCACCCCATCCCACAGCAGGTAGAGGGATGGTTCTGTTAATGCTGATTCTTTGCTTACTGCTCATTGTAATGTGGATTGTATGCAATCCACAGAGGCTCAGGGAAGAGGGCACGATGTAAAGTGTTCTTACTTCTTGGTCTTCGTCATTCTTTTTCCTGTGCTAAAAACATTCTTCCAGGCTAAACAGTGAGCTCTGGGAGGAATTGCAAAGAATTGTATACTTTGTTCACTCTGGAATTTAAAGCTGGATTGAGACATATGGATCAGCACTTCTTGAATTTTTTTTTTTTTTTTTTTTTAGTACTGGGGATTGAACTCAGGGACACATCCCCAGCCCTATTTTGTATTTTACTTAGAGTCAGGGCCTCACTGAGTTGTTTAGCATCTCACCATTGCTGAGGCTGGCTTTGAACTCGCCATCCTCCTCTTTCACTCAACCCCCGCAGCCACTGGAATTACAGGTGTGTGCCACCATACTTGGACACTTCTTGAACTTAAGTGTATGTACAAATCATCCGGGATCTTCTAAAATGCCCAGATGCTGCATTTCTTAAAAGCTATCAGGTGATGACAGTGACGCGAACCCAAGGAAAGCAAGAACTTTGATGCCCATTAATTCTTGAGTTGAACAGTGGTGCCTACCATGTCCCATGCATTTTTCCAGACACAGGGGATACAACAGTGAATGGGGCAGGATAGTAATTTACAATTCCTCAGGTTGAAAGTCTACAAAATATTTGTTACTATCTATATAGTTGAGATGGATAGCAACGGATTGCCTCTTTGGATCTTCTTGAGATGGAAGAAGTTCTCAACTTCTTAAAAAATTGAGTTCTCAATTCATACAAATTCTCATAGCAAATAAAGACTTTCAGGACTGCGTTTGCTAATAAACATGACAATGTCCTTGATAATTAGGAAAATGACAATTGAAATCCCTAGATACATTTTTTTTTTGGTGGGGTATTGGCGGGTATTTTTTGGGTATTGGCTTGTCTTGAACTTGCATTTCTCCTGCTCCAGCCTCCTGAGTTGCTGGGATTACAGGTATGTGCCATAACACCTGACTCCTAGATATATTTTTAAACTCTCCAGATCTGCAAAAATTTCAGATAATACAAGTGTCAGTAAGGATGTGTAATGGCAGTGTGTGGATTGAGCACTTTCTACAGGTAGAGTCACATATAATGTGCACATTTACCTTTTGTATTTTTTTCTGACTCTTTATGTTTTCAAAATGCTTTCTTATTTTAGGATTCTAGTTTTTTCTTCAGGAGTATATATGTTTACATGATGTCATTTCTTGAGTGATACATTACAGAGTTTAAACTTTGATAAAATCACTCTTAGTATATACAACTTTTTGTACATTGATTAATTTTAGAATTCAAGGTAACCATGACCTCCAACTTGGGTCAACAGTCAACTAGCTGGTTTCAGAGTTTCTTTGTATTAGTGTCATACAACTTGAATGTATAATAAAAAAAATACTCAACAGAGATAGGTAAGCTCAGGCAGGTAGTCTTTTAATATTTCCACTCAAGGAAATTATGTAGAAACATGAAATAACAAGCACTGTATTTCTGATTTATTTCATTGGTGAGTTTTTTTTTTTTTTTTGGAGGTACTGAAATGGAACTCAAAGCTTTATGCATGCTAGGCAAGTGCTCTTCCACTGAACTACATCCCAAAATCTTATACTGGTGTTTTTTTTTTTTTTTGTTTGTTTTTTGTTTTTTGGTATCAAGGACTTAACCCAGGGATGCTTAGCCACTGAGCAATAGTCTCAGCCTGTTTTATTATTTTTTTATTGAGACAGGGTCTTGTCAAGTTGCTTAGGGCCTTGCTAAGTTTCTGAAGCTGGCTTTGAACTTGTGATTCTCCTGCCTAAGCCTTCCAAGTTGTTGGGTTTACAGGTGTGCAACACAGTGCCCAGCTTCCACTAGTATTTTTAATGCCCCTTATAGATGATGTTCTTTTTTTTAATATATGCATTTATTTATTTTTATGTGGTGCTGAGGATCGAATGTAGTGCCTCACATGTGCAAGGTAAGCGCACTACCACTGAGCCATAACCCCAGCCCCACAGATGATGTTCTAAACCAACTGTTCAACTGGCCATTGATAAAGCTGTGTGTTTACAAAATTTCATATCTTCCCTTTGGGCAGAAAAGAAGATTACATTTTCCTATCTCCTTTGCTGTGATGTCAAGGACATAAGACTGGTTTCAGGACAAACACAGGATAAAGTGATGGGAGCCAGCCTCAGCTAGGTCCTTCAAAATACTCTACATGAACTTGACCAACAGATTTAAAGGGTAGCATTCCAAGACAAAAGAGGCCCAGAGGCCACACCAATGGATGGACAGGAGTTTCCCTGGAGTCACTTGATGTCTCCAATTTAGCATAGATAAAAACCTTTGTGGTATTATGTTACTGACATTTTGGGTTTTATTTGTTATGATAGCATCAGCTGTCTGCCTAAAATATATTCTGTTAATCCATGTAAGACCTACCATGTTGTCTGGCACCTAATTGCCACACAAATATTCTTTGAGATGAATAGATTAGAGAAAGTCTTACTAAATATATTTATCATAATGTTCTAGTCCTGACTCCCAGTGCAAGCACATTCTAACAATGTAATGTATAAGTTAATAATGTGGATCATAGAAGGAATTTAGCAAACATTTGATGAATGAAAGAAGACAAAAATGAGAAAATTTCATGGTCAACTCCTGGAAAGTTTTTTAAAAGAGTTATTCATTTTTAGAGTAAGGTACAAAATTAAACATGCTCATTAAAATGTTTTAAAAAATGTTTGAGACAGATAGAAAATATTTTTTTCCTAACGTGCTACTGCTGTAATATAACTTATTTATATTTTTGTGTGTTTTTCTGCTATTCTAGTTTATTACATAAATGTAGTCACACAGTGGATATTCTGGCCTCCTGTTCCCATGTTCTTACACAGTTTGCTTAACTATAATTTTTAATGTTTGCATCAAAATCCATTTAGGGGACAACTTATTGAATCCTTTTTCTCTCATGAACATTTAGGTTATTTCCAATTTTTGTTTTCATTCATGATGCTATGATAGACCTGTTTGTTTAAGAAGAGCTTCTGTATCTAGAATAATTTTCTTAAGGTAGAGTTGAAAAAAGGCTTGGTAATAATCCCAATATCTCAGGCTGCAGCCAACTCAGTTCAACTCTGTTCAACTTAGTTCAGATGAGACTTTTGCATTAGTTCAAGAACCTTTTTTCCAATCCAATGCTAAGCCTTGAAATGGGTCTTTGAGTTCATTTTTTTCATTTGTGTGGTTCTCTAAAACACATATACTTGCCATAAAAAATATTAAAAATTTCATATCATCTCCCCAGACACAGTATCTTATATAATGCTGTAACTGGCCAAACATCATACACACATCACCTCCCCGCACACCCACACACCTTTGGGCATTATGAGACATGCAGACATGTCTTGCTAGAAAAATGATATATGAGGGGAGATCTCTCTTGATCCTGAGATCTGAGACAGCTCAGCAAAATGTAGTTGCAATAAGATATGAGAATATCTTTATCCTGGTAATCTTTCTCTTTGGAATAGGAAGAGAGAACTGAGCCACATCTTATCCACTCCCATGACACCAAATCATTGGCAAAATAGAAATGATTGCATTGCCTCTTTGTGATTTTTTTTTGGAATCTGATGAGCTGCTAATAAAGATTTAACCTGTGGCTGTGGTGTAACTGAAATATCCTTTGTGTTGGTGTGAAATTCCTGATGTTGAATCCACACTCTAACTTAAATAATTAACTTACTTTTCTGTATACATATCCTTCATTTGTAAAATGGGATCATTTTAACAATGGCTACTAAGAATATGGTGGTAAGGATTCAGTATCATGATGAATAAGGAGATGCTCTTCAACTATAATGCTCTGTACAAAAACATTTACTTATCTCACTTTCATATCTTTCAAAATCAGGGCTGCTCTAGGTCAATTTACCAGGGGATTTGTAAGATGCTATGTCTTCCTCAGTCCAAAAAACAAGTTTGCAGGACTCAGCAGGGAAAGTTGTTGACCTGGAGCTTCCTCTGTAGGGCATCTTTTACCTCCTTGTTGCGGAGGCTGTAGATGAAGGGATTGAGCATTGGGATTATTATGGTGTAAAAGACAGATACAATCTGGCTATTGGAATCACTTGTGGACCCATGGGGTTGAACATAGGTGAAAATCACAGTGCCATAGAAAATGGAAATGGCCAGGAAGTGGGAGGCACATGTGGAGAGGGCCTTCTTCCGCCCAGCTGCTGAGCGCATCCTCCCAATGGCCACCCAGACCAAGGTGTAGGAGGTAAGGACGACAGTGGCAGGCAGAAGAGTAACCAGTGAAGAGATGACATAGAGGACCATTTCTGGTATGGCTGTGTTGGCACAAACTAGGTGGAGAAGTGGTGGGATGTCACAGAAGTAGTGTGGTACTTGGTTGGGCCCACAGAAAGGTAAAGCAAAGACATTCCCAGTCTGGATAGTGGAATTGACTCCACCAAATGCATAGGAAGCAGCCACCAACTGGAGACACATCCCCTTGGTCATGAGAGAACCATAATGGAGGGGTTGGCAGATGGCCATGAAGCGGTCATAGGCCATGGAGGCTAGTAGGAAGCTCTCAGTTGTTGCATGCATTACAAAGAATCCCATTTGGACCACACATCCCTCAAAAGAAATGGACTTGTCAGATGCCAGAAAGTTGACCAAGAGCTTGGGCGTGACTATAGAAGAGTAACAAATGTCAATAAAAGAAAGGACACTGAGGAAGAAATACATGGGACTATGGAGATGGCAATCAGTGACGATAAGTGCTATCATTCCCAGGTTTCCCACAAGTGTTATGACATAGATGAGCAGGAAGACAACAAAGAGAAGCTCCTGGAGGTCTGGGTAATTGGAGAATCCCAGCAGGATGAACTTGGTAACGGGAGTGTAGTTGCGGCTGGCAAGGGCTAGTTCTCTAGGTGTCATCTGCAGAGGTGACAATTGATAAGTTATTTCTTGAGTATGCCCACCACTGTGCAAGGTGAAATGGGCAGGAACACTCAGCAAGTAGGAGGCTCCCTTCCCAGAGGCTAAGGGAAGCATCATAGTGTACTGGAAAGCACAGGCTGGGAAGCCACCTAGACATGGTTCTTAGTTAGCCTTGAGGCACTGTCTCGTCCTGTGTCCTTGTAGAAACTGTATGTGAGCCTCAGTTTCTTCATTTGTGAAATGAAGAAAATATGCCTACTCTCAGGATTTCTTTATGACCTAAATGAAAAACGGAAAGAATAATATCTAAATGTGAGGGACACATGTGTGGCATCCTCCTTAATCTCTTGTGCCTCTGAGTATACAATATGTCCATAGCTCCATTTGACACCTATTCGATTCTGTTTTTATTTCAAATTGAAGATGTAATTCACGCAGCAAATAATTCACCATCTTCAAGAACACAGTGCAGTGTGTTGACTAGCTCATGCAACGATCCTTGCTTTATCATTCCTGAACATTTTTATACACAAAAAAGAAAGTGCTCAGAGGCACTTAACTACTGAGCCGGATCTCCAGCCCTTATATTTTTAAATTTGAGACAGGGTCTCACTGAGTTTCTGAGGGGCTTGCTAAATTGCTGTGCTGGCTTTGAACTTGCAATCCTCCTGCCTAAGTCTCCTGAGCTGCTGGGATTACAGGTGTGCACAACCATGCCTGACAATATATGCCTTTTGTGTTTGTTTCCTTTTCTTTACCTTAATGTTTTCAAGGTTGATCCATGTTGTAGCATGTATGGTATTCGTTCTGACATGTTTAAATGTTTTGCATTTAAATATTCCTCAGGACATTCCCTCCTCTACACCATAATCATCTTGTCCTTAGCAAGTCTGCTGAGTTGACACTGTCAGTCTCCTAAGAGAGTTTCAGCTTGGAAATGGTCTTTTAGTGTTTGCTTGATTGCCATCCAAGATGTTAATTCTTGAAAGGAGTGGAAATGCCCAGAGGTCTTTCCTTCCTGCATATACTCTCCACTCTTTTCTGTTCACCTAAGCCTTCCTCTTGGATGGCCTGGGATACATCCTTAAATTAGTCCTAGGAGAATATCTCCATCCATGTTATGCAGGTTTATATTGAGGGTGAGGAGGAAGCGTGGTGTTACCGTGCAGAAGAATACGGAAACACAGTCTCACCTTTCCCTACCTGTTTACCAGGTACAGGGTACGACAGAAAGAGCACTGGGCTGACAGGATAGAGCTGCTTTCTAGCTCCTGATGCTTCCCATTTCCTCTGCTACCCGGGACAATTTTCATGTCTCTGGGCTTCTTATTTCTCATTAGTTAAATCAAGGTTTGGAATGAAAAGTCTTTGAAGTCACTCCTGGTCCCTGCACTCCAGCAGCGAGTTTATCTTCCCTGAGCTTCCTGTCTGACTATGGATCTTTGTGTCGGTGTGTTCCAGGAACATACAAAGAATCCACATGAACTTGCCTAGAAAAAAAAGATGCCGTATACCTGATAATTGTGGAGAATTTATGAAGTTCTGTCCAGCTGTAATTAGGATCTAAATACCTTGACCACTCATAGCAATAATCTCTGGCAAAAATTTTGTAATGAAATTGTAAGTTCTGAGGAAACTTGTTAACTTAAATTAATACATGAGAATAGAGGAGTTCTGTTGAGGTAATGCAGTTCAATTAACTGAATTCCTTAGTTATAGCCAAGAATCACACATGATGTGTCATCAAAAATTATTTTTAGTATTTTATCATCTATTACTTAGAAAAGATTCTCCTTCCATTTTGTTGAAAGATTTTGATCTTTCCACACTTTAAATTACTCAAATCACAAGAATTTTATAGGCAGATATTAAACTCATTTACTTTTCAACACCGACATCTCAAATTATATCTTTGTGTGGTATCCTAGAACGTGTTTTGTATGCTAGTGAAATACCTTCTAGTAGTATTGAGGACGGGTCAGAAGCATGCATTTATTTTCAGAAGTGAGAGAGGGACAATTGTGAGGGGATGTGGGGAGATGAGAACTGAGTACTGCATATCTATCACAGATGCATTCCCAAGAAAACGGGTTTTAGGAAAGGGTTAATACAGACACTGAGGTTCTGGAACATGATAAAAAGAAAGAATAAGCAGAAATATATTGGGCGCCTGGGTGGAGAAGCTGGAGTTCAAGGGCAGAAGCTGGTTTTGCTAGGTTAAACTAGGAGATGGAATCATGTGATAAGAATCAACCCCAGCCTTCAGAATTGTATATTCTGACCTTTACAACAAACAGACAGTTGGCCGTGAAGGGTGTGGAATATTTTAGTGAATCTCCCACTGTCACGTAATCACAGACTCAACTCTGGGAGAAAGGGAGGTAACTAGGGTAGAAGGGGGTTTCTGGATCGGGAGACTAAGGCAGGAGGATTGCAAGTTCAAAACTTATTAAAATTGTTTTGCCTCTGTACCCTTTAAAGGGTCTTCAGTTACCCCCAGGGTTATACAACCCCTGTTTATAGACTGTGTTCTTAGAACTACTCAGCTCCTGAAACTTCCAGAACCTCCCCCCCCCTTTCTACCCTTGCTGCCTCTCTTTCCTCCCAGAGTTGGGTTTGTGATTATGTGACAGTGGGAGAATCACTAAAACATTCCACACCCTTCATGAACCAACTATCTATTTGTTATAAAGGTCAGAATATGCAACCCTGAAGGCTGGGGTTGGTTCCTATCCCATGATTCCATCTTGTGGTTTAACCTAGGACAGCCAGCTTCTGGCCCTCAACACCAGCTTCTCCACCCAGGGGCCTGATGTATTTCTGCTTACTCTTTCTTTTCTCATCTTCTTGAGGGCTTCCTTTTATCCAACTCCAAATGTCTGTGAGTCTCTGATCTACAAATGAGTATTATTTATTTCATGTTTCTGTGATAGGACCACCCAGTCCCATAATCACACTCATTACACACATTACAAAGTCATTCACAGCCTCATTTTTAGATTGAGCTCCTAGATCCTCTTTACCAGAAAATGAGGGATTTTGTCCTCCTTCATAACACCCCTCTCCCACTGTTTTCACATGGTCCAGGACTGTCCTCTACTGTTCCCATCCCAACCCCCAGATGGTCATTTGATTCTTTGAGAGGTATCCTATGAATAAATTTCAGTTGTGGTGGCCTTGGCCAATAACCTTAAACTGAGGCTCTAAGTTCCAAAGTATCTCCAGGGAAGTTCTTCCACAATCCCGTAACGTCACCTTTAGCCCTTCTAGTTAGACTCTCCTACTCACTTGGTTTGTGTGCTGTTGTAATCTGGCAGTTGATTTCTGATCATGAAGATGTCCTTAGAATTGTTCAACAGGGTTTTGTTACTGTTGCTTCCCCCCACCCCCACAGTTCTGCTTTCCCACCACATTATAACTTCAGAAGGCAGAGATGGTTTTCAAATCTATATCAAGCAATCAGCAAGCATTTGAACAACTAATGTTATTCAAAAATATTTACAAGATTGCCACTTGTTTAAAAATATTTTTGTTGTTCAAAGTACTGAAACAACTACTTTCCAAACTAGCATAAGACTTGGCTGTGGGCATTTAACATCTTTAATATTTTGTGAAGAGAAAAACTTGCTGCCACAAAACAGGGTGGAGTTGGGTGGTGCCTACTCTGCAGTTGGAATCCCTTGAGAGAAGGGTGATGGAGACTTGGAGTAGTCCTGGAAGACTTCAGGCTGAGAAAGCATGGGGCTGGAGCTTGGGGAATGAGGGAGGTCTGGTGATGCCGAGAAGATAGGGAGATGCAAGGACTTGGCAGTGAGAATTAATCTCAGTCAACATTTACTGAGAAAAAGGTTCATTGGAGATTCAGGCACTTGGTAGGGTTACTCAATCTCTCTGAGCCTTGGTTCACTTAGTTTTTGTCAGGACTGAAGGAATTAATGCTTGTCAATGTACTTAGCACAACTTCTGGAAGCAGGGTAGGCACTTGACATGCATGAATTTCCATTTACTTGATCTATATTAACTTCCATTCCCCCACAATTTGAGACTATGGACACATAAAGAGTGGGCCACTGGAAGAAATTGCTCAGGAGCTCTGAATGCCCTGGGATCTCAGGAAAGGCCTGGAGATTGACAGAACAGTGGAGGGAGTGGGTGTGGATTGTAGGAGAGGGGAAGGCACCCTCAGTTTCCTGAATTAGCTCTGGTGGAACTTAGAATTTCCAAAAGGCAAATTACCAACCTTGGTAGATGGCGCTCCCCAGCCTGATAACACCTGCAGGGGGCTCCAGATCCTCTCAGCCTAGCCACGAGGGGCAGTTCTAAGACTCACTTTCACTCCAACCTGTGTCTTTCAGGTTTCTTACCTGTAGAAACAGTCTCATCAGACCTGTTGATGAGACATAAGGCTCAGGGACAGTGTGGCACTCAGGACTGAAGCCCTGGATGCATCATGGTCAGCTCCATCCCCTCTGGGTCATGAGTAGCTTTGGAGGCTTAGAATTTGGGGATGCCCTTGAAATACACCCACCTCTCTATCTTTTGCTGGGGTCCTGGAGGTTTCAGCTTCAGGAAAGAAGAGATTGTCCCCTGTAGATTTTAGGCACTTGTTTTGGTCTTGAGGCAGAGAGGCAGGTGAGTACCTCCTGGGGTTCCTGGGGTTTGTGGTGTCCTGTGAAAGTGGAAGGGCTGAGCAGGAACAGGATGCAGCCTTCCTCCTCCTCCCAGATTCTGAAGTGTGGGTGAAGAAAACTTGTTTTGCTTCTTAGGAGTTCATAGGAAACTGAGGAATTGTTTACTTATTCAGCCAAATGACTCAAGAACCTTTACTGCTGGACATTGGGGGCCTGCTGTGGCCCTAATACTGAGCAGACAGGTTGGAGACTCTGCGGTCAGTGTGTTGTTTGGGGCAAGGGTTTAAACCAACTGCATGTCGTTAAGGATTTTGTCATAATCTTTTGTTGCCATTGTCAAAGACTGTGTCCCAGCAGTGGTGAAGCACTCCAGGGGAGCTGGGGACATCTAGGGCAGGGATTCTGAGGCTGGACCCTCCTAGGACCTCTCCTGGCTTTGGGCACTAGGGAATCATCTGAGGAGGCACTGGGGGCCTTGTTAATGTAGAGAGTAGTTTACTTATATTAGCAACTTTAAAAAATGATATTTTCAAAAATGAAGCTAACTTTAAGCACAGGAAATGCCAATGGGCATGAGGAGTGGCCAAGGGGTTTGCTACCAGGAGTGCGGACACATGCTGATCATCTCCTAGATCTCCTAGTTGTTGCTTGGGACAAGTTCCTCCTTATCCGTTTGTCAGCTGACAGGGCTCCTGTGAGACTGTCATGCTGAGCTCAGCTGAGACTCCTGCAGCCAAAGTCCTGTGAATCATGGTTATCAGAGCTGAGGGGCTCTCAGAGGAGGGGAACAGTACAGCAGTCCCCTGAGTTGGGATTGCATGGTCCAAGGGGAAGACCAAAAGTATGCTCAGAGCATCTGAAAAGCAGAGACACCAACATTAAAAAACAAAACAAAATAAAACTATATTTGAACCTTAAAAGAAAAAATCACCAGGAAATTATAGGACATTGGGAATTGCTTCCAAATAATCTTTCTGGGAACAGTGATAAGATAAAGCCAGAAGTTGGTAATTCTTGAGGCTTGGCAATAGGTCCATGTAAGTTAATTTATCAGATTGACTGCTTGTATATATATTTTAAACTTTTTTTTTTTTTGGTAGTGCTGGGAATTGAATCCAGGGCCTTGTGCATGGGAGGTAAGCACTCTACAAACTGAGCTGTATCCCCGGCCCCTACTTTTTTTTTTTGTGGTGGTGCTAAATTGGAACCCAGAGCCCTGTGCATTCTTGGTAATCATTCTACTACTGAGCTACACCCCCAGCCCTATGCCTGAAACTTTTAATAATATTTTTTTAAAAAAACCTTTTTATTTTATTTATTTATATGAGTTGCTGAGAATCAAACCAAGTGTCTCATGCATGCTAGGCAAGTGTTCTGCTACTGAGCTACAACCCAGCCCCTTTTAATAACATCTTTAAAAAACAGTGCAATATGCCAAGTATAGTGGTGCATCCCTGAAACTCCAGGGACTCAGAAGGCTGAGGCAGGAGAATCACAAGTTTGAGGCCAGCCTCAGTAACCTAGCAAGACCCCATCAAAAAAAAAAGTGGGGGGTGCTGGAGATATAGCTCAGTGGTAATGTGCTACTGGGTTCAATCCTCAGTACTGGAAGAAAACAAACAAACAAATTTAAACATCACAGAGAAAGCATTGCAATTCCTTATTTTTATATTTTTTCAGCTTGGTATTGGGTTAAAGAAAATTCATAAGCAGGGTGGTATATGCCATAATTTCTCAGGGCTTCTCTTATAGGAAATAAAGATGATGTTGAAGGAGAAGTGGTTTCTCCAGGGTCAGGCAGCTAATTAATTTTAGACCCAAGACTTTAACCCCTGTCTTTTGGAACCTAATCTACGAATCTTTTCACAAGTCCTTCATCCTCTCAAATGGTGCTGGGTGAATAATTTGGGATAAAGGAAGGCACAGAACTTTCTGTCTTGCCCTAACAAGAGGCTTTAAAGCTTCACTTTGTTGGAAATTAAAAAATTTAAAAACAGAGATTAATAAAATAAACACCCACCTATCTAGCCCTGTGATTTAATAAATGTGAATAATTTTGTGATATGTATTTTAGACATATACTTTTAAATCAGAGAAATTACTGATTCTAGGTTATTGAAATCCCCATGTATTCTATCCCCACCATGCTTTCCCTAGAGGCAGCTGTTATTATACATTTTGGTTTGTATCCATCAGTCTGTGAAAGCACAATTTATAGAATGATTAAAACTGTGATTCTTATATAAATAAGAAACACCTTTCAAAGCTCTTATTTAACTTATTAATAGGTTGAACAGTAAGATGTTCAATCTGGTTTAAAAAGCATTCGAGAGCCAGGTGCAGTGGTGCATGCTTATGATCCCAGTTACTCAGGAGACTGAGGCAGGAGGATCCCAAGTTCAAGGTCAGCTTCAGCGACTTAGTAAGACCCTGCCTCAAAATAAAAAATAAAAAGGACTGTGGATGTAGCTCAGTGGTATAGTACTTTATTAGCATGTGTAAGGCCCTGGGTCCAATCCCCAGTACTGCAAGAGGAGAAAAAAAAAGTGTTGAGATGCTGGGATACTCCTGGGAAAGTTAATAAAGAAAAGTTAGAGTAAGATTGCTCAAGTGGTTGGTGGTTCTCATCCTATATGACAATAAACTATGTGTTTTGGGCTGTCTTTTCTCTAAGTCAGAAATGATTTGCATCTCTACTGGACAATTATCTACAAGTTAGTATGTAGCTTCATTAAGTCTGAGACTTAGTAATAGTGAGTGAAAAGAGACATATCCCCTAAGTAATCTTTGCGTGAGACTATTACACAAAGCCACTATGTGACATTGAGAAGACATGCCACTCACCTTTTCCCACCATTTCCAAGTTTGGGATGATTCTTCTTAGCAAGTCTATATTTCTTTAACAAATTTACAACTATAGATGGAAATTCACAACCAATAACTCCACAGAACATTTCTTTGGGCCAAACACCATGTTAAGGTTTTAACACATATGAAGTTCATTTAGGTCCTCATTTTACAAATGAGAAAAATGAGAAACAGAGAAGTAAATTTCTAAAGATATACAGCTAGGAAGAGGCACATCTATGATTCTAGCTCACACTGTACATGTTATGTTGCAATATGTTCTTTTGCCTTCAGTGTTATATTTGGGAAAACACTTCAGGATGCTAATATAGTTTGTTCATTTTAATTGCAATTTTACTGTATCGGCTTCTACTGCATATTATATGCAAAAGTTAATTTGTTTCTCTCTTGGCAAACATATGTCATTTCCAGAGTGTCTTTTTTTTAATTTAAAAAAAATTTGACAAGTGAAATTATATCTTTTTATCATGTACAAACTGATATTTTGAAGTATACATACACTATGGAATGATTCAATCTAGCTAATTAGCAAATGCATTACCTCGAATAGTTAACATTTTTGTGGTGACATCATTGTGTTTTTTGAGTACATACACTCATAACCATTGTCATCATGCTGTACAGAACACCTCTTGATCTCATTTCTCCTGTTGAACTGTAAAATTCTATATCCTTTGACAATCATGAACTCATCACTCCCTCCTCCATAGCCATCCCATACTCTGGTTGACATAATTTTATTCTCTATTTCTATGAGATCATCCTTTTAAATTTATTTATTTATTTTTTTGGTAGTGGGGATTGGACCCAGGGGTACTTTACCACTGAGCCACATCTTCAGGCTTTTCTATTTTTTATTTTAAGACAGGGCCTCGCTAAATTGCTGTGACTTTTCTTGAGCTTGCAATCCTCCTGCATCAGCCTCCCAAGTCACTGGGATTACAAACATGTACCACCATGCCTGGAAAGATCAACCTTTTTTAGATTTCACGTGTGAGTGAGATCATGACGTATTCGTTTTTCTGTGCCAACCCCATTTCATTTAACAGAATTCCTATAGTTTCATTTCAGTTCTTGCAAAGAACAAGATATCATTATTTTTTTTTTGTGGCTGGGTAGTATTCCATTATGTACATATACCACATTTTCTTCATCCATTCATCTTTTTATGGATACTTAGTTTGATTCCATATCTTGGCTATTGTGAACAGTTCTGCAATAAACATGGGAGTGCAGACATTTCTTCAACGTATGGATTTCATTTCCTCTGAATATATATATACCCAGTAGGGGGATTGCTGGATCATGTGGTAGTTCTATTTTTAATATTTCAAGATATCTCCATACAGTTTTCCATAATGACTGTACTAACTCACATGTCCACCAACAGTGTGTAAGGGTTCCTTTTCTCTACATTCTTTACAACTCTTGTTGTCTTTTGTCTTTTATTTTTATGTTTCACCTTCTTGATAATAGCTACTCTTTCATAGGAGTGGGGTGCTAGCTCATTATAAAAAAATTTTTTATAATTTATTTTGAAACAGAGTCTCACTAAGTTGATGAGGCTGGCTTTGAATTCATGATCCTCCTGCCTCAGCCTCCTGAGTTCCTGGGATAACAGGCAGACACCACTGCGCAGGGGTCTGTTGTGTATCCTTGACATCTTTGTCAAAAATTTATGGATTGTAAATATGTGTATTTATTTCTTGGCTCTCTATACTGTTTCATTGTTCTATGTTCTGTTTTTATGCTGGTACCATGCTAGTTTGGTTACTCCAAGTTTGTAGTATATTTTGAAGTCTGGTAGTATGATACCTCTATCTTCCCCTCCCCACCAAGATTTTGGCTATTCAGTCTCTTGGGGTTCTATGCAAATTTTAGGATTCCCCCCCATTTCTGTCATTTTTATTCTGATGGGGATTATATGAATCTGTAGAACACTTTAGGAAGATGTTTCATTATTACTTTATGCTAAGTGAAATAAATCATTAATAGAACGGTAAGTATTGTATGGTCCCACTTACATGAGATAACTTAGAATAGGCAAATTCTTTTTTAAATTTTTTATTCTAATTAGTTATGCATGATAGTAGAATGTATTTTGACATATAATACATATATGGAGTATAACTTCTCATTTTTCTGGTTGTAGATGATATAGAATTACATTGATTGAATAATCATATATGCATACAGGATAGTAATATTCGATTTATTCTGCTATCTTTCTTATTCCCCTTCCCTTGACTCCCCTTTGTCTAATCCGAAGTACTTCCATTCTTCCCTAATCTCATCCCCTTATTGTGAATTAGCATCTGCATATCAGAGAAAACATTTGGACTTTGGTTTTTTGGAATTGGTTCATTTCACATAGCATGATAGAATAGGCAAATTCTTAGATACAAAAACCAGAATAGCGATTACCAGGGGGAAATGGAGAATTAGGGCTTAATGGGTATAGAATTTCTGTTTAGGATGATGAATAAGTTCTGAAAAGAAATAGTGTTGGTGGCTTTGGAAAGCAGTATGGAGATACCTTAGAAAGCTTGGAATGGAACCACCGTTTGACCCAGGTATCCCACTCCTTGGTCTATACCACAAAGACTTAAAAACAACATGCCACAGTGATGCAGCCACCTCAACGCTTATAGCAGCTCAATTCACAATAGCTAAACTGTGGAAGCAACCTAGATGCCCTTCAGTAGATGAATGGATAAAGACACTGGGGTATATATACACAATGGAATACTCTCATCCTTAAAGAAGAATGAAATTGTGGTCTTTACAGGTAAATGGATGGAATTGGAAAATATCATGCTAAGTGAAGTAAGCCAATCCCAAAAAAACAAAGACCAGTGATTTTTCTGATAAGTAGATGCTGATCCATAAAGGGTGGGGGCAAGGGAAGAAGGGAGGAACTTTGGATTGAGCAGAGGAGAGAGAGGGAAGGAAGGGAGAGGGGTGAGGGTGTGAAGGGGAAGATTGTAGAATGATATGGACATTATTACACCTATGAATGGATTTGATTGCATGAATGGTGGAACTCCACATCATGTACAACTAGAGAAATGAAAAGTTGTGCTCCATTTGGGTAAATAAATAAATAAATAAATAAAGAGCTGGAAAAAAAAAGAAATAGTGCTGATGGTGGCACAATAATGTGCATATATGTATTTTATATTTATCTGTGCATTATGGTTATACATAACAGCGAGGCTCAGCTCCATATATTCGTATATACAAGTAACAGTTTGCTCCAGTGAATATATTTAATAACACTGAATTGTCTGCTTAAAAGTGGTTGCAATGCTAATTTTATGTCATGTATATTTTATCACAATAAAAGAAAAGGAAAAAGGAGGGGAGGTAATGGTTGCTGACTTCTAGGCTTGCTGTAAGAATTAACATTTTCCTTGTAAAAACGCCTGGCAGAGCACGAAGCAGATGTTCAGTCAACTGTAATTGCTGTTCCTTTCCTAGTCATCTCCCTCATTTCTGTCATCATCCTCATCTGGCCTGTGTTGCTTTTTAAGCTCAGGTTCCTGTCATTTCTAATTCTACCAGGGGGCTGCCTTTCTCAGCTCAGGCCTTTCCATCCCGCATCACTCAATAAATATTTAGAAAGTTCCAATTTATCTTCGTGTTAGCCTGGGGAAGGCAGGATTACAAAAAGTCTGCTATCAGAACAAACTACCTTTGTGGTTCTGAGGCAAGGAAGGGTTTGCAATGCCTATGTGACTGCTGCCTCCCCAAGGCTGACCAAGTTCTGACTGTGAAGGACACAAAGCAGATGTAGAAATGAAGGTGCAAATGAGGATCCTGCCCATTGTTCTGACAGCATCAGCCCCAAGGAGCCAATTTACCTGGAAGTGAGAGGAGGCGAGAGAGAGAGAGAGAGAGAGAGAGAGAGAGAGAGAGAGAGAGAGAGAGAGAGCCAGCCCAGGCAAGTTGAAAGAGCAAGGATTTTGCAATTAAGCAGGTTAAGATCAACTGGCTTTGTCACTTTATAAATTGTATGTCCTTAGTGAGGTCAATTAGGCTGAATTTTCCCCTTTACAAAATGTGCATGAAGTGGGCTGGGGCTGTAGTTCAGTGGTAGAGTGCTTGCCTAGCATGCATGAGGCACTGGGTTCGATCCTCAGCACTCCATAAAAATAAACAAATAAAATAAAGGCATTCTGTCCATCTACAACCACAAAAATAAATAAAAACGTGGATGAAGTACTTGCCCCAAAGTGTGGTTCTGTAGAGTCACAGGAGGCAATGTTCCTGAAGCATGAGTACACTCCAACTGCTTTCCTTGTTTATTTTGGAGTGGAATTAATCAAACAGGTGTTTTCTTGCGATTCCAAGGAATGCAAATCAAGTACAGGAAGGACCACTATTTCTCAAGGAATGAGAGAAGAGTGAGGCAGAAAACAGGAGAAGATGGCAAATTCAGTGGAAGGAAAGAGGATGTTTGGTGGTAGACTTTTTCTAGGTGGTGAGGCAATAGCCCCCCAGAAGCCGAGAAGCCAGCTGGCCAATTTCAGCTGAAGCTCACTGGCCAGATGCAGACCACATGGACATTTCTTACCAAAAAGATGAGAGGGAAAGAGAGTAGCTGGCTTCTTAAGCCTGTCTAGCTTGAGGCAGTCAAGGGACGAAGGTCAGAAATCGTTGTGGGTCTGTAACAGTGGGCTTAGATTGTAGGGAATCTCATCCACTGAAGTGGGTCCCTAATCCACTGATGTCAGACGAGGGTCACAAAAGGTGCCCTGGATGCACTTGGCTTTGGGGTGTGTGATTGCATTGGTGGATTAATCCAGTGATGGGCTACTCATAGGTGAGACCTCGTTGGAGGAAGCAGGTCACTGGGGTTGTGCCTGGAAGGGTTTATCTTCTTCCCAGCTCCTTCCAGAGCTCACCTTCCTTCCTTTGCCTTGTCTTGCCCTTCCCTTCCCTTTTCTTCCCTTCCTTCTTTTGGTACCAGGAACTGAACATAGGGGTGTTGAAACCCTGAGCCACATCCCCAGCCCTTTTTAATGTTTTATTTAGAGACAGGGTCTCTCTAAGTTGCTTTAGGGCCTCACTAAGTTGCAAGGCTGGCTTTGTATTTGCAATCCTCCTCCCTCAGCCTCCTGAGCTGTTGGGATTACAGGCCTGCACCACGGCACCCAGATCAGCCAGCTTTTTCTGCCAGCCCTTCCACCATGATGTTCTGCCTTATTCCCTCAGGCCCAGAGGAATGGAATCAGCCAACCACAGACTGAGACCTTTGAAACTGTGAGCCAAAGTACATATTTTCTCTTCTATTATTTTTGTCAGGTATTTGGGTTACAGTGATAAAAACTGACTAACACAGTATGTATATGTATGTATGTGTATATATATATACACACATTTATTAATATATACATATTAATATATTAATATATACATTTATTAATGTATATGTACACATTAATTTATATATATACAAGTTGTGTGTGTGTGTGTGTGTGTGGTTCTGGGAGTTAAATCAAGTGTCTTTGCCACTTAAATTCCCAGCGATGTTGACTTCTTTATTTAAATTGCCTTCACTGTAAAGGAAGTTTTCTCTTATCTACCTTGAATATCTTCTCTCTTTAGCACATATTCAAATCCTGCTTACATATAAGTGCCTCCTATTTGTTTATTCATGCATACATATAGACATTCATTCATTTATTAATTCATTCTGTGGGTATTCATTGAATGCTTACCATGTACAAGAAACCACAGTAGGTCCTTTTCTTTTTTTAGTTGTAAATGGACACAATACCTTTTTTTATTTACTTATTTTTACATGGTGCTGAGGATTGAACCCAGTGCCTCATACATGTGAGGCAAGCGCTCTACCACTGAGCTACAACCCAGCCCCACAATAGATCCTTTTCTATCATATATCTTTAAAAACTTTTATTTGGGGCTGGGGATGTGGCTCAAGCGGTAGTGCGCACGCCTGGCATGCGTGTGGCCCGGGTTCGATCCTCAGCACCACATAACAACAAAGATGTTGTGTCCGCCGAGAACTAAAAAAAAAATAATAAATATTAAAAAAATTCTCTCTCTCTCTCTCCTCTCTCTCTCTCTCTCTTTAAAAAAAAATAAGTTACTGGGTCTCAGATTTAAAAAAAAAATTTTATTTGTTCTTTTTAGATATATGGAACAGTATAGTATACTTTGACATATTATATATACATGCAGTATAACTTATTTTAAGAAGGATTCCATTGTTGTGATTGAACATGATGTGTTTTAATTTGCAATTCTCTAATTGCTAGAGATGTTGAACATTTTTTCATATACTTGTTGACCATTCATATTTCTCCTTCTGTGAAGTGCCTGTTCAGTTTCTTCTCCATTTATTTACTGAGTTATTTGTTTTTTGGTGTTAAGTTTTTTGAGTTCTTTATATACCCTGGAGATTAATGCTCTTTAATTTGAGGTGCAGATGGAAAAGATTTTCTCCCATTCTGTAGGCTCTCTGGTCATGTTCTTGATTATTTCCTTTGCCTTGAAGATCCTCTTTAGTTTGATACCATCCCATTGATTGATCCCTTTTTAATTATAGGTGAACAGGATGTCTTTATTTTATTTTATGTGGTGCTGAGGATCGAACCCAGTGCCTCACACATGCTGGGTGAGCTCTCTACCACTGGGCCACAACCCCAGCCCAAGATTTTTGATTTTACATCTTGTACTTTAGGAGTCTTGTCGAGGATTTTGGTTCCTAAGCTAACATGTCATATGCTTTTTTTATTTCATATTTTTAGTTGTAAATGAATCTTTTTATTTTATTTATTTATTTTATGTGGAGCTGAGGATCGAACCCAAGGTCTCACACATGCCAGGCCCTGGAAGGGTGCTCTACCACTGAGCCACAGTCCTAGCCCTGTCATATGCTTGTTGTTGCCAGAGAGGTTATTGTCTGGTAGAAGAGATATGATAAGTAAAGAGTAAGACTTGGCAGAGGGAGGAAGTGCTGGCTTTGGGAAGCAACTCTGATCACACTGATGTCACCTTTTGCTGACCCCTCTTTTGCTTTTTGTTGGGGACATACATATGTTGATAATAACATACTTTTGATGTATGTATGTATCTTTGTCTCTCTTAATTAGACTGTAGCATCTATATTACTCACTGTAGCTGCACATTATAGATCTCAGTATCTGCCAGGGTCTGAATGTGTCCCTTAAAAGTTCATGTTTTGGGAAAATCTATTTACCCAAATCATGTGTTGATGCTATTTGGAGATGGGCTCTTTGGAAGATCAGAGGTCTTGAGGATGGGACCCCTATGATGTGAATAGTGACTTTATAATAAAAGAGCTGTGCATGGCTGTGCATGGCTATAATCCCACATACTCGGAAGCTGAGGCAGAGGATCTTAAGTTCAAGGTCAGCCTGGGAAATTTACTAAGACCCTGACTCAAAATTTAAGGAAAAAAAAAAGGCTAGGGATATGGCTCATTGGCAGACCACTTGCCTAATATGTGTAAGATCTTGTGTTTGATTTCCCATTACCATACATACACACCACACACAAACACACACACACACACACACAAAAAAATAAAATAAAAAGAAAGAAAGAAAAAAGAAAAGAAAAAGAGAGACTGAGAACTGAGCTGACTCAGTCCCTCTCTCCTGCCATGTAATGCCCTCTGCCACTTTAAGATATGGCACTAAGGCCCTCATCAGATCCCAGTATCCTCATATTGGACTTCTCAGCTTCCATAACTGTGAGGCTGAGAGTTTTTTTCTTTATAAATTACCCAGTTTGTGGTTTTCTCTTATATCTGCAAAAAGAATACTAAGTTAATATCTCATGAGTTTATTTACTTATCTTTTGGTGATGCTGAGGATTGAACCCATGGCCTTGCACGTGTTAGGCAAGTGCTCTGCCAACTGAGCTACAGCCCCAGCCCTGGTGAGTTTATTTTTATTTTTTTTTCAACATAAAACTCTTTTTATTCATTATTTCTTTACATGATAACTGGAAGAAGAATTAAATAATATTCTTTTTATTTTATTATTTAGTACAGCAGATTGAAGCCAGGGATGCCTTGTCATAGAACCATATCCCCAGTCCTTTTTAGTTTTTATTATTTTGTTTTTTTTTCATAGCTTTATTGAGGTAAAATTGAAGTACAATAAAATGCACATGTTTGAAGTATGAATTTTGATCGGTTTTGACATTTTGACACATATGTAACCAATACAATCAATGTAAAAGGCATTTTCAGTACTTTCTAAAAATTTGAAATCATGCAGACTGGGTTTCCTGCGTGGTTTATTATGTTAGAAATCAATCACCTTAAGACATATAGAACCACATCTCAACTGCTTCAAAATTAAATGGCCTACTTATACATATCTCACAGGTCAAAGGAGAAAGCACAAGAAAAGTAAATAAAAAGTGCTTTAAACTAAGTGATAAAGCTTAAAATATCAGAATCTCTGAGATGAAACAGTACTTAGATGAATATTTATAACTCAAAGTACTTGTATCAGAAAGAAGTTAGATTAACAACCAAATTATTTTTAAATTGGGTAGTAGGATGAAAAAAAAATAAGAATAGGAGCATAAATAAATGAGATAGAGAAGAAATAATATAACTCAAAGTTGATAAAAATCAAATAATTTTAATCAAGAAAAAAATCAAGAACACAAAAATTAAATATCAATGGAAAGGGAACTATCAAAATAACCCTATAGATTCCCAAAATATATTTAAGTAAGATTACAATTGCATGCCAATCTATGTGATATCTAACATAACATGGTCTATATTAGAGAAGAAAGTGCTGCTCGGAAGAAAGTGTATTCAGTCATTGATGGATGAAATATTCTATATATGTCCGTTAAGTCTAAATTATCAATTGTGTTTTTAGTTCTATAGCTTCCTTTTTAAAATAATTTTTGTTTAGAGGATCTATTCAGTGATAACAGAGGTGTATTAAAGTTATGCAGTATTATTGTGTTGTGGCCTACTTGATTCTTTAAATTGAGAAGGTTTTTTTAAATGTATGTAGATGTTCTATTGTTTGGATATTAAATATTTACAATGGCTGTCTTGTTGATGTTTAGTTCCCTTAAGCAGTATGAAATAGCCTTCTTTTCCCTTCTGATTAAGTTTGGCTAGAAGTCCACTTTATCTAATATGAGGATAGAAACCCCCTCTCTTGTTTATGAGATCCTTGTGAGTGATATGCTTTTATCCCCTAATCCTTTTACCTTCAATAGGATATTGTTGGGTCTTATTTTTTAATACAACCTGCCAGTCTATGTCTTTTGACGGGTGGATTTAGGTCATTTACATTCAATGTTATTATTGAGAAATGATTTTTACTCCCTGTCATTTTGATTTACTTCTGATTTTTGCTTTGAATTAGTTTCTCCTTTGATTGTTCTTCTAGTGTAGTTTCTCCTGTCGCAGGTTTTTGATTTTTATTTTTCATTTCTTCTTTTTTTTTTTTTTAAAGGGCTTTTTTTTTTTTTTTAAGAGAGAGTGAGAGAGAGATTTTTTAATATTTATTTATTTTTTTTAGTTCTCGGCGGACACAACATCCCTGTTGGTATGTGGTGCTGAGGATCGAACCCGGGCCGCACGCATGCCAGGCGAGCGCGCTACCGCTTGAGCCACATCCCCAGCCCTTCATTTCTTCTTGATGAAATATTTTATTGGGAATGTTTTGTATTGAAGGCTTTCTAGTTGTGAATTCTTTTAACTTTTGTTTATTGTGGAAGTTTTTTATTTCACTGTCAATTCTGAAGCTTAATTTTTCTTGGTACCATATTTTTGGCTGGCATGCATTTTCTTTCAGAGTTTGGTATACTTTATCCTAAGACTTCCTATCTCTGAGAATCTGGGTTGAGAAATCAGCTGTTATTTGTGTGTCTGGATTGGTTTCCCTCTAAATGTTACCTGCCATTTTCTCTGGCAGCCTTTAAAATTCTATCTTTATTCTGAATGTTAGGCATTTTCATAATAATGTGCCTTGGTGTGTCTGTTTTAATTTTGTACTTTTGGGGTCCTTTAAGCCTTCTGTATTTGATTTTCCATTTCATTCATTAGGTTTGGGAAATTTTCTGATATTATTTCATTGAAAAGATTGTGTATCCCTTTCATTTGTTTCTCTGAGCCTTCATCTAACCCAATAAATCTTAATTTGAATTTGGTCTTTTCATGTTGTCCCATATTTCTTGGAAGTTCTGTTCAAGGACTCTTAACATCTTTTCTCAATAGTCAGTTTTGTTTTCCAGAGTATCTATTTTGTCTTCATTGCCTGAAATTCTGTCTTCTAAGTGATCTAGTCTGTAGTTGATGCTTTTCATTGAATTCTTAATTTGGTTTATTTATTGCTTCATTTTGAGGATTTCTGCTTGGTTTTATTTCAGAATCTCTATCTCTTTATTGAAGTGACCTTTCACTTCCTGTATTTTCTTTTTGATTTCACTTTCTACATCGTCCTTTACTTCACAGATCAGTTTGACTATGTATATTCCAAATTCCTTCTCTGATATTTCTTCTACCACAGTGTTGTTAGATTCTGTTATGGATGTACCTTGGTTTGTTTGAGGAAAGTTGTTCACTTGCTTTTTCATGTTATTTGTGTGTCTACCCATCTAGCAGTATGGATATGAGGTAGTAGAATTTCTACCTTGTGGATTTGTAGTGCCTCTGAAGGTTTCTCGTACCTCACAGTTTGCAGAGACGCTTTCTGGGTTTCATGCCACAGAACAGCATGAAAAGTGACCTTGTCTGTTCTGCCATCCTGAAACTCCTCTGGTGAGTTTATTTTTAATGTTAGTTTTTTATTACTTAATGTTAACATGGTGCCCATTTCCAAGAAGACTTGATAAATTTTGCAAATAAAAGCATATGGTGGACTTTGTTGGGATACCTGCCTATTCATAGTTCCTTTCTCTGGGAATTGCTCCTTTCTTTCAGCTAGGGGGCTGGTCTAGCTTCCATATTTGTGCCATGTTATGACCTCAGCACCGCTTGCTGTGTCAGGAACAGGCATCTTTCAGCTTGAGTTTCCCAAGAATCTGGAGAATAAATGTGGTTGTGTGGGCTAAGCTCAGGAGCCTATTTGAGTCAGGCTGAGAGCTGGCACCATGGCAACCAGAAGCATATGAAAGCTGAATTAATAGGGGAGCAGAAGGCTTGGCTAGGCAGAGGGGGCCACTGCAGAGAGGATATAGGGAGGGCCACACCAGAAAAAGCAGAGATAAGAGTAATTCATCCCTAGAGAGACAGAGGGACACAGAGACTCCATTGTCACTTCCCAAATACCAACCAAATCTAGATCCCATGAAGCCTGTTATACTTAGCATCTAAGATTTGTCATCTTTGCAGTACTAACACCCCTTTACTTGAGCATAACCTGAACAGTTGTTTGTTTCTTACATGCAAAAAATCCTTGGTTAGAGCAAAGCACAGAAGAAAATAAATCTTGTAACAGATAAAACAAATCTGTTATAATTTACAAGAGTGATTCTCTATCTTTCACCACACAATTCAGCACTGCTCAATTTTGTGAACTCCATATATTGAAACATTTGTGGCCACTCCCCAAAACATATTCATCAATTTCAATTTTTTATAAATGAGAGACTTTCCATCAGGCTTTGAAAAACATAAATTTGAATTACTACACACAGTTTGTTATTCTCACCAAAAGCAACCACATGATGTTTTAATTAGTACACAATGCCTTAACAGACTGTAAGTTTCACCAGCACTTGGAAATACTGATAATACCTCTAAGAAATCTCTCTGACCATGTTCATAGATATTTGGGGTTTTAAGATGCCTTGTAAGGAGACGTAGATAAAGGCAGCAGGAATAGGTGCCTGGTAGGAGCCAATTACAGAGGACTCTAGGGCTTCATCAAATTAACATACAACTTCATGACCTTGAAGATTCATCAGAGAATGAACCTGTAGTTTTGCTGAGATATAAACTGGAACCACTGTGCTGCCCTACTGGTGTTTGGAGTTACTTTCCTGTTGAGTGAATTTAGTTGGTAATCTATGAGATGCAAATAATGAGCCCCTATCATTTGCATCTCAGTGTGCCTTTGTTGACTGTAGATTTTATAAGGAAATTATAAGCTCAGTGGCATTTACAAGATTAGGGATTAGATAGGTTCTCAAAATATCACTCAATAATATGCAAAGTATAGTGTAGTGCAGTGTTTTCCAAAAGCCAGTCATGATTTTTCCCAACATACATGCTACTTGTAATATTTAATCAATATTTAATAACCCAACTCACTTAAAAATGAAATAGATCTAATCCTACCTTTTGAAATAATATCCTTAAAATTCAGGGAGTTAATATAGCAGTTGTATTTTAGTGCACATTAAAATTAATGCATAACAATTCAAATAAATTTGTTAACTTGTGTTCCAACTAAAATCTTCTTGTCTGCAATAATGTGGTCTTACAAATTATTTGAATCAGGATTCGAATCTGATATTTATTGGTGGTGTATCCATGGATAGATTATATGATGCCTATGACTCTTGGATTCCTTATCTGTAAAATGGTGTTGAAAATCTCTGGAATATTGAGAGGACTAACTGGGCACTTCTAGTTGTGTCAAATGTAATGCCTGGTACCTAGTGAGCTTCCAGTGAGTAATAGCTTTATATTGACTACGAATTGAATTATGTCCACTAAAATTGCAGAATGTAGCTTTGTTCCTGGAAACAAAGTCAAAAGCGAGCAATCTATTTGATTCCATTTTACCAGAACCGATGTTCCTTGGGTTGCTAAATACAGGCATCTCCAAAGAGATCAGAGTAATTCATCTGAGCAGCTGCTGAGGCCTAGTAAATGGTTGAGGAGAGGGTGATTGGCAAGAAGAGAAAAAAGAGAATCTGGGGTAGAATTGGAACCTGATATCCCACACAGACTCAGAAGGGCCAAGGGAAAGAGCAAGCCAGGGGGGAGTGCTGTCCAGGCCCAGGGTGCTGAAATACCTTCTCATACAGCAACTTGCAAGGAATTTCCTTTAAACATGTCCTCTGCTTCCTAAGGGTTGTATCTCAGGTTTGTGTCCCCTTCTCCACCCTTCTAACAGCCTGTCCCCTCAACCTTCCTCCTACATCTACCGTCCTCATTCAAGCCTCCATACCCTTTGCCATCTTTTCTTCTGCTGGCTGATGGCTGACCTTCCTGCTGATAGTGTTCACCGCTGACAGCACGTAGTTCATTCCCAGGATGGTGCTGAGTGTGGGAAGTAGCTGAAACGAGACTCTGAGGGCTGATAATTTCATAGCATTTTCTCCCTCAGTCATAAATAGCCCCCAGTGTTAACGCAGTTGGATCACAGCCTCCAGGAAGGGAGCTGCTGTGGAGGATGGCTTTCAGGAACTCCATGATGGCCACCTCTCATGATGTTTGCCGCCCTCCAGCCTTGTTTCCAAGAAGCCCCTGTGCTGCATCCTTTCAGACTCATGCACGTAACGCCCTGCCATAATTCCTGACTTCTTTTTTTTTTTTAAATATTTATTTTTTTATTTCTCGGCGGACATAACATCTTTGTTTGTATGTGGTGCTAAGGATCGAACCCAGGCCATATGCATGCCAGGTGAGCGCACTACCGCTTGAGCCACATCCCCAGCCCTATTCCTGACTTCTTGTTCCCAGAGTTCTCCATGACCTTCTTTCTCTCAGTCAAGATTTACCTTTTATACATTTGTCGAATTTAAATTTCCCCTCCTCTTTACCACCTTAAGTGAAAGCAGTATTTCTTCTGAATTCCCACAGCATTTTTGTGTTGGATATGCCTCTGAGTTGTTGATTGGTGAACCTATTTTGAAAATTATTAGTAAACAGTGGTAGTTTCACCCCAATAGCCAAACTATAGGCACCCTGGAGGGAGGGAACAACGTGTTTGCATGTTCTTTATTCCATATAGTGCCAAACACACAACAGGACACTCATTGGTGTTTGATTCTTATTTATTGGTTGAATAAAAGAAGAAAATAACTTTGGGAGAAATAAAAGGAACCCCCAAAAGTTAACTGGTAATTGACTAATGGTATATCAGGGAGGGCTCAGGATAGAAGTATCTGAGGTTGTTACTTTTTCTCAGATTAGGCACAAAAGACGACTGGGGGCTGGAGAAGAGAGGAGGAATGATTGAGCATTGGTTGGAGCAGGTATAGAGCAGGATATGAGAGGTCTTCCAAATACAGACTAAGGGTGGAGAAACCTAAAACTTGAGATTTTCAGGGAATTCAGTCTAATCTGATTAAGCTTTCATGGAAATGTGGAATCATAAGTTGGAAGGGACATTAAGAGCCTTCCAAATGGCATTGGAGGACACATGCTTCACCATTCTCACTAGTTGGCCCTTAACCGTCTGTTCAGATACCTCTCGTACTGGGGACTTTACCAGCAGAGAGACATAAATTTGCTCAGTTCCACAGTTTAAAAATTTGATAACCTAATACGGATGTAGCATTGCTCTGAATGTACCTGCTGGGGAAGACACAGATAATGTGGTTCTTTATCTTTATTTGCTACTCTCCCCTATCTTTTCCTCTGTGAATTATCTATGGATGATTCTAGTCTACAGCTTTATTTTCCTACTATCTCCTTTTGCTCATATCTTCACCATGTTTTGGGCTTTAGAGGAGTGTTCCAGTTCTGGGGTTGGTTTTGTGAAAATACAGAGGGCCAAGGAAACTATTGCTGACCGTATAAAGACTGTAAGTAAAAACGGGAGGAACCTTAAAGAGTATGTATCCATTTCTGATAGGTAAAAGGAGATCCAAAGGGCCAGGGTGGGGGAAATGTTTCACCCACAATCAAATAGGCATGATGAGTGAAAGTTAGCAGCCAATAACTGGGCATAATGGACTCCAGGAGAGTATTCCCAATGACCCCTACCAAACACGTAAAATAAAAGGGCTGTAATAAGTTGAGCTGGCATGGGTGTCAATTTACATATCATTTGCATACACCCACACCAACACCCAGCAATCTCTTCTCAGTTATTTTTCAAGTGAGAATGTACCACTGCTTCCCTCATTTGTCATTTTTAGTTTTCCATTTCTCTCTCCCTCTTCACCCACTCACAGTCTTTGGCCCAGATCCCCTGCAGCATGAAAGGGGAAAAAGTATTCACAGAACATTAAAATTAAACTTCAGACAACTGTGTTTCTTTGACCATATGGTTCTTGCTAAAACAGTCACTCCTCAAAGGCTCTTGGCCTCTGTGTGCCATCCAGTGTCCAGAAAAGGGTGATGCTCAGTAGACAGATGCAGGTTGGAGAGGCAGATGGAGGCAGGCAGGCCACCCAGAGAAGTTTTTCTTTTTGAACTCCAACATGGGACACATAGTCTAACAAAAATTTTAATGCCAGATGATACATTTCCCAAGGGGAGGAACTTTCTTATCTCTAGTAGTTAGTCCAGTCTGAGGTACATAATGGATCCTCCATATATACTTGCTGAATGCATGAGTGCATGAAGTCATCTGCAAAGTTTTATATCCTTATACAAAGATATAAAAGCCAAATATCTGTTATCCATGGGATGAACCACACCTAGGAAATATAATGCTACTCACACCTTTGCAAACATTGTAGTCATTCTCTCAGCTGATCTTTATTTATTAGGGAAGTGCTATGTGAAGTCTAAAATGCTATACACATGGAATGTGTTGCTATTTTTGGCAATCTTAATGGAATAAGGATCTTTGTAAAGCAAACATTCCAGCTCTATGTTTGGTTCCTGAGAGTTAGAGTTACAAAATCTCTTCTCAAAAATCTATTAGAGAAACACAAATGCATTCTTTTTTATTTCTGGTACCAGGGATTAACTCAGGGGCACATAACCACCAAGCCACATTCTTAGCCCCTTTTTATTTTTTATTTTGAGCCAGGGTCCTGCTAAGTTGCTTAGGGCCTCCCTAAGTTTGCTGAGGCTGGCTTTGAAATTGCAATCCTCCTGCTTCAGCTTCCTGAGCTGCTGGGATTTCAGGTGTGTGCCACCACACCTGGCCACAAATACATTCTTTTTTAAAAAATATTTTTGTAGTTGTTGATGGACCTTATTTTATTCATTTATTTATATGCAGTGCTGAGGACTGAACCCAGTGCCTCACACATGTTGAGGCAAGCACTCTACCACTGAGCAACCACTCTAGCCCAACAAATACATTCTTTATAAGGACTTTTGAATGTAAAACTAAGGAGTCCAATTGGAGTCAGCTTAAACAAAAGGGGAGAATTTGTCATAAGGTTTCAGTTCATCTTAGAACTGGTGATGACTTAAATTATGCCCACAAACTTTCTCGTAGTCTTCCTTTCAAGTCACGGAGCTTAATTCCCCTACCCTTCAGCATGGGTTGGACTTAGTGACTCACCTGTAAGAAATAGAATAGAAATGATGATGTATGACTTATGAGACTTGGTGATTGTATTTGTTTGCTAGAGCTGCTGTGACAAAGTATTATGGATGGTTGGCTTAGTCAACAGAAATGCATTGTCTTGTAGCTTTGGAGTTCAGAAATCTGAGGCCAAGGTGTTGGCTTGGTTTCTTCTGAGGCCTGTGAGAGAGAATTTATTCTCTGTCTCTTCCTGGCATCTGGTATTTGCTGGCAATCTTTGGTATTGCTTGATTTAAAAGCATTATTTGAATATCTGCTTTCATTTTGACATGACATGCCATTCTCCCTGTGTGCATGTCTATCTTTGTGTCCTTTTATTTTTTATTTATTTAATTTATTTTTGAGTACTGGGGATTGAACTCAGGGGCACTTGAATACTGAGCCACATCCCCAGCCCTATTTTGTATTTTATCTAGAGACATGGTCTCATTAAGTTGCTTAGCACCTCACTTTTGCTGAGGCTGGCTTTGAACTCGCAATCCTCCTACCTCAGCCTCCTGAGCTGTTGGGATTACAGGTGTGTGCCACCATGCCCGGCTGTGTCCCCCAGGACATCAGCCATATTGGATTAGGGCCCATCTTTATGACCTCCTTTTAATTTGATTACATCTGTGAAGACATTTTCTCTAAACAAGGTCACATTCTGAGGGGGTTAGGACTTCAAGATATGATTTTTGAGAGCACACAATTCATTCATTCCAGTCATAAAAGGCCTGAGGCTTTCTTGCTCTTCTCTATTTTGGATCACTCTTTCCTGGGAATCCAGCTGCCATGTTGTGAGAACACTCAAGCAGATCTGAGGCAAAGTCCACTAGGCATAAATGGAGGTGTCCTGCCAATAACTATGTGAATGGGCCACCCTGAAAGCAGCTCCTCCGTCCCTAGTGGAGTCTGCAACCTCATGAGAAACCACGCAGAACAGAACCACCCAGCTCAGCTGCTTCCAGATTCTTGACTCACAGAAACTGTGAGATGACGGACACTTGTTGTTTTAAGCTGCTGCTTGAGGACAATTTGTTATTCAGCAATAGAACAAATTGTTTGTTATTCAGCAATAGATAACTAAAATAGACACATTGGGAGGGAGAAAGCAGGAACCAGACTTGGGAAAGAAGACAGAACTTTTTGCCTCTGGCTACTCTGCCCACTGGTTTTCTCCAGAACTTCACCCATGCACAGAATCACGGTCACCCCAAGGTCCCAGAGTTCTTCTTTTTCTTTTTTTTTTAAATTTTAATATTTATTTTTTAGTTCTCGGCGGACACAACATCTTTGTTTGTATGTGGTGCTGAGGATCGAACCCGGGCCGCACGCATGCCAGGCGAGCGCGCTATCGCTTGAGCCACATCCCCAGCCCCAGAGTTCTTATGTTACAGTTCCAGCCCCACAGAAATCCCAGTTTTTGATTAGAATCCAAACTCCTGCATGAAAGAATATGGTGTCTAGCGTGGATCAGCTGTGGTAAATGGGTGGAGTCAGGGAAATATCCATGTATTGAGGGCCTTAAAAGTTTTACCACTGGGCTGGGGATGTGGCTCAAGCGGTAGCGTGCCCGTCTGGCATGCAGCGCGTCAGGGGTTCGATCCTCAGCACCACATACAAAGATGTTGTGTCCACCGATACCTAAAAAAAAAAAAAAAAAAAAAAAAATTAAAAAAATTCTCTCTCTCTCTCCCCTCTCTCACTCTCTCTTTAAAAAAAAAAAGTTTTACCACTTAGGAGCTCTCTTTAAGAAATAAAATGTAGCCAGACATGGTGGCGCACACCTATAATCCCAGTGGCTTGTGAGGCTGAGTCAGGAGGATTACGAGTTCGCAGCCAGTCTCAGCAACTGTGAGGTGCTTAGCAACTCAGTGAGACCCTGTCTTCAAGTAAAAGACAAAATAAATAGGGCTGGGGATGAGGCTTAATGGTTGAGTACCTCTGAGTTCAATACCCAGTACCCCACCCCACCCCCCCACCAAAAAAAAAAGTAAGATTACCAAAAAAAGCCAGGCACAGTAGCACATGTCTGTAATCCCAGCAACTCAAGTAACGGAGGCGGGAGGATTGTAAATTTGCTGCCAGCCTCAGCAACTTAATGAGACCCTTAGCAATTTAGTGACACCCTGTCTGGAAATTAAAAAAAAAAATGGGTGTGTGTGTGTTGCTAGGGATGTATCAGTCATATAGTGCTGCTGGGTTCAATCCTCAGTATTCAAAACAAACAAACAAACAAAAATTACCTAGGAAAAAAATCATTACTTGGAATGAGCAAGGAAATAAATCCCAGAAACTAAAAATGTACTAAAATTGACAAGAATCAAAGACATTAAATATGTATATATATTTATTAGTAAATTCTGATAGCTGAAGGAAGTTTCCATAGCTTCTCTTCTTTTTTCTTTTTTTCAATTTTTAAATATATATATATATATATTTTTAGTTGGCGAACACAATACCTTTATTTTATTTTTATGTGGTGCTGAGGATCGAACCCAGTGCCTCACATGTGTGAGGCAAGTACTCTACCACTTAGCCACAACCTCAGCCTAATAGCCTCTCTTCTGACTTACTGAACATTTCAGTTTTGATTTTTGTTCATGGCCCACATGTATGTGGGTGCTGCAGGCCATGGGAGTCCAATGAGCAGAACGTTGACTTTGACCTTTTGTTCATAATGCTGGGTGAGTTGGCATGATGGGTGATGCTAGTGCTCCTGAGAGGTTTACCAATAACTAAATACAAAAGCATCTAAACCACTTCAACACATGCAAAAACCCAAATGCAGTGTATTCACAATGTCCCTTTAAGCTGGATGTCACATCACCTGCAGCCACTCTAAAGCTTCAGGAGGGGAAACCAAGATTGCAAGATACAGAGGTTTGTTTTACCAACTGTTGTTAAAATATCTTCTGTTTAAAATTTTGCAAAACAAACAAAAAAAAAGTGACTATGTAAATACATAGCTATGACCTTTGCAGGGCTTAGGAAGAATCCAGGCAAGGAAGGTACCTTGAAGTCACCTTTATGAAAAATCCAGGCAAGTAAGGTACCTTGAAGTCACCTTTATGAAAAATCCAGGCAAGTAAGGTACCTTGAAGTCACCTTTATGAAAAATTTGTTCCTTGGCAGGGTCTTGTAGAACACAAAGGTTGCTGGAGACTTCACCTTGTGGATGAAGTAGACTTTCCTTGGGAAAATGAAAAACAACAATGACAACTAAAAATCTAAGATGATGCACAATTAATATACTATGAGAGCAGATTGGGTAGACTAAGAGAACACAAAAGTAGAAATGGGGTATTGACCTAGCCTTACAGGGCCAATGTCAGGGGACACTTGCAGAAATAACAACTCTACAGCTGTCTTCCCTGACACTGACCCTGCAAGCCTAGTGAATTATACAAGTTGAGTGGGAGTGAGGGGGGTGAACAAGAAAATTTCACACCTTCAGATAGTATATTTAGGTGTTTGGAGGTGTGAGAGACCATGGCTGATTTGGGAATGCAGCAAATATTTTTGTAACTTGTGGAGCAAGTGAGGCATGTGAGGATGGACTTACCTGAGAAGCAGCCTAGAAGAGCAACCTGGGCCAGACCACAAGGGAACTTGCATGATAGTTTGTAGCCTTTGGACAAAAAATAGAAACACTTTTCCATTTCAAATATAGAAATGCAGCAAAAGAATAATAAGAAAATAATTCAAAAGATATGACTGAGCTCCAAATTGAAGAAAACTCCAAGATCCAGAACCAAAGAGGCTCCAAAAAGTCAAAAAAAGTAAGTAGAACTTGAAGCAGTGGTCCCAAGGGGAAGGGGACTGGATATGGATCTTTACAATTGGAGTTTGGGGATTTAATGAGGGAGGGGAGGGGAACTGGTTGGTGGTAGAATGCTAGAACTGACTTTTAGAGTAATAAATCTGGCTGTCTACCCAGGCCTCTGTGGATACAGTGTTTGGGCAGCAGGATACAAGCCATATTTGCCACTAACAACAAATTCAAACATTATACAAATTCATAATATTAAACAGATTCATACATGCTGAGAGCCATTGCCAAGTAGGAATGACGCATGGCAATTTCTTTGTCAGCCTACTCCATGTTGCTTAGAGGAAGGACTCTCCATTGTGGAAATGGGCTTGCCTTTGGACCCAGGTCATTTGCAGTGACATTGCATGTATGCTTGAGTAAGGTGACCTTGCTCAAGGACCAGGGCGGATCCGGGTTTAGAGCGGATCAGGTTTTAGGGAGTATCCTGCTCCTTGGGTTTAGGGCAGTTCCAGGTTTAAGGTGTACCCTGCTGCCTCAGGCATGCCCGCTCCTTGAGTTCCCGTTGAGTTCTCGCGGGATTCAGAGAGTGTTTGGGATTCAGAACGTGGATTTCCCCAGAACATGTGTGTAGAGTGCCGGTGTGAGTTCGGGAATAAAGAGTTGCTGTTTGAATCTACAAGGTGTGTGGTGGCTCGTGATTTTGTGCCCAGCCAGACTGCGGCACATACATACTGAGATCCTACTAAATGTTAGGTAAGCCATTATGTACTAGTGTCAGGATTTTTTTTTTTTTTTTGTATCAGGGATTAAATCCAGGGGCACTTAATCACTTAGCCACATCCCCAGCCCCCTTTTTAAAAATTTTTTATTTTGGGACGGGTCTTGCTAATTGCTTAGGGCCTCACTAAGGGTTGAGGCTAGCTTTGAACTTGCAATCCTCCTGTCTCAGCCTCTCAAGTTGCTTGAATTAAAGGTGTGCTGTGTACAGGTTGATTTTTTTTTTTTTTAAAGCTGCTGAGTCATTATCTGGAAAGATAACTAGTGACAAAAAGTTTTGAAAGTCTTGGAATTTCTTCCCCTAGCCTTAGCATGTTCTGTCTTTTTCCACCAAAGCCCTTGTACGGTCTTTGAGCCAGATGAGCTGATTTTAGGAAGTGCCTCCTAGCAGAACTATAAGGAGAGAGGGTGATGGTCAGAAAAGTAACTCTTGGAAAAGAGAGGATCTCACCCAGACTAGCCCTAATACCTGGTCTGATGTGTTAACTAAGGGATTTATCAACAAGGCTTGCAAATTTATCAGTTCAAGAGAGGCACTCAGCTTACTGAGTACCTTACCTGTCTACCAGGAAGTAGATATGGGCAAAAGCTTAGGAACAGATAACCCATAGACAAGGCAGGGTCCACAGGGCTGGGTGGATCTGTTACTTTTCATGAGGCAAGCAGGGAGAAAACTCAGCTTCAGAGGAAGGAGTAGGGTGTGTATGGGCTGGGTGGAGACAGTCTGTGCATAGGGCAGGGTTAGGCTCAGTTACAACCTGGGGATTTATAACTTTCTTCCTGGCCAACGAGAGTTATGGAGTGGAATGGTTGAGACCCAAGCCTCTGAAAAGGACCAGAGACATGTATGTATCCACGTATTCCATAGCTGCACATTCAACCAACCACAGATGGAAAATATTAGGGGAAAAATACGCCTGTACTGAACACATGTAGATGTTCCTCCCTAAACAATATATAGTATAACTCTTAAAAAAATTTTTTTGTAGTTGTAGATGGACAGCCTGCCTTTATTTATTTTCATGTGGTGATAAAGATGGAACCCAATGCCTCACACATGCTAGGCAAGCACTTTGCCACTGAGCCACACCCCTCCCGACTCCCCCCAGTGTAACAACACTTGACATAGCTTTCACATGGCTTTAGGTACTGCAAGTAATCTAGAGATGATTTAATATGGGAAGATGCATGTAGGTCATATGCAAATATTATGCCATTTTCTTTAAGGGACTTGAGTATCTGTGGATTTTGTTATTCATGGGCCCCAGGAACCAATCCTCTGGGGATACCAAGGGACAGATTGTATGTAGTTGGAGACTAGTTTGCCTTATTGTGTAGCTAAGGTTCACATCTCTCCGATATGGTAGCCACTGGCCCTGTGTAGATATTAAGCACTAGAAATGTGCTTAGTCCAAACTGTGACAAGTTGAAAATGGAAGATACCTTTGGATGATGAAAATTTGACACACAGAGAAAAAAGTAAACTATCTCATACTCATTTAAAATATTAGTTATATATTGACTCTATTTTGGATACACTGATTAAATAAAATTTATCAAAATTAAGTTCAACTATTTCTTTTTTTTTTTTAAATGAAGCTACTAGAAAATTTAAAATTTATACATGTGGCCCATATTTGTGTCTTCCATTGTGTTGGCCAGTGCTGCCCCAGTCCATCTGCACTTGCAGTTACTGTGAGATGGGGACACCTGGGTCCTTTCCCATCTCTTCTTTTTCTCTCTGAGCTATGGGGGCCTTTTACTTTTCCACAATGTAACTTACTTGTCCTTATTCATGGCCCTGAAAGAAGCAGCAGCAATGACCTTGTATGGTCAGGTCCTGGTGGATCACCTTCAGGGATTTCTCAGAAGAGGCAGCAGTAGGAAAGATGAGACGGAGGCCCCACTCCACATCTGCAAAGGAGGGTAAGGAGAGCGAGCCAGCCTGTCAAGGCCAGTGGTCTCAAGCAGGCAGATTCCTCCCTACTCCCAGGAACATTTGGCAATGCTTGGAGACTTCTTTGGTTGCCACAGCTGGGTGGAGGTTGCTACTAGCTTCTTGGGTACAGGCCCTGCATGCTGAAACATTCTATAATGCACAGGGCCACTCCCCATGGTGAGGAATTATCCAGTAGTGTCAAGGTTACAAGACCTTGGCCCTGAGCCTAGGCAGGGTTTTGGGCCTTTGTGTATCCTTGGGCAGGGGTCAGAAGGGAGGCACACAGAGCAGACCTGCTCTCCTTCTCCCACTCCCTGGTTCTTCATCAGTGATTCACGCCCTCCTCCAGCACTCTTGAGCCTGCCTGAACTCATCCTGGAGAAAGAAAAGTTCTTCCCAGGTGAGTCACATGCTGATGCCTCCGGTGGAGACCTTCCCTGCTGAAGATAGGCCTCTTGGGAGAGAGTCCCGAGAGGGGACCGAGAGGGGACCGAGAGGGGACCGGCTAGAGGGGCGTGGTTATTTCCCCACTCTGACCTTGCCCCTCCTCCTCCTCCTCCTCTCTCTCTTCTTCCTCCTCCTCCTCCTCCTTTCCCCCCACCTCCCTCTGCAGCTATCCCGTGCTCATCAGGAGCTCCTAGTCAGACTCACTCGACCTGAATTGTTGATCAGATGTGGAGGCCCTGAGGGAGGAGGCTGGTGTGGAAGCTGATAGGGTTTTCTCACAGGGAATGCAAAAGGGACCTTGCCTCTGGAATTCCTTGCAGAAATCCAGGTCTTTGCAGAGCAGCACTGTTGGTATTTGGGCAGATGCATCCTATGATTTCCCCACTCGATTTCACTGAGTTCACATTCCAAACCCCAGCTCTGGAAGGCATACTTCTGTGCCCTTGGGGAATTTATAACCCCGCTGGGTCGCAAAACCCTCACACTTAAATGGATTCTGTGCATGCTTTAAAGAGAGCTTGCTGGTCGCAGAGGTTTTAAAGGAGCCGATGGCCAAGGCTCGAGGGATGACCAGGGTTGCTCAGAGCTGTGGAAAGGGTCTGTGCTCTGGATCCCACAGACTTTGGCTGCATCCTGATGCTATGATTTCCCAACAGTGCAACCACCTTCATTATTAAATAAAGGCAGCAATAAAGTCTAGAATTAAATGGGGCTGTACCGCAGTCTGCTCCCACTGCCCCTACACAGTTGGATAGAGCCCATCCCAAGGAGGACTGCTGGATGTGACAGTGTGGGTGTTTCCAGATGGCTGTCCCTGTGAAAAGGCAGCTTGCTGATGAGGAGGTGGACTGTCAGCTCCTCATGGGGAAGATGCAGCCCTGGGACTCTGCAGCAGTTACACTGGGATTCCTCTAGAGGCATCCCTCTCTACCCTTAGGTGAAAGAATCCTGCCCAGTCTTTGGCCCTACAGGTCTCTATGACAAGAGCTATAGTTTGCTGAGCATCGATTCTGTATCTCATTTAAATCAAATACCAAGCACTGGTTGATTATTTTCTCTATTTCAATACTGGGCCAGAGGCTGGGTGACTGAGACATAAGGTAAACAAACAAATGAGTAAGCACTCCAGGTATCCACAGCTAGTGTGTGGAGGGATGAGGAGAAAAACAGAACTGACACTACGGTGCAGCGTGGCGAGTGTTGGTGTGCACATAAATAAGCAGACCTGCCTGGCCTCCTGGCCTGGTACACAGCACAGTGCCAACTGGATGACTGATTCGGACACTTTGCCTATTCAGCAGAGGTAGCTGGATGCCACTACCCTGAGCTGGGCAGTACATGTGTGCACAGAAGATCCTCCCCTTAACAACCAGGCCAGAGCTTATCTAATCAAACCCAGGTTTCAGCAGTCAGTAGTCACACCCAGAGACTTTGCTTTCCTACCAAAGGAAAGAGATGATTCACCATCTTCTGGCCTATGTAAACTACCTGTGTCAGCTAGCTTTTTGTCACTGTGACAAAAATACCTGACAGGAACAACTTAGAGTAGGGAACATTTATTTCAGCTAACAGTTTCAGAGATTTAATCTATGGTCAGTGTTAGTGCAAAAGGACCAGGCTGGAAGCAAACGTCACGGATCAGCTCAGCATAGCCTTTATTCAGGAACGAGTGATGCCTCTGATGGATCTACTTTCCTGGTGGAAAATGAGCCACTGGCCAAAGGGGAAGTTTAGGCTTATATAGGTTATACCGAGAGGTGTCTCCATTAATGAGAATGTCAGTTGGGGCTATCTTTACTGGGCAGATAGAGGGTGTGGGGTCAGTGGGTGTGGGATCAGTGTCTGGAAACTGTCATTTCAGACTTGATGGATATATCCTACCCCCCACACAGCCTGTAACCGGGAAAGATGGTGACTCCCTCATTCCTTTTCCCTGAGGCCATATTATTTTGGAGTTTGTCATTTTCCGTATCCAATAGTAAGCTGACACCATTGTTCTGAGCCTGAGGTGAGGCAAGAACATCATGGCGGAAGGGTATGGTGGGCGAAAGCTGCTTAAGACATGGAGGCCTGCAATGAGGGGGGTGGTAGGAATGTGTGGGGAGAGAGAGAGGTAGGAAGAGAGGGAGGAGAAGGGGCCACAGGGCAGATGAATATCCTTCCAGGGCGCATTCCCAGTGACCCACCTCCTCCAGCTATGCCCCACTTACCTATAGTTACCTCCTAGTCAGTCCATTCAAACTGGGAAGAACTGATTGGGTCACAGTTCTCATAATCTGATCATCAGCCCTGTGAAGATCCCTGCATTTAACACAGGAGTTTTTTGGGGTCACGTCATATCTAAACCGTACAGAAATTTCCTAGGCTCTGTATTGGGTAGATCTCCTGCTTGAAAGTAAAAAAAAAAAAAAAAAAAAAAAAAAAGTCCTACCCAGTGCTTAAACTTTGGTTTCTAATAGTTTGAAAACTTTTTTTTTTCCTTTATCAAAGGAAAACCAGAGCACAGAGGAAAGAAAGATGGATTCTATCTACAGGAGTCAGACTTTTCCCAGAAGGCATTGCATGTAGGCTAGGACTAAAATGATAATAGAACTTTGTCAAGCTGACAGTGGAGGGGGAAGTACATTCCAAGCACTGGGACAGACTTGAGCAAGGCAGAGGTGGGTGAGAATGCACGGTCTGTTTGAGTCAGGCCAGGTCACTGGTTGTGGCTGCAGTGCATGGTGGAAAATGTGGGGTGCTTTCTTGGAAGGTCAGTTTGGGACAATCTCTCCCCATCCCACTCCACGGTACTGGGGATTTAACCTAGGGCACTTTACCATGAGCTACATCCCCAGCCTGTTTAATTTTCAGACAGGGTCTTGCTAAGTTGCTGAGAATCTAAATTGCTTAGGTTGACCTTGAACTTTCGAATCTAAGTTGCTTAGGCTGACCTTGAACTTTTGATCCTCCTGCCTCAGCCACCTGAGTTGCTTGGATTACTGGTGTGTGCCATCATGACTGGTGGGATGGTCTCTCTTAAGATAATAGTAGAGTCTATGGGCTGGGGATGTGGCTCAAGCGGTAGTGCACTCGCCTGGCATGCGTGCGGCCCGGGTTCGATACTCAGCACCACATACAAACAGAGATGTTGTGTCCGCTGAAAACTAAAAAAATAAATATTAAAAATTCTCTCTCTCACTCTCTCTTTAAAAAAAAAAAAAGATAATAGTAGAGTCTAGAGTTTTACCCATTGGTCAAAATTTGCAAACTCAAAGGTCAAAATGCGTCATTTAGATACCTTAAATGGATTAAAAAATGTAGCCTTTATTTTTTCTTTGTGGACAGATTTTTTTGGGGTGGAGGGGCTTATATTAAATCTATAGAGACTTTTTTAACATTAAAAAGAGGAATAATCTCTTGATTCATTCAGAGTATTTATTGAACATCTTTGTGTGTTTAGCATTGGTCTAGGTGCTGGCTTTTTATTTGAAAGCATGTGGGTCTCTAGGTCCATGTTGTCTTTTCTTACTTTTGCTAGACATGTGAATATAATAAAGTTCCTCTACTACAGTAAAAACTCCAGGCATGTTAAAAAGGCAACAGCCAGTAATCAAGAGTGTTGGGTAAACTGGGTTGAGGGGGACCAGGAGAGGCTGAAATAGCAGCTGTGGCTTAGCACCAGATGATTACGACTCTGCTGAGAATAAGACTAGCAGAGTGATCTTTTTTTATTGTTGCATTCTAGAGAAACTGGGAGTATGAATTTTTACAATTTGATCTGCTGAAGTCTGAATGTTTATATCTTCCTCAAATTCATATGTTGAAATCCTAACCCCCTAGGGGATAGTATTGAGAGGCAGGGTCTTTGGGAGAGGATAAGGCCAAGGGCAAAGACTTTATGAATGGGATTAGCACAGTTTAAAAAAATTGGTTCTTTTTAGATATACATGACAGTAGAGTGTATTTTAATATACTATACATACATGGAGTATGACTTATTCTAATTAGGATCCCATTCTTGCAGTGGTACATAATGTGACGTTACCCTGGTCATGTATTCACATATGAACATAGCAAAGTTATGTCTGATTCATTCTACTGTCTTTCCTATTCCCATCCCCCCTCCCTTCCCTTCATTCCCCTTTGTCTAATTCAATGAATTTCTATTCACCCCTTCCCTTATTGCATGTTAGCATCCACATATCAGAGAGATACTGCCCTTATTAAGCAGACCCAAGAGCTGGTTTCCCCTTCCACCATGCGAGGACACAACGAGAAGGCGCGGCTTATGAACTTGAATCCTCCCCAGACTCTTGAGTCAGCTACGGTCTGGGTGTTGGACTTCTTGGGCTCTGCAACTACCGGAAATACATATCTGCTGTGTAGGAGCCACCCAGTTTATGGCATTTTGTTGTAGCAGCTCAAATGACTAAGACATGATCTCATCGAATTTGCTGGGTTAAACTTGGTTTGCTATCCACACACAATCTGTTGGCAGGATGCATCAGTGATGTGGGTGAGCCGTCAATTTTCCTCCACCCCCTAGGCAGTAGGCAGCAAGAGAGGGGTGGCCACCGTGGCTAGACACCCACCCAGGACTCATTCTGCCCTTCCTTGTCAGCCCGACCGCGAGACAGTCCAGGCGGCCTGTGCCCAGCTAATACTTTTATTTCCCAGCTTCCCTTGCTGATTGTGACTCCCAGGGCTGAAGTTCTGGCTCAGGAGAGGCACACAGCTGTTACTGGGAAGGCTATCTAAAGGGAACAGACAGCTGGCAATCCCCCCACCCCCATTCTTCAGCTTTCTTCTTTGAGCACTGAACTGTTGGTTAGGGCTTCAGTAGCTGGACAGGACCCAGAGGTGGCCTTGAGTATGGAAACCTCATTCCTTTGCTGGCCATTCTTTGTTATGGCCTCCAGGAGGCTGGAAGTCCAAGATCAAGGACTGGTAGGAGCCCCTCTCCTTGGTTTACCAATGGCCACCTGTGCACTGTGTCCTCACGTGGCTTTTCCTTTGTGTGCACATCTCTGGCTTTTTATGGTGTCCAAATTTCCTCTTTGTGGAAGCACAACAGTCAGACTGGCCTAGGACCACCCTGGGGTGGGCTCATTTTAACTTCATCACCTCTTTGAAGAACCTGTCTGCACATCCCACCATGTTCTGAGGTGCTGGGCATGAGGACTTCAATATATACATTTTTGAGGGAACAATTGAGGCCATAAAAGAAAATACGCACTAAAGATGCTGGGACAGAAATACAGAAGGTGCCTGGATCTCTGTTGCTTTCACAGAGCCTTTACACCAGTCAGGACTATTTCCAGACTTAAAAAAAAAAAATCCATCACAATTCAGGACACCTGGGATGACTTCTCCCCAGTCCCTTTATCAGCCTGAAAAAAAAAAAGAATCTCTTTGTGATCACTGTCTTAGTTCTGTCTTAAATGTAAGCCCTTCTGGGAAACTTCTCTGACTCCTCCAGGCAGAACTCGTCCTGGTAAACCTTAGGAGTTTGAAATTCTTATAGTCAGTTCTCTGAATCCCTTGACATATAGGAGGCTTCAGGGAGAGACCCTCTGTTTTCCAGAGGTTGGAGTCAGGGGAGCGACACTTGGACATTTGGAGGTTAGGGAGACTGTATCAGAAGAAAGTAAATGGGAAAGTTTGTTATTAATAATACATCTGTGGGCTGGGGATGTGGCTCAAGCGGTAGCGCGCTTGCCTGGCATGCGTGCGGCCCGGGTTCGATCCTCAGCACCACATACCAACAAAGATGTTGTGTCCGCCGAGAACTAAAAAAATAAATAAATATTAAAAATTCTCTCTCTCTCTCTCCTCTCTCACTCTCTCTTTAAAAAAAAAATAAATAATAATACATCTGTGTATCCCATCATCTCAGGCTTAAATATGTAGCTCTCAAAATTCCACATGGCTGCCTTCTTGTTGTGACCTCACTTGGAGGGGGTGGGGGAGAGAAAGAGAGAAAGAAAGAAAGATCATTCTCTGGCTTCTCTTTTTATAAGGACATTAATCCTACTGGAGCAGGGGCCTACCCTTATGATCTTATTTAACCTGCTTATTTTAGGCCTTACCTCCAAATACAGTCACTTAGGAGGTTAGGTCTTTAACATATGAATTCTGGGGTGGTGGTGGTGGGTGGGCGGGGTTACACTATTTAGTCTATAACACAAGATCAAGAATGTCCATGTTGAGAGGTGTGTGTTAGATGTTCCGTAACAATTCAGGACTCCTAGGTTCTCTTTTTTCTATGTTATGGACTTCTAGCAAGGCTTAGAAGTAGTTAAACTTTTTTTTTCCTGTTTATTTGTAAAATGAGATAGTAACACCTGGTTTACCTATTGTACAGCATTTGATGAAGAGCAAATATAATAATAAATGTGAAGATGTTTTGAAGAACTAGAATTATCAACATCAGTATTTCCAAAGTCATTTGCTTAACTCCTTTGAGATGCTTTGCCTTGTGTGCCACCTACATTGTGAATTTTCTAAAAACTGGGCTGTCCTGGACAACAGTTTATTTAAAAATCCTTCTTCTCAGAATCAGATAAAAAGTAGGATACAAAAAAATAATAGTGAGGCTGGGTGCAATGGTGCTCACCTGTAATCCCAGCAACTCAAGAGGCCAAAACTCAAGTTTGAGGCCAGCCTCAGCAACTTAGTGAGACCCTGACTCAAAATAAAAAAGAAAAGGGTATAGAGAAAGGGCCGGGCATGTGGCTCAATAGTTGAGTACCCCTGGGATCAATCCCCAGTACAAGAAAGAAAGAAAGAAAGAAAGAAAGAAAGAAAGAAAGAAAGAAAGTCATTCAAAGATGATCGGAACTACGTTCACTGGCTTCAAACCCCAGGGTTCCTCCCATATCACTTTATGATTCCCTGATCCAGTCCTTTGTGATTGATCTGGAATTTAAAGAAAATAGTACCATTGTCCGTTTGTGATATGCAGTTATCAGAAAGAGGCAGCGTAGTGTATTGGTTGAGACTATGGTATCTGGAACTAGACTGCCTAAATTCAAATCTTGGCTCTGCCTTTTATCAGCTGTGTGACATTTTAGACAACTTACTGAGTTTTTCTTTGTCTCAGATTCCCAAGGAATAATAACAGGACCATTTTGTACAGTTGAAGATTAAATGAGTTGATACACGTACAGTATATAAAATAATGCTGGCATGTATTTTACCCTATCTAAATCCTAATCTTATCTGTGTTTTATGGTGTGGCTACAATGTTATGGCTTGGGAGAGAATGTTCCACCCTTGGTTACAAAGGCAGTTTGCCAGAACATCTCCTCTTTAAAGCCGCTTTCACGTCCTTGTTCCTCAGGCTGTAGATCAGAGGGTTCAGCATGGGGATGGCCACAGTGTAGAAGACAGACACCACCTTGTTTTGGTCCATGGAACTGGGAGAGTTCGGCTGAGCATACATGAAAGTGGTGGTGCCATAGAACAGGCAGATGACGGTGAGGTGGGAGGCACAGGTGGAGAATGCTTTGCTCTGTGCCTCCAGGGAATTCATCCTGCAGATGGTCACCAGGATGTAGGCATAGGAGACCAGGATAATGGTGAGGGTAAAAAGGATAATCAAGGCAGACGATGAGAAGACAATGGCTTCGACTTCCCTAGTATCTGCACTGGCCAGATGGAGCACAGGGGGGATGTCACAGAAATAATGGTTAATGACATTGGGGCCACAGTAGGGCAGCTTAAAGATGTACCTCGTTAGCAAAGCTGAATTGGCAACAGAAGCAGTATAGGTGGCCACCACCAGTAGGACACATAGACGTTGAGACATAATGGTGTGGTAGAGGAGAGGGTGGCAGATGGCAGTGAATCGGTCATAGGCCATGATGGCCAGGAGCAGACACTCAGCGGTGCCATGGAGCGTCATGAGAGCCATTTGGACCACACAGCCTGCAAAGGAGATGGACTGGCTTGAGATGAGGAAGCTCTCTAGCAGCCTGGGGGTGTCCACGGTGGAAAAGGAGGAGTCTATGAAGGAGAGGACGCTCAGGAAGAAGTACATGGGTGTGTGGAGCTGTGGGTTGGAGTGGATCAGGGTGATCATGCCCAGGTTTCCGATGAGGGTAGCTGAGTAGATGAGCAGGAAGAGCACAAAGAGGATGCCCCGGAGCCCTTCCTGCTCTGTGAGCCCCAGCAGGAGGAATCGGGTGACTTGGGTGCAGTTCTCCATCATGGTGGGCATGTCGCTGCAGAGAGAAAATAAGACCAGCTTGCTCCCTAGAGCCAGATCCAGGGCCAGTGCCCAAGCCCTTTTATTTTCCCCAGAATGGAGGTTGGGGGAACTGAGGAAGGGGAACTATCATGGACTGAATACCTACTGCGAGCCATCTGTTACCCCATTTTCTTATTGGCTATTTAAGCATCACACATACCTTTGATCTAAATATTATGTCCACTTATATTTAGTGAGATTATCAACTTGCCCAAGGTCAGAGAGCTAGCACATAAGAAAAGTGGGATTGGAACTTAGTCCATTCGCATACCTGGATGCTTATCATAGAGTTAGAATCATTTTCTGTCCTCAACATTTCTTGTTTTAGGGCTGAAGCTGTAACTCAGTGGTAGAGCACTTGCCTAGCACATGTAAGGCACTGGGTTTGATCCTTAGCACCACATATAAATAAATAAAGTAAAGGCATACTCCCCATCTACAACTACAAACAAAAAAATAACTTGTTCTATGAGGAACCAGCATCAGTTAGTGAGCAGTGGATCCTGGTGTGTTGGCCCAGAGAGGAAATCAATGAAAGAATGAATCTGGGCCAAATGAACAAAGGCTTCCAAGAGTGTCCTTCCCCGCCGCCCCCCCCCCCCCCCCCCAGGCCAGGGACACAGGAAATCATATGCCTCATGTCATCAGAATGTGAAGTGACTCAGCAGAGCAGTCATTTCTAACTAGTGTTGTGGGTTGAATTTCATCCCCTCCCCCTCAAAGATGTGTCCCAGTCCTAGCTCTATTATAATCTGACTGTGGCCTTATTTGGAAATGGGCTTCACAGATGTAATCAAGCTAAGATGAGGTCATCCTTGATGAGGCTGGGGTCCTGATAAGAAAGCAGAGATGCAGGAAGGACAATGCCATATGAAAACAGAACCAGAAGCCAGACTCAGGAGGAAGCCAGCCCCGTGGAGAGGGAGGCAGAGATTGTGGCTGCCACAAGCCAAGGGATGCCTAGGGCTTCTGGAAGCAGAAAAGCTAAGGAAGAATCCTCCCCTAGAGGCTGAGGAGAGAGCACGGCTCTGCCTACCTACTTGATATCAGACTTCTAGCCATGGGAACTGTAAGAGAATAAATTTCTGTTTTAAACCACCAGTGGGTGGTACTTTGGTACACACCCATAGGAAACCAACACACCCAGTTAGGGGTGCGGGCTTCTGTGCTCCTTGCAGGACCGCTAAATGGCTGTCAGAGATGGGGCTTAAGTGGGTGGTGGCCCACCCTCTCACTCCCAGTTACCAAGGAGGGAGGCTGTGCTGGCACATGGCTTATGCTCAGGATTTGAAGCCAGCATGGGTGACATCGCAAAGAGAAAAAAGAAAAAATTAGAGAAGGAAAGTGGGTTTTAAAGATCTTTATTGACAGGGCTAATAATTTATGGAGAGAAAAATGGAACATTAAAACAAAGTCTGCGTAATCGGGAGAGCAGGCAGCTACAGTAAACACCTCAGTCTCTGCTGGATGAAACCAGGACACAGAACTAAGGGCAGGTGTTTTAGCTAGAAACAAGGCAGGACAGCAGCACAGGCCAGCCTTGTGGCCTTGGGGTCCAGGGGAGGACACAGTTCTCAACACAGAACTGGAGATGATCTCTAACCAGAGAACAAAGGTCAAAGAGCCCCCCTGTTTACCCTCATAGGCTCCCCAGAGGGGTCATATCCCAAGTGTTATCAAGCTCCCAGGCATTGGCCTCCGGTAAACTCATCTTCTTGGTTTTCAGATAACCAAGGCAGCACTCCAGGGAGGCTACTGAGTCTGATTGTTTGAGCACTGTTCTGACTGTTTGGGCCTCTGCTCTGATTGGCTGGTGCCCGAGGCCTATCGGTTATCAAATGTTTGGAATTCCCTATGAGTTGACTAAGACTGAGAACCCAGGAGGACTAAGGCAGAACCTCTTTTAGAGCGTCCCAGAGTGCTAGAATAACTGTTTTTGTTTTTGTTTGTACAGGGGATTGAACCCTGGAGTCTTAACCACTGAGCCGCACCCCCAGCCCTTTTTATTTACAGACAGGATGTTACTGAGTTGCTGAGGGCCTTGCTAAATTGCTGAAGCTGGCCTTGAACTTGCAATTCTCCTGTCTCAGCCTCCCGAGCTGCTGGGATTACAGGCGTGCACCACCAAGCTTGGCACTAACATGTTTTTTTGTTACTACCATCTTAACGACAACTTGTGACTTGTTGAAATATAATTGATGCCTGCAGATTTTAGCTGCGGAGAGCACCAAAAGGAATATTTCTTCACTCACGATGTTTCCCTTGGAGGAATATCTGTTGTGTAACACTCCTACCCTCCTCTGGTGGAGGAGGTGTGCCTTATGTGCCTTTAGTTCTGCTCTGCCCTCTTGTTTGCTGGCCAGAAGCACAGATTCCTGTTCTGCTCCTCTGGAATGTAGATCTTAAAACCAGGCCGTCAAGTCTGTCCAATTCTGGGGTTCAGTTTTAAGAAGACCACTTACCCACAGGTGTGAGTCACATCCTGCATTTTGTCAGTGATGCAGGTAATATTTTGCTCCTCCACCTATCTTGTGGCTACACCTTCTCACTTTAGGGGTCCAGAAATTTGGGTGGGGAAGAAGGATGCTATTTATGGTGGTCCTTAAAGCCCTCAACAGAGAGCAAGCAAGAAGGAAGCGGGCAGAGGCTGCTTGCCTGCCCTGTTTCCTCACGGATTCCGTGAGCTTGGCTCCCAGATCTCCAGCAGACTGATGTGGCTGAGTTAAGGGATGAGGTGGCTGTAACACTGGGGTGTGGTGGAGCCTTGGAAGACCCTGGGTTCACGGTAATAACCCCTGGCTGAAAGAGCAGGACAGCTCCCCTGGTTCCCTTGCTGAGGCTTCAGAGACAGGCTGTCACAGCAATGGCTGTGCATTTGGACTGAATATTAAAGTGTTCCAACAGAGGCCAAGAGAGGAGAGATTTAGGAAGAGTAGAGACCTCTCAAGATGGGACAGTCCTGAGACTATCTGAAGATGTCCTGTTCCTATGCCTGTACTTCAGAGCCACAGATGGGTTCCAGTTCTCTGATACTTCTTTTTTTTTTTTTTTTTTTTTTTGGGCACCAAAAGGGAATGCCTGGTATTTCTTGTTATTTGTGTTTTAAATACAGTGATTAGGGATATGTACTCTCAGCCACTTTCATGAATAATTTTCCTCTGAATAGAAAGAACTTTAGTGAATGGGGAAAGAAGGCTGGAGGTTTCAGACCACCAGGGTAGTCTACACACTATTTCTTCCTTTCAAAATCAATCAGTCAATTAATCAATCAACAAATAAACAAAAACTCATTAAGTGGTCCTGGTCATTATTAACCATTGGGAAATACTGTCTGGTCTCTGGAGAATCAGCCTGGGACAGCAGGGTCCCCTAAGTACAGAATGGTTCCAAGGTTTTGAGGGGGATGGTGATATTGTCACACTAAGTTGTGAGCCAGGAAGGGGGGAGGGAGATAGATTAGGCAACCAATCACAGTGACCTTGTTTTTATTTATGCAAGAATAGTTAAATCCTATTTCTGGTACTGGAACAACAAAGCACACAAAATATTTGCACTCAGAGAGTAGAAGAATCAAAAGAAAAAGGAAATATGTAGGAGATGATGTATCAGTACTTGTTCCTTCGTTGGATATGTGGGTTGAGGGAGGGTCAGGGATGACTGCCAAGGTTCCTGGTAGCAAGGTAATAGTGGTGACGTTCACTCTAACAATTAACAAGTTCAAAGAGTGATGTGGTTCTCTAGCAATTAGAGAAGTGCAAATCAAAACTAAGATTTCATCTCATTCCAGTCAGAATAGTAGTTTTCAAGAATATAAACAACAATAATTGCTGGTGAGGATGTGGGAGGAAAGGCACACTCATACATTGCTGGTGGAATTGCAAAATGATACAACCACTTTAGAAAGCGGTATGTAGATTCCTTAGAAAACTTGGAATGGAACCACCATTTGACCCAGATATCCCACTCACGCCTGTAATCCCAGCATACTACAGTGATATAGCCACAACAGTGTTCATAGCAGCTCAATTCACAATAGCTAAACTGTGGAAACAGCCTAGATGTCCTTCGATAGATGAATGGATAAAGAAACTGTGGTATATATACTCAATGGAATATTACTCAGCATTAAAAGAGAATAAAATTATGGCATTTGCAGGTAAATGGATGGAGCTGGAGAATATCATGCTTAGCAAAGTAAGACAATCCCCAAAAACCAAAGGCCAAATGTTTTCTCTAATAAGTGGATGCTGATCCATAATGGAGAGAGCAAGGAAAGAATGGAGGAACTTTGGATTAAGCAGAGGTGAGGGTAGGGAGGGGAAGGGATCTGTAGGAGGGAAGGTGGTGGAATAAAATGGACAATATTACCCCATGTATGGGTATGATCACACGAATGGTGTGACTACATCATGTACAATCAGAGAAATGAAAAGTTGTGTTTCATTTGTGTAAAAAATAAAATAAAATAAATTTAATTAAAAAAAAAAAACAAAGAGTGATGTGGTGAATTCCAATTCTGATAGAGTGAATTTGGGAGAGCTAAATACTTGGGTCCAAGAGACAGGTGGGTATACTGTTTTGAAGCTTAGGATGGAGTTTACTATAAGAGATGGAGGTTGAGGTGATTGGTATGTACATGGTGATTTGAAGTATGTTTATTGTGCATCTACTGTGTGCCAGGCATTGTATAGGAGGCGAGGATACAAAGATAAAGGGAAAACAAACCTGGTATCACTTTTGTGGAGTTGGGAGAGAGACAGATATTAACGAAATAATCCTACTAATTATTGTAAAATTGTCACTGTGGCAATAGCTTTCAAGGTGAGGTACCCAATGCCGTGAACCTAAAACTGGGGAGTTTAACCCAGGGAGGTCAAGGAGGTTTTCTCTGAGAAGGTATTACCATTGAAGGGAAGAGTGAGAACAGCCCTTATAAAGGTCTTGAGATCTGGGGGATGTTGGGTGAGGAAGGGGAGCAGATTAAAGGCCGTGTGGGTAGAGGGAAAGCATTGTCAGCTGAGCCTAGCAGTATTTTGTAGATTTATTGAGTGGTTATTTTTTTTTAAATATTTATTTATTTTTTAGTTCTTGGCGGACACAACATCTTTGTCTGTATGTGGTGCTGGAGGATCGAACCTGGGCTGCACGCATGCCAGGCGAGCGCGCTACCGCTTGAGCCACATCCCCAGCCCCTATTGAGTGGTTATTTTGTACTGGGAACTATTCCAGACGTTTGGCTTTATTTAATCCCCTCAACAACTTTATGAGAGGTACTATCAATATCTCCATTTTACATATAAGGAAACTGAGGCACAAAAATTAAGTAACTTGTCAAAAGACACAGCCAGTGTACTGGCAGAATTGGAATTTGAATCTAGGTGGTCAGGTTATAGAGCCTACATATCCTAGACCATGCTAAGAAATTTGTTTTCTTGTGGGATAGCATTGATGATAATTATACTTATGTTTTGACCAGATCACAAGTTCAGTTGTGAAGAAATAATTGAAGGAGAGCCAATGGATGAAGGAGACTGGCAGAGAGGATATTGGAATCATTCACGTGGGGTTCATGGCTTAAGTTAGAGCTGGGGTAGTGGAGACAGAGGTAAATGGATTTGAGAACTGTCAGGATTCTGTAATAGGTCAAAGATACCAGTGTGAGGAGAGCGGTATCAGGGTGGATTCCAAGGTCTCTGGTGTCAAGATAGAGCTGGTACTTGAAACAAAGAGAAGTTAGGGTGTGCCAGGGAAAATGTGAGTTGTTCATTACAAGAGTCCCTGGCCAAAATCCTAAGGCAATTCATTTCAAATGTATTGCATTTTGCTTCTGAGTTCTGTTTTTTTCCATCCACCTGGGTCCTGGGCCTGGTGATCAGTTCTGAAAAACTGTGAGCATGACTTAAGAGGCAGGGAGGATCAGGAAGTCTGAACTGTGCTGGTGATAGGATCCCAACCTTTCGCTCACTTACCTGGGGTTGATCAGAGACCATTCATCCTTGAGCTTCCTGGGGCGGGGGGGGGGGGGGGGTGTGTTTCTCTTCCTTTTTCATTGATGGCCTCTGACCAGCTTTCTCAAGAACATGTCTCAGTCCGAACAAAGCTTTGAGAGTGTTTATTCCTGGGAAGACGCTTATCTTAAGATGCACCTGGCATTTTTCATCCTGATTCCAAGAGTTTTGAAATGTGCCTGTGGGAATTTGTGACTAGTTCTCCCAGGAGCCTCCCCAGAGCTGCAAGTGGCCAGAGGGATTTTGGTAAGGATGTCTGGGAACTCCCAAGGAGCAGAGATCCTCTTCATTTCTTGTGTTTATTCCCTGAAGGCTTCTTTGTTGTTGTTGTGTTGTTTTGGTACTGGGGACTAAACCCAGGCATGCTTTGTCACTGAGCTACAACTCCAGTCCTTTTTATTTTTTATTCTGAGACAGGGTCTTGCTAAGTTGCTGAAGGTCTCACTAAATTGCTGAACTTGTGGTCTTCTGGCCTCAATCTCCTGAGTTGCTGGGATTACGGCATGACCCACCACACCAAGCTTCCCTGTAGGTTTCCATTTTTTAATTTAACAAGGCTTGAAAGGCTCTTCAAGCCAAGAGGTAAAAAGGGACCCATGTCAACACAATCCTGTTTCTCACAGGAAGTGATTGGAAATGCTAATGATACCAATAATCAACACTTGTGTGGTCTTTGAATATGTTGGCATGACTTTCCCAAACGTTATTCCTTTGGTCCTCAGAGTATTCCTGGGAAAGATGTTTGGTGATCTGTATCTCAAAAAAAAAATATTCTCTCTCTCTCTCTCTCTCTCTCTCTCTCTCTCACACACACACACACACACACACACAGAGTCATTTTTCCATATCTTTGGGGGATTTTTTTCCAGGACTCCTGTGAATACTAAAATCTGCAGATGCACCAATACCTTATATAAAATGGCATAATATTTGGATATAACTTATGCATATTTTCAGTATACATTAAATAATCTAGATTACTTATAATATCTAATACAATGTAAATGTTACATATAGTTGTTATACTATATTGGTAAAGAAATAATGACAAGAAAAAAAAAACCCAAGTCTGTACATGTGTAGTACAAACACAAATTTTCCCCCAATATTTTTGATATTTGGTTGAATCCCTGAATGCAGAGCCCCATGAATATGCAGGTCTGATTGTATATCTATTCATTTAATAGTAGTGAAAATGCATCTTTCCCTTTCAAGAGAACATTATTCCCCACTTGTCCAAATAATTTATTGTCTTTGTAAAACCAACACATGTTGGTGGTAAACAGAAAAATTTAAGTAATATGGAAAAGAACCAAAAAGAAAGTAAAATGCCATTTGAAATCCCACCATAGGAAATGGGAGTTGGTGTCTTCTTTCTATAAACCTCTCAGTGTGCTCATGACTGTGATTTTCCATAAACAGAATCATATTCTACAAGTGATTCTGTCATTTACCTTCCCACTCAGCAATATGTCATGAACATTTCCCATGTCAAAAAATAATAGTCTACATCATCATATTGAATGGCTGCATATTATTTCATCATGTATATTTACCATCATTTCTTTAACTCTTTTCCATGGGTTGACCAAAGTATTCCCACCTTTCTGATTCTATATATAACTCCCTGGCAGATGCCCTCTTGCCATGAGGTGTAGGCTTGGAGGGCCAAGGGAGAAGGTGGCGGATGTGGGGACTACTTTTCCTGGTCAGGAAGGAAGAGGTTGCTCTCTCCCTGGGGGGTGGGGAGTGGGGCTTGCACTTTGGGTTTTCGCAACTTTGGGGAAAATCATGATGCAAAAAAAAGGGCCTTGTTAGGCAAATGACTTGTTTGTGTGAAAGAAATATAGTCCTTAGATACTGATGTGGAAGGGAGTTTCACCACCAGAGGGAATGGATTGCTTAGGTTTCCTGCAGATAGGAGAGATCTGCTGAATCTCTCTGCAGAGGGCAAGCAGTTCTGGGTCTTCTGACCTTCCCCACTGCATTCCAACCTGGGAATGTTGTCTGCAGCATCTACCTCAGAAACAAAACCAAAAAGCCTCCATCTTGCCTTTTTTAAAAAAAAAATATGAGATGGATCTAGCCATTAGTGGCAGGTTTGAAATAACTCTGTCTTTTTGTAAACCTGATTGACAGATGATATGCTGCAATGAAAGCAACTCTTGGATCAAAATCTTCCTACCTTAAAAATTCTGCCAAACTAACCTGTTAGTAAACAAGCAGAAGCAGATTACACTCCTGTCTGTCCTTGGGGACCAGCTCCTTTCTTGGCTCCCAGTTACACTGACCAGCAAACTTTTCATGAGAAGCTCACATCAGCGGGCAGGATCTTCCAGGGTGTAGAGAGATGAAGAATTAAAGGGCTGTGCACTGATTCCGTGGTGGTGGAGGGGGAAGGCACCTATGAACTTATTACTGTTTGCTTGTATGGTATTGTGGTGTGTTCTATTCTGAGTATTGCGTGTCCTTGGTCTCAGAAAATATGCTCCTGAAGGAAAACCCATGTAAAGGATATACTAGCAGCTAAATAGATGTTCTTTATCATCTTTGCATCTTTTTTTTTTTTTTTTTGGCACTGGGATTGAATTTAGGAGCAATTGACACTGAGCCACATCCCCAGCCCTATTTTGTATTTTATTGAGAGTCAGGGTCTCACTGACTTGCTTAGCACCTCACTTTTGCTGAAGCTGGCTTTGAACTCGAGATCCTCCTGTCTCAGCCTCCTGAGCTGCTAGGATTACAGGTGTGAACCACTACCCACAGCTTGCATCTTTTTTTATTAAGGGGTAGAAATATATTAGTGGAGCCAGTCCAAAGAATTCCAGAAAGCTTGAGTTGAAAGGATTCTAGGGGAATATGTGGTTTAAAATGTTTGAGAGTGGGTAGAGAAGCCCAGACAGGGGCTGCCAAAAATTATATATAGCCAGGGAAATCTGGGGCCAGAGACTTGGTCTTTCAGCATAGGAAAGCACATCCTACAACTACCTAGTACTGCCATAGTACGGTCCTGCTGTTTCCAGCTCCACTGAATATCCTGGACCCTTTGGGGGAAGCTGATGATTCATTAACCCTCTGTGGCACAGGTAGACTCTATGTATGGCAATGAGCTCTTCTCCAGCTGAAACTGTTTCCCCCGTTAACTGTTTCTGTGGAGTTGGGTGGGAGAGACGCAGCTTTCTAGCCCCAGCATAGTGTCATTGGTGGGAGCAAGTGAAGTTCTGTTTACGTGGAAACATCAGAGAGTCTCATAGTGGATTTAAAAAATAATAAGTTGAATGTGAGAACTTAGACCATCTGTATCCACATGGCTTAACTGTTGGGGCTGAGTATTGAGACGTACCTGACTTAACTAATTGTTCCAGGAAATTCAGGCCAAGGCTATAAACCAATAAATAACTTCACTGTTTGCTTCATGGAATTCATGCAAGATATTTTATCTGAATTAACAGTTGTGTCCCCTGGGCAAACAGATGTCCTTTCAGGATAATAGATGACTTACCTAGACAAACAATTTGCCCAATGAACAACAGTTTACTCACCAAGATTTGCTTCCTGGCCCTTCCATCCCTGTGCCTGCTAAACTGTAATGTCATGAACTTTGTCCAATCCTGATCTGTTCCACACTTTGAAAAACCCACCATAAGCCTTATGAATATTTTTAGTGACTTCCTCCAATTGAGATACTGCTGAGCATCTATCAAGAGGTATTCTTTCTTACCACAGTAGGCCTAATAAACCTTAACTTTGGCTGATCAATACGGACTTTTGAAGAGCTATCTGTTGATAATCTCCTGTTTTCCCAGGGTTATTTGAGGATATTTTGCTTCCTGTTTTTTCCCCCCCTTTCTTCCTGTTTGGGTCATCTGTATTTCTTTAACTATAATTGGGAAGAAAAGCAGATTTGCAATTCGCCTCTATGGGTAGAGTTTTCCTCATCAGTAGACAGGGTCATTGGTACTGCTGAGAGGGTTCAGGTTAAATATGAACATCAGGACTGGAAGCCATCTTACTCATATGGTCTTTTCTAACTTACTTCTTTTTTTTTTTTTTTTTTGCATAAGGGGATATGGTAGACCCTTCTTTGATTTTAGAGAGATCCACTGAAGTTGGCACTATCATTTCCTTTAATCCTATATTTTTATGCAAGGAATGTGCTTGTTTACTTTTGAGATCTTCTGGATGTAAGTTGGAAGAAGTGGTCTCAGTGGTCATTGTGACTCTCAAAAATCCCAATACTAGCATCAGAAAAGGATTCAGGAGGATATCAAGGAAAGGATTCAGGAGGAGGTCAAGGGAGAAGAAACTAGGGAATTGGAACTTTCTTTAGTGGCAAGAGGTTGGGCCCAAGCAGTGGCACCAGGGGCCCTTCCATTTTCTAACTTTTTTTTTGCCCCTTTGATCCCATTTCTTCATTCCTTTTCTTTATTGCTCATCAGGCGCTTTGTAAAAACTGAAAACTCTTGCAGGAGTTAAAGCTCTATGGGGTTAACAGAAAGTTAAACTGATGGAAAATGTGGGAGTAGCTCTTGGATGTTTTGGAGGCAGTATAAATACGTGTTACATAATTCTCTGTTGGGGAGCAGGTGTTGGACAATCCTATACCTTATCTATTGCTTTGGTCTCAAAAGTGCTAACTTTGGCCACTGTCTCTTATTTGGAGCAATAGAAATGTGGCAGAGTGGTCAATGTCAGGCCTGGAATATGAGAGGGATCTTCAAAAGAAGCTTAACTTGAAACAAAATTTTTTTTCTTTTTTCTTTTTGGTACTGAGGATTGAATCCAGGGGTGTTCTACCATTGAGCTATATCCCCAGCCCTTTTATTTATTTATTTTTTAAATTTTGAGACAGGGTCTTGCTAAACTGCCCAGGTTGGCCTCAAATTAGTGATCCTCCTGCCTTGGCCTCCTGAACTGCTAAGATTACAGGTGTGTGCCACTATGCCTGGCAACTTCAAACAAAATTTGTGCATAAACAAGAGTCTGGAGAAATCTGGAAATGACCCCTTGCCCTCAGTCATGACAAGGAATGCAACATTTGTGCAGCTCCAAGCTTACCACCTGCGGTTCTAGCTTCTGGCCTGCTCCTGACTTCACTTTGTGATGCTGCTTTTCTTGTTGCCTTTGGTTTTGGATTCGTATCCTTCCTTTCCTGGTCTTTGGCCCTTGGCTTATCCTTAGTTTAGAATCATCCTTCTGCTCTCCAGAATGTGATAACTTGTCCTGTCTCTATTCTGCTGAAGGACTTCTGGATTAGCTCATCTCCTTGAGATGGTGAGAGCTTGGCTGAGCTTATGTGACCATGCCAGTGTCATAGAGGAGGGAGGCCATGCTGAGATGGAAGCTTTGCTGAGGACATTCAGGAAATGCATCCTTCAGAAGGTGTTCAAGACAATGGGGGTGGTGAAGAGGGTAAGCAGAACACAGAGGGCGCCCCCAGCCTCCGTTATATCAACACAGGAAAATTGGGTGTGGAGAGAGGGGAGGAGATCACAGGAGTGTGGATTAATGATGTTGGAGCAAAGAAAGGGAAAATGAAGGTGTCATTCTGCAGGACCACATCACTGATACCAGTAGCCAATGCCCTTTTTATTTTTCATTTTATTTTAAATTTTTTCCCCATATCTTTATTGAAGTAAAATTGAAGTACAATAAAATGCACAGGGGCTGGGATTGTGGCTCAGTGGTAGAGTGCTCGCCTAACATGAGCAAGGCCCTGGGTTTGATCCTCAGCAACACATAAAAATAAAGATATTTAAAAAATGCACATATTTGAAGTATGCAATTTGATCAATTTTGACATGTATGTAATCAATACAATCAATATAAAAGGCACTTCCATTACTTTTTTAAAAATTTGAAATCACGCAGACTGTGTTTCCTGCATGATTTATTACATTAGAAATCGATTCATCTTAAGACATATAGAACCCCATCCCCATGTGCCAACTATTTCAAAATTAAATGGCACACTTACAAATATCTCACAGGTCAAGGAAGAAAGCACAAGAAAAGTAAATAAAAAGTGCTTTGAACTAAGCAAAAATAAAAGCTTAACATATCAGGATCTCTGGGATGAAACAGTACTCAGATGAACATTTATAACTCAAAGTACTTGTATCAGAAAGAAGCTAGAATAACAAATTATTTGCAAATTATGTAGTAGGAAGAGAACAATAAGAGTAGGAGCAGAAATATATGAAATAGAGAAGAAATAATATAGCTAAAATTTGATTAAAATCAAACAATAAAGAAAAAAGCAAGAACACAAAAATTAGTATTAATGGAAAGGGAGCTATCAAAATAACCCTACAGATGCTAAAAATATATTAAGGTAATATTATAATTGTATGCCAACATATGTGATAGCTTACATAACATGGTCTATATTAGAGATGGATCCGTGGGCTGCTGAGAAAAAACTGTATTTAGTCACTGATGGATGAATATTCTAAATATGTCTGTTAAATCTAAATTATCAATTATATTTTTTACTTCTATAGCTTCTTCATTTAGTTTTTGTTTGGAGGATCTATCCAGTGGTGACAGAGGCATGTTAAGTCACCCAGTATTACTATGCTGTGGTCTGTTTGATTCTTGAAATTGAGAAGGGTTTGTTTGATGTACGTAGATGAGGATCCAATGCCCTTCTACTAATTCAGATGGGTAATGTTGGGCAAGTGGGGAAACTGGTATCAAATGAGCATTAGCTCTGAACCATGCTCTATGCTGGCCTTTTTACCATGTGTTTATACCAGTTTCTCATTTAAAAATTATGCCAGGTTTTAGATATCAGACTAAAACCAGATTTCACCGGCAGTACCATCTGATTCCATAACCCGTATGATTTTTGTTTGATGTCATGTATTATGTAACTGCATTTTGTTTCAGCATTTGTGGTTCATGGTGAAAGAGAAATAAAGAATTTGGGGAGTATGGTTGGGTGGTCCACAGGGGTAGCTCGATTACCCAAGAGGCCTGACCTATATTTAGGGGCATGTGATTTCTCAGTGACTTCTAGTACTGGGGAATAGGAAATGAGGGACGAGCATGGCAGAATGAAGAACTAAGAAAAGTCTGACACCTCCAGAGTCTCTCCCCATGGAGATCTTTGGTTCTTTGGTGGTAGATTCTGTCATCTTATTTGTGGCTTCACTGAACTTTCCTATGAATGGAAATAATAAGGGAGACAAAATAATATGCTAACACAGGCTGGAGAAAATCTTCAGTGTAAGGATGCCTGTTAACCACAGCTAAAATGTCCTGAGCTCTAATTGAAGTCCTGATTATTGTTCAAAACCCTTGTAGACATTAAATCTCCTTTAATCCATACAAACACCTTTTTGAAGGAATTAATGTTGACATACTTATTTTTTTTTCTGATAAAGAGTCCAAGGTTGCACATACAGCTTTGTGTGACAGAGCAGGAATTCAGTCTTCAGCCTGGCTGTGCCCAAATTCCATGATCAAAACCTCAGGGATATACTGCATTCTTAAGGGAAAAACAAACAAACAATCAAACCCAGTGAGATGGGGCAAGAGTGCATGGACACAAAGACCAGACTCCATGGTGATACCACTGAGCACTACCCAAGGTTTTAGATCTAATTCAAGATGGTTCGCTATTGGTTATTCTGGTTGCTTCTTGCTATATAAGAAACCATCTTAAAATATATCTTAAAACTACAAATTCAACAAATTGTTATTTCTCACAATTCTGTGGTTTAGGGATTTGGTCAGGGCTTTGGGTGGTCTGCCTTCTGTATGTGGTGTAGACTGGGGTCCCTCACTCGGCTGTGTATAGCTGGTGGCTGGGCTCTACTGAAAGGTCAGTGAGATTTTATTCAATTCTGGTGCTTGGTGCTTCTCCAATGTGGGCTGCGTACATGGCTCATTGGGCTTTCTCAGAGTATGGTGGTCTGAGGGTATGCTTCCAAGGTAGAGGGAGTAGAAGCTGATATCTTTTTTAGGGTTAGACCTGGGACTGGCACAGGGTCTTTTCTTCAAGTCACAAGTGGAATTGCCAGATGAAATACATGATGGATGCATAGTTAATATTTGGATAAACACGGAATAATTTATGCACGATTGGATACATATTTATATTAAAACTACCTGGTCAGAAAACAAATGGCAAAGAGCCCTCTATTTCTATGCCTGGGTGTCCCTCTGAGGACCACATCTAAGGTGAGCACCATTTTGAATATCGTCCTGTATTGGCAGAGTGGCCAGTTGTTCTGTTGGCACTTTCCTCAGCCTTACCCTGGAAACAAGCCAAAACACACAGGTTTGACATGCATACATTTGGAAATCCCTCCAAATAATACAGTGTTAGCTCAGCTTTATTACTTCCCCAAGGTTTTAATCATCCAGGGATCTGTAATCTGAGACTGATGTAGCACAGAGGAAAGGGCCCCAGGAGGAAGAAACATAAAGGAAACATGCAGAGGTCACCATGAAGTGAATATTGGGTTGAAGAAGCCGAGGCTGAGCAATTTGGGTTTTTAGGAAAAGCAAGATCCTCCTCGTTGTTGTAAAGATCATCAGCTTCCATGAAATGTGGGAACAGCTGGAGCAGCGATTTCTGCTCAGGAGGAGAGTGAGGAAGCAACTCGACTTCATCTCTGCAATGGAGCCTTTTGTGTTTTCTACAAATGTGAGCAGAGAGGAGATTGGCGAGCTGGAGGCTCCGTCTCTGGTAGCCTGTCTAGCAAACGTGTGAGATGGATTTAGCCATGAGGTGTGACAGTCGTGCTGAGTGAAAACTCTGATTGACAGAAAGGGATGCGAGGAACTGGAGGATGGCTTGCCCTAGGAGCTCTGCCATGGAACTTTGGTGCTGAGCTGCCAGGGCAAGGACTCACATCCTGTGCAGAACGTCTGAGCGCACCTCATGACTGGGGTACTCAGAAGAGGGAGAGTCACAAAGGCACAGGCGCCAAAATAGGAACTCCTGAGAAAAATGTGAAGAATCCCAACCGGCCCATAGGTCCTGGTCTTTCCCTGGTCTTCCTTCCTGTCTCGTCTTCCTAGGGCATACTGCAGGGGCCCTCCAGACTTGCTCTCAGCTTTCATCTGCGGATGCTTTCTGTGTACACAGAGTGATTTGAGTCATTTTTATAAAGCATTGTAGTTTTGAACTTAAAAAGCACAAGTAAGCAGAAAAGCAAACTTGCAGTCGGATGCAAAAATAACACTGGACAGAAGCCACCCTACTCAGACCCTGAGGCCATGGCTCATCTGGCAGCACTTCACAGATTTGTGGCCATAGAGCTTTCTCGGGAATAACAGCTCTGGAGGGCTGGCCTTGAGACCTCAGCCTTTTAGAATGACGGCAAACATCAAACTTTACAAGCATCTTAGAGAAGAATGGGGCTCTGAGAATGACTGGTCCCCACCATGGAGCAAATCCATCTTTACAGAGCTTAGCCAGGCACTGTCTGTGAGCTCATCGAAATCAGCTGGTGGCCAGATCCTCAGGGGTCCTGCAGAAAGTCAGGATGAAACTGGATCTCTGACCACCCCCCTCCCCAAGAATGGGATCAGTGTTCAGAGGTACCCTGATCTGGGGAGGAGGCAGGAGGACCACTCCCTAGCAGAGCCAGGAATCTTTGCAGGGTGTCAGCCTTTCCCTGTGATGCTAGTTACCTCTGACCAGTTTCATCTGGGGCTGTCCTCAGGTGGTCTTGGGATTCTCTCTCCAGGGGAGGGTCCCTTTCTCACCTACATTTGTCTCTTTCCATCCTGTGTCTCTTAAGTCCCATATGGTCAGCAGGGAATGGCACATATGGAGTTACTCCAGGGAAAGAGTTGGGAGCTGAGAAGTGGTGGCCCCACATTGTCCTTGGAGGTGGTGCCTGGAGAGACAGTCCCCTTGGTGAATGCTATGGTTTGGCAATAGTGTGAGTGTCTTCCCCAGAGTTTCATGTGTTGAAATTCATTTCCCGTTGGGAGATATTAAAAAAGGCGAAAACTTAATCCAGTCATTATGTCTGGAGATGGGGCTTTTGGGAGGTGATTAGGATTAGATAAGGTCATCAGGATGGAACCCTGGTGATTGAACCCTGGTGGTTTTAGAAGAAGCAGGAAAGAGACCAAAACAGAAACACATGTCTGCTCTCTGTCTCTTGCTATGCGAGGTCCTATGCTGCCTTGGAACTGCTAGCAAGAATGCTCCTACCACTCTCTGACTCCTGGCTGCCACGAGGTGAGAAGCTTTTCTCTGCCATTCCCTTCCACCATGACATTTCTGTCTCGGAGCCAGCCGACCACAGACTGAAACATCTGAAACCGTGAACACTCTCCTCCTCACCCCACAAAAGGAGGTCATCTACCAGATTCAGGCTCTTGAACCTCTAGAACTATCAGCTAAGTCAACCTCTTTTCTTTATAATGTTACCCAGGCTTTGTTATTATAATGCCAAATGGAGTAATACGGTGAGCAATAGCTGTCAGCCACTGGAGAGCTTGAGTTTTCCACTCAAGATCCTAATGCCAGGGCTCACTCTTTGCTTTTTACAATTCCCCCGGCCCCCCCCCCACCCAGAGCCTCTAGAGTTAATTTAAATAAATATGAGACTCTTAAGAACAAGATTAAGGGGCTGGGGATGTGGCTCAAGCGGTAGCGCGCTCGCCTGGCATGCGTGCGGCCCGGGTTCGATTCTCAGCACCACATACAAACAAAGATGTTGTGTCCGCCAATAACTAAAAAAATAAATATTAAAATTCTCTCTCTCTCTTTCTCTCTCTCCCTCTCTCACTCTCTCTTTAAAAAAAAAAAAAAAGAACAAGATTAATACCCAGGGATTCAAAACAATGTACTCCCCCTTCCATTTGTAGGCATGGGATTTTGGGATCACATCTCTGTTCCACACAAATAGACCTGAGGCCCAGCAAGGTTAGCTAAGGTTAATCTTTTTTTGCACGATGGACCCAGTAATTGATAATCCTAATTATTCATTTAGCATCCATTGCTCGCCAGGACTGTGGTCCAGTTGTAGCCCAGTGCCTTGGAGCCTGGCCAGGACCGCAAGCTGGCCTTTCAGCATCTGCAACTGATATGTCCCTGCACCTTCCCTATAGCTCCCAATAGAAAAATTCTGGATTTTTAGGCACTGCTAGGGTCTTAAGATATAGAATAAATAAAAATATTCCTCAAATGCCCTTAAGAGAGTTTCCAATTTGACTTAATTTCTAACCAACATTCCAATGACTTCTATCATGTTCTGTGGCAGATGGTTTTAGGTGAAAGAGAGACACTGGCTGCATCTGGACAGAGGGGTGTGTGGGAACAAGGGGGTTGGATGCCTTTGCCATGCCGTTGGCTTTTTCTATACTCGCTCCTCTGCCTTACTTCCTCTGTTTCATTTAGGCCACTCACGTATCCATTTCTCGGGATTCTGATTACTTCTTCTTGGTCTGTGCCTAAAGCCATGGGGTAGCATGCAGGTATAGGAGTTGGTGAGGTTAGAAAGCAGAGTCTGAGTCTACCAAGGTGATAAAGAAGGGTTTGTACCCTCTTCTTTATTCTCTGGTTGTGTGTGTCTCTTTGGACGTAAGGGAATTGATTATTCAAAGGAAAAGTCTCTGTTAAGACAATGGCTTCTTTTATTGGAAAGATTTCAGGCTCTGAGTCTGGGTTGGAGTGTTGGGGTGGTGATGGTGTGTGTTAGTCAGGTTTTTGTTTCTCTGAGCAATATCTCTGACAGGAATAAGTTAGAGGAAGAAAAGTTTATTTTGCCTCACAGTTTCAGATGTCTCAGTCCATGACTGGCCAACTCCATTGCTCTGGGTCAAGGTGAGACAGAGCAGCATGGCAGAAGGGCATGGCAGAGGAAAGAGGGAGGGAGGAAGGAGGGGTGAAAGGGAGGAGGGAGAGAGAGAAGAGCCAGGGACCAGATATAGTCCTTAAGGCCATGCCCCTAGTGATCTACTTGCTCCAGTCATATCCCACCTGACTATAGTTACTACCCAGTAGTCATTCAGCTGTCAGTGGATTAATCCATTTACTGGATTAATGAGGTCAAAGCCCTAATCATTGCTTAAAAATCCCACCTCTGAATGTGACTGCATTAGGGATCATGATGTTAACATGTGAGCTTTTTGAAGGACATTCCAGATCCAAACCATGACATAGTGGTAAGCGATTGCCTGGAACTTGCTGTATTTTTCTGTGATAAGAAGAATTAACCCAAGTTTGTAAATGAGTCTAGGAGATAATGCCTGTATCATCCCAAAGCATTGATTAACATGTTTGCACATGTTTTATCTTAAAACATTTAAAAATTTTAAAAATTTGGATGAACAGCATGATATTGGCTGCAGTGGTGTCTGAGAAGGCAGTTGGAGCATGATGGAGTGTCATGGAGGTGGTGATTGATGATATTGGGACCTTGTTAGAGCAAGATGAATGCATTCTCTGTCTGTAGAGCTGAAATGAACACCCCCATTGTGTAGGTGACCACCACCTGCTGGACATACAGGGCTTGGCTCAGATGATATGGTAGAAGAGAGGGTGACCCAGAGCAGACACTCTCCTGTGCCATGGAGGATCATGAAGGCCATCTGGGCCATACAGCCTGCAAGAGAGATGGACAGTTCAGTGGTGAGGAGGTTGGTCAGCTGTCTGAGAGTAAATATTATGGAGTCACAGTTATCAATGAAGGAAAGCCTGGCTCAGGAGGAAGTACATGGGTGTGGAGGGCAGAGCTTGTGCACATGAGATCTGTCATGCTCAGGTTCCTCCCTAGAATATGGAGCCAGTCCACAGGAAGATGGTCTGTCTGGTCTGTGAGGACCTGCAGGATGATGGTATTGTGCCCCAAATGCTACCCATTTGGTGTGTTTTCCATAAGATTATAAGAAACAAGATATGGACTTTTTTTTTTTTTTGATACCAGGGGTTGAACTTGGGGGCACTTGACCACTGAGCTACATCCCCAGCCCTATTTTGTATTTTATTTAGAGACAGGGTCTCGCTGAGTTGCTTAGTGCCTCACTTTGCTGAAACTGGCTTTGAACTCGTGATCCTCCTGAGCTGCTGGGATTATAGGCATGAGCCACTGCACCTGGCAAGAGTATGGATGTTTTCACTAAAGTATCTTTACACAGAAAGACAAGTACTCCATGATTTCACTCATATAATTTAAAAAACTGAGCTCATAGAAGTGGAGAGTAGGATAGTGGTTCCTAGAGGGGGAGGATAGGGAGAGACTGGTTAACAGGTAAGTCACTGGTTAACAAGTAGGAGGACTAAGTTCTGTGGTATTATTACATAGAATGGTGATTATAGTGAATGATAATATAACATACAAATTAAAAATTAAAAAAATAGCTAGAAAGAGAGGATTTTGCATGTTATCATAAAGAAATGATAAATGTTTGAGATGATACATAAGTTAAATAAGTATCTTGAGTTGATCATTATACCATGTAAATATGTATCAAAATGTCACACTGAATCCTATAAATATGTAGCATTATTATCTGTCATTTAAAAATATAAACTTAAGAAAAGAGATGGCCTTTAATGTCTTCAACAATGGAGAGGCTCTGCCTACCTCTGTGTCAGTCTGCTCCCCACCCTGATCCCTCATGTCACACTCATTCTGTTAAGAGTTCCCTGAGTCTCTTAGGATTAGGTTGAAATTATTATTTTTTCCCTAATTTTGAAAAGTATGGCAAATACGTAGAGCATAAAATGTACCATCAGAACCATTTTTAAATTTACGGCTCAGCAATTTTAAATCCATTCATCATGTGCAAACATCACCACTTTCCATCTCCAGAACACTTTTAATCTTGTAAAACTGTAACTCTATACCCATGAAACTCTCCATTTCCCCTTCCCCCTAGTCCCTGGCAACCACCACTTTACTTTCTGTCTCTGTTTTGATCACTCTAGGGACCTTGTATAAGTGGAATAATACAGTGTTTGCTTGCTTATGGTTTATTTCACTTGGCACAGTGTCTTCCAGTTTCCTCCAGGTTGTAGCATATATCAGAATTTCTTTCTTTTTTTTTCTTTTCTTTTCTTTTTATTTATTTATTTATTTTTAGTTTTAGTTGGACACAACACCTTTATTTTGTTTACTTATTTTTATGTGGTGCTGAGAATTGAACCCAGGGCCTCGCACGTGCTAGGCGAGCACTCTACAGCGGAGCCACAATCCCAGCCCCAGAATTTCCTTCCTTTTAAGGATGGAATAATATTTCACTGTATGTCTTTTCCACACTTTGCTCATTCAGTCATCCAACAGTGGACATTGGGTTGCCTCCACGTTTTAACTATCATGAAGGTCTAACTAAACTCTTTAGCTCAGCAGATGTCCTCCATGCACATCTCCATGTCACCTGGTTCTCAGCTCGCCCTCCAGCAACTCTGAAAAGCTTTCTCCTACAAACACATCATAATCTTACGCCTTGTCTACATTCCATGACTTATTCTTGGAAAGTATTTTGGTCTCTCCAAACCCAACCTAGAGTTCTCCTTTTCTCTCCTTTGATTTCATAGATCCTCCTTTGGTTGAATTAATGACACTAAATTTTCATATTACAAAAATGCACATCCATCTTTCCTATTAGATTTTCTTACTTGTAGAATGAGAGTTACTTAACATCTCAATATTTTTTTTTTTGCCTGATTGGCTATCACAGTTCTTGGTTTCAATGTATAAATATAAATGAGTTATTAAACAGGAAAATCTTCTCCACTCACATTAGGACAGTCTTATCAGTTGTTTTGGTTAAAACCTTCTAGCCATTTTTGACCCATGGAAATGGTTAGCAAATCATATTGACTCTACCCTCAAAATAGGTACTGACTTCTTTGCACAATACCATCGTACCTTGCTTGGATTGTTATTGTTGGCATGTCCAGCTGGGGTCCAGGTCTTTGGTGTCCCAAACAAAAAATGGAGCAGGACACACAGAAGTGATAGTCAAATACAGATTTATTGAGGGTGTAGGTAAAAGTGGCATCCTGTAAGATAGAGTGGAATGGCCTGAGAAAGAGAGAGAGACCAAGGCTCTGATGACTGGAAATTGGTGTCTTATAGGCCCAGGTGTGAGGCATTCTCTTCCCTATGTGGGCCTGATTGAAGACCTTACCCATCCGCTCCCACTGGTTACCTTATGATACCTGATTACAATAGTGTCCAACTTTCCCTGATGGGTTAATTTAGAAAATCTAATTAGACTACTGTCTACTTTACCCCACTGGTCATTTTAGAGTACTGTGGTAGGAATTGTTATGTTAATGGGACTTATTGTAAACAGGGACATGATGACTCATCTTATACCCTGCTTCTGCCATCTTGGATTCCCTGAACTTCTACCTAACAGGATTATAGCAATTATTCTCTTTTTCTTTGGGTACTGGGGATTGAACTCAGGGGCACTTGACCTCTGAGCTACATCCCCAGCCTTATTCTGTATTTTCTTTAGAGACAGGGTCTCATTGAGTTGCTTTGCATCTTGCTTTTTGCTGAGGCTGGCTTTGAACTTGTGATCCTCCTGTCTTAGCTTCCTGAGCTCCTGGGATTACAGGTGTGCATCACCGCGTCTGGCTGCAATTACTCTTAGCTGTGTCCCACTTCCCTGGTGTGAGCAGAGCAGTCTGAGAGGTTCTGTTGACACACAGGCCCTCACAGTGGTCCTCAAGCCCTGCTCCACTTGGTTGTCCTCTACCCTGTTACTCTTCTGCTTCTCTGTCCTCCTTTGCCACTCTTCTCACCCTTGCATTCTCTACTCTAGCTACATGTGTTTCCTTGCTTCTCTTGGGACTCACCAGGTGTGACTCAGGGCTTCTGAACTGTTTCTCAAAACACCCTTACTGCAATTAGCGGCAGGGTCCTTCCTTATTTAATTTAAGCTTTGGCTCCATGCCACCTCTTTGTAAAGCCCTCCCTAACCATTCTATTCAAGACTGAAACCTCTCCTACTCAGAGCTCATTATCCCTCTTCTGTTTTGTCTCTGGTATCTCTTACTCTCTTCTAACATCGTATACACACACAATCTGTTAGTTTTGCTTCTGATCTTTGTCCTGACATTAAGATGCAAGGTCCAGGAAGGTAGGGTCTTTTGTCTAATTCGTCCCTTGCTATATCTCCAGTGACTGACACACAGTAGGCCCCCCAAGAAGCAGATGTTGAATGGGAGAGTGAAACAAAAACGACACAGAGTGTCTTCAAAGCACATCAGGCTGCAAAAAGGATAAGTACAGATGAGAGAGTTCAGAATTCCATTTGACCAAACCAAACAATAAAAATTGGAGAAGGGTTATAAGAGAAGAACATGAAATACGGAGACATGCGTTGAGTTGTGAAACTCAGTATGGACTGAAAGTGGAGTTTGTAGTGCCTTGTTGTTACAGCAGAACCTGGCTGTAGCTTCCTAACATAAAAGGTAGGAGTCCTCCAGGGAGGTGCATAATCCTTTCCACAGTCTTGAATTTAGTGCTCAAATTCCTGCATCCCTGTTCTTGACCCTCTGACAATTATCAGTTTGTATTTTAGATGCTATAGAAGCCTCGGGTTGATTCTTTTCAGATAAATGTATGCTTTACATTCTTTTTTTTTCTATTTTATTTTTTTAAATTTTTTTTATTGGTTGTTCACAACATTACAAAGCTCTTGACATATCATATTTCATACATTAGATTGAAGTGGGTTATGAACTCCCAATTTTACCCCAAATGCAGACTGCAGAATCATGTCGGTTACACATCCACAATTTTACATAATGCCCTATTAGTAACTGTTGTATTCTGCTACCTTTCCTATCCCTTACTATCCCCCCTCCCCTTCCCTCACATCTTCTCTCTCTACCCCATCTACTGTAATTCATTTGCTTTACATTCTTTATTGGTAATTTTGTGTAAGATCTATTTATACAGATACACATGATTTTTTCTCATAATTATTCTACTTAATACAAATTTGAACACATATTTGAATATATACATATTGAGTATGCATACTACTTAAGATGTTTGAAACATTTAATAGTGCTTAATTTACCTTGAAATATTGAGGATGATTAGTTAAACCAAATTAACAAAATTTATGTTTGATTTGACTCTGTTAAAATGCAGATGAGCATTTGGTTTATTAAATGTATACAGTTTAATTTAGTAGATTTTCAAGAGTTGTTTAAGTATTTATGAAGGCATTTGAAGGGCTTGAGAAATAAAGTACATTTAAATTTGTAATTGTAGTTTAAAAAGCTTAAGGGAATTTAATTAATTAAGTTTAGAAATAGTTTTTAAATACTTAGGAGAATTTGTTTCTTTTGATTTTTTTTGTGATTTTACTTTGAATTAACCTAATTTGATTGTAAACAATGCTCAAATTACATGGGGGGAACTTGTTAAATTTTTGGGCTAATGGAACATTAATCAAAAATCAATTATGATTGTTTTAACTTTGAATACAAACATTAGTAGATATATAATTAAATCTGTGATATTTGAAATGGCATTGAATGGTCTAAGAAAAAAGTTCCACAACTTAAAAATTTTATCGCCCATTAACAGAGGGCTTTAGATATTCTCTTTTATTCACAAATGACCTGAACATTAAAAAAGAATCACTTGTATCATGGTGCATTGTGGGGGCTCACACACTTGCAAATTCAAACTCATTATTAAGGGGAACAACATGAAATACCCAGGAAATCGAGAACCTGAATTCTCTAAGAATGGCTTGGGTTCTTCCATGCTTTATAACATGATGGCGGGCAAGTCATTTCAGAACATTGAGTCTTTCTTGCTATTACCCATCTGTGAAGTGGACAGATCTTGGCTGGGTTTTTGGGATTCAGGGGACTGAGATGACAAAGAGAGAGGTGCTTTGTAAAGAATGATGTCCTTGTAATAATCCTGGGTGGTTATGGAGTGAGAAAGAAATATTAGGATGGAGGAAACAAATATGTGTTGAGCCCTTGCTCTGTGCTATTCTCTGGGCCAAGGGATCCCTGTCCCAGCCTTACCAGCAGGAGGTCACTTGGAACCTTCATGGGAAATCATGACCCCCTAGAGTCCTCAGGCTCTGAACACACACCCTTTGGGATTTCCCCAGCAATGATTTAAGGCTGTGCTACTCTGATCTCTGTTCCAATAATTAATTCTGCTTGGGGACTCACCAAGAAGGGATTCAAAAAGTCTTTGTTGCATTAATCAATTTCACTGAATTTTTGGGTAGCTAGACCATAAAAAGAAGAATAAGGGAATTAGCTTTCAATTTTAGTGTCTGCTTTCTTGAATGTGAAATATTTCTGTGGGTATAGAATTCAGGAGGGACAAGAGTGAAAATAAATCCTTCCACTATTTTTACCCCTTTGATTCCCCAGCCGGTCAGTCTTTCTTCCTCAGAAGCTGCCCCCTTTTTGTGTGTATCTTTCCACGATTAGTCATTGCTTATATAAGCAGTGTGTGTACCTATATATTCTCCTCTCTCTTTAAAAAGATTCCATAGCATCAAGCTACACATGGAAGCAAACTAAATACATTGTTCTGCTTTTTAATTTAACAATTTACCTTGGAGAGTTTTCCATGTCAGTAATAAAATGCTGCCCAACCCCGCCACCCCCACAAAGACTGTACAATGTCATATTTTATCAATGTTGCTTTTAAGTAGTTCCTTAATGAGGGGCATTCAGATAGCTAACACTCTTTGGCAAATACCAGCAAAACAGCACCTGTCATAAAGCAATGTTGGGTGAAAGCAATTTGGAATCTAGAGCCATAGAGACCCTCCATAAAAAATATTTCCATGTAACTTCTGACTTATCTTTCTTGCAAAGGGCTTTCCAGGCTTGCTGGACTTTTCAATGTTTTCTTTTCGGGGAGCAGATAAGAGGCAATTGGCAGAGGGGCTTTGCCTGGCTTTCTCTTTTTCCCTCCCAGGCAGATGGGACAGATGTTCACAAGCTGTGGACATTGATCTTTGATCGTGTTGTTACAAGAAGTGTGCCCAGTGCCAGCAGCGTCAACATCATTGGGTGTGCCTTAGACATACAGAATCGGATTCTACCCAGACCTCCTGAACTAGGTCTGCATTTTTAACAAGATCTGCCACTAATTCCTATTCCCCTTGGAGTTTGAGGCTGGCTAGCTGGCAGCCCGGCTGGGCTTATTGCAGGATCTGCGTATCTTTGGAGAGGGTCAGAGACTGGAGGTGCCTGCTCTCTATGTGGAAACTCCCTAATCATCAAAGAAGCTGCTCTAAGCACCACCCCTGTGTCAGGGCTGATCCTGAAGTTCCTCCACATTTGGTGAGAAGGTCTGAGAGTGAGCTGGTTGGTCTGCCAGGGGGAGTGTCAGAAGGCAGTGGATTCCAAGGGGACAGGGAGGCCTGGAGAAGTAGACACTCTTTTCATAGCCCGGAGAGAAGGATGCTGGAGAGACCCTGGCAGGAGAGTTTCCTCCTTTGCACAGGATGACAATTCCCTGTCTTTATAGGATTTTTTAGTTGATATCGTGCTTAAAGAATAGCCATGAGTGGTTAATCTAATTATCTCTTTTTGAGGGAGCAGGGGTTAAAAAGAGATATTTTAATCTAATAAATGGAAGAAAGTTAATAATGAAGTATAGAGCAGCCTGAATGGTGGGATTTCAGGGGCCCAGAGTCCAGGAGGACTTGCAGACTGAGTGCCTGGCTCTGAGGACCCCCCTCTAAGGAGCAAGGTGAACGTCTGAAAATTCTGGAACAGCTTGGAGAACAGAGGGCTTCCACGCCCCTCTTCCTGCGCCTCCTCTGACCATTGCTAATATACCACCCAACTGTTCTTGAGAAGGGTTTCTTCCACCAGCTGCTGGCTTCTAGGATGGGAGATTTCTTTCTGGGAAGGATCATTGCTAAGTATTTGAGGCATGAGTCTTGGAATCAGCCAGCACTGTATTTTACTCCAAGTGATAGACCTTACTAGTTTCGTGACCCCAGGATGAGTTGTTTAGCCTCACTCATTTCTGCAAAATGGGAATAATGTCCCCATCCTTGGGATTGCTAGGAGGATTAGATGACATGATACATTTGAGGCACTTGGTCAGTGTGTTTGGCCCAGAGGAAGTATTCCGTGCTTGCTATTATTTCTAAGCAGGGGCCTTGTGGGTACAGAGAAGAAGGGGACTCACATTGGAGCACAGCTTTTAGGAATTGGGGGTCATCTGTGAGCTCACTGACCTGTGGAGCAGGAACCACCTCCCTCCAGTCCAGCCTTCCGACGCCCTATGGGATTGGCATTCCCTTCTGGGATGTTGAGTATCTTGGACTAGCTCCAGGGGCCGGTGTGCTCTCAGACAGTCCCAGAGGACCCTTGGATCTCTCCTCCCTGGGAAGGCTTCTGGCTGAGCTGTTATCCAGCCTTTCCATCCAGTCCTATGAGAATTGGTTCATTCTGGCTTGTCCCAGGGGCTGAGCCAGAAGCCACCGACTGGTGATGTGGGATAAGCAGGGGGTGAGGCTGGGGGTGGAGATCCTTTTGAGCTTGGGAACTTCTGGGGTTCCTTGCATGGGACTGATGCTTCCCCTGGAGCCCTCTAACTTTTGTTTAATAAATGTGAGGAGAGAGAGAGAGAGAGAGAGAGAGAATATGTATGAAAACCCCTCATAGGGTGTCCACACAATATCACCTTCTTGGGGAACCTGAGACAGTTGCTTTTCCTTATTAGCAGTCAAGAGGTTGTTAGTGATCTTCTTCCTCTTTCCTCATGAGAGAAAACTGAGACCCAGTAGAACTCACAAACTTTCCTTGGATCACTCAGGGCTCCCGTTTGGATGTGGTTTGTGGCTCATGTTGAGTCTTAATCTTTCAACCGCCAGCATCAGGAGATAGGTAGGCCCTTATGAGGTGATTAGGCCACGGGGGTTCTGTCCCTACAAATGGATGATTGTCTGTGCTAGTCGGTTGTGTCTCTGTGACCAAAATACCTGACAACAGTTTAGGGAGGAAAGATTTATGTTGGCTCCTGGTTTCAGTCCCTGGTGAGGGGCTCTAAGACCGAAACCTGCTCAGCCCATGGCAGTCGGAAAGGGGAGAGGGGACGACAGGGACAAGATAAACCCTTCTTGGGCCACCCTCTGGGACCTATTGCCTTCAACCATTCCTCACCAGCCTGTAGTTCCCACCACCTCCTGGTAGTGTATTCAGCCCTCAGTAGATGGATCTACTGCTGAGGCCAGAACCCCTCATGATCCAGTCACTTCTCCAAAGCCCCAGGTCTGGACTTTGTTGCTCTGGAGACCACACCTTCACACATGAGATTTTGGGGAACATTCCAGATCCAAGCTATAACAATGTCTTTATGGAGACATGGTTGGGTTGGGTCTCTCAAGAATGAGTTAGGTCTTGGGGACTGGACTTGTTATAGTGAGGGCTGGTCATTTTAAGCAAGATTACCTGGTGCACATACCCACTTGCCCCTCTTGCACATACTCCCACCTGTGATGTCATTGGTGGTGTTATGATGCACCTGCTTGATCTTGGATTACCCTGCCTCCAGAACTGTGAGATAAATAAATAAATAAATAATAAATAATAATTTCTCTTTTTAAGTCATCCAACCTCAGGTATTTTGTTGTAGCAATACAGACACAGCAAATCACTGGTAAGTGTGATAGAACTTGTGTGCTTGCATATGTGGCAATAGCTTGCATGTATATTACCTTATTTTATCTTCACGCAACCTGAGATCTGCTCAGTAAACATTGTATTCTCCTGCAGGAAAACCTCAGGAAAGCGGTGTGACTCTGTCAGAGACAGTCAGGAAAAAGCCAGGTACTTCTGGTGTTTGATCTTTGCTTCTTCTTACAGCTCCCGGCCTCTGAGGGTTCAGCTATATTGGAGAGAGAGAAATAATCTAGTCTAGAGAAATAATCCCCAAATTTTCAGGTAAGTAAGGCATAAAGCAGATTCAAAATCACTGCACCACAGCTTCTCTGTCCTTGATGAGATGTCATTGGTGGTGTTATGATGCACCCTGCATGTTAGCAGCAGATTCTGATAACAGGGCACCTTCCACTTCCTCTTCAGACCTGAGTCCTGTGTAGTACTGACGACCTGTTTGTCATAGGACCTTGGGTCTGTTGCTGAATCTCAAATGGGTTCCGGTGCTGTTCTTTCTTCCTAGTGCTTTTCTTTCTCTGATTGCATTTCTCTCTTTCGCCCCATTCACCTCTAGCCCAGCATATTTCACAACTGCAGAGACCCCATTCCCTCTGCGTGCTTGGCAGATGTCCCCTCCTGGAGCATACCAGTGACTTAGACATGTCAATATCACAGGCTCTGGGTGCTTTTCTGGGTGGCCAGCCTTTTCTCTTGCAGCCGCTGCTCCTAACCCTGTTCCCTGTCATCCGAGATGTCCCCTCTCTTTCTCCTTGTGAATTGCTACGGCTTCAGTTCCGTCTCTTTCAATTTGGTCACAGGTGTCTGAGTTATGCCTAAGTGGCCCTGAGGTATGACAGCTTTCCGCTTTTCCTATCTCGAGGATCAGGTTGAAAATCCTTCTGACAAAGGGAACTGTAATGGTTGTTCATATTATTTAAGAATCATCCTCATAAAAAATAAGAGCAGCTAAGTCTAGAGCCAAGGGACTTTGATAAAGGAGGTAGAAAATATGTGTGAGGAATATTTACAGGAAAGTATGAAAGGACCAGAAAGCATCACATATTTATGAGGCACACAAACTGCTGGGTCTTTGTGGAGCACTCAGTATTCATGAAATCGTACCTGGGCACCCTTGGGTGATGCCCTTTTCTGGTCCCACTTGTTCTCTGCCTAAGACGTGAGGATAAAAGGCACGGCTGCTCAGCAAGTCACCAGTGATTAAGAGCTCTTGGCCAGCGGACTTGCTTCTCCGTCTCTGTGATGGGACATTTGTTGGCTCCAGGCAACTTCTGTTGACACCCTTTGTTATGCTCAGCTCCATGTTCTCAATGTCAGTAGGAAAACTGATGGAGATAGAGGGAATGAGACAAACACACACACACACACACACACACACACACACACACACATTTTGGGTAGCACAGGATTGAGAAAGCGTGGTTTTTCCATCCTGCCTGCATTATTTCCTAAATATCTCTCTTTCCCCCTGCATCCCCTGTTTCTGAGGTTGCTGACTTAATAAAAATTTTGATTTGAACCTTTTAATTTGATCCACAAGTTTTCTGCTCAGTAACCTCCCAGATGGTGCCCTGGGAGTCTACCTTCTCACCCAGGCAAGATGGTGAGATGGCAAGTTGGAGTAAGTGGACTTACAGGTCCCATCAGTGGTTTTAGGTGGGGGCATGGAGATGAAGCAGCTTGGCCCCTGAATCATACGAAGGAAACTGTGGGGACAGGGAGAGAGGTCAGAAGGGGGTCTTGGTCTCTGGAACACGTTTGTACATGTGATGGTTTTATCATGGCCACCCAGGTGGATCTTGGCATTCTATCTGCCTAGATCCCACCTCAATTTTTCATCCACTCTAGCCCTGTGTTTGGAATGTCCGCCTCTTCTCATGCTCTGCTGGATTCTCTGCTTTGAGCCAGAGAATCTGGCTTCTTTCTTGCATTTGGGTTCTGACTGGAGAGTTTCCATTGGTTGGAGAAGTACAGTAGGAGGGAATTCCGGGGGAGGAACTTCCTCTGGGGTTCCAGGAGAACGCCGCGTGGGTCGATCGGGATTTTTTTCCCAGGGGCGTACGGGGCATTGGTGGCAGTTTCAAAAAATAAAGTTTGTTCCTGCTTGAGTGGCTCATGATTTTGTGCCTAGCTAGACTGCGGCAATTGGTGGCCCGTACGGGGAATTCCTGAAGCTTGGAGGTGAGTAAAATTGCTCGCCCCTGAGGGAAGGCAACAGAATGGGTGACCATTTCAAAAAACAATGTGTTCTTGTTTTGATTTATTTTGTTTTTGTTTCAAGCTGCCTATCCCTAGAATTTTCTCAGGCAAACTGGGAAAAATGGTTGGCTCAAGATTTGAAGTTGTTTGGCCCTGAGAAAGAGAAAATTGATACAACTATTCTTTGTTCCGTTTTTGTTTCATTCTGTTTCGGTTTTGTTTTATGCTATCTTATTGGGTTGTGTTGCCTTTATAGTAGATTAGAAACTAGTAAAAAACAAACCAAAAGACTGTTAAGTAAATTGTTAGAGGTCCAGACTATGGTAGAAAACATGTTAGGTCAAGCAAAAGAGAAGGTCTCTCGAGCTAGTCAGACAGAGGAAAATTTGAAGAAAGAAAGCTTAGAGGAAAAACAACCATCAGGCAGGGAATTACAACGGGAGGCTGCTACTGACTCCGTTCTATCACCAGAGGGCGTAATTCAACCAACAGCTCCATCTACAGCTGAGTGGCCCTCAAATCCCGTAGTTGATGGACGGAATCCTGAGGCAGGACCCCAAAGATTAGCATGCCCTGTACTTGAGCAGGCAGGAGGGCAACGAATTCACCATGCTTTAGATTTCAAAACAGTGAAGCAATTAAAGGAGGCTGTAACAACCTATGGGCCGCAAGCACCCTTCACTGTGAGCATGGTCGAATCCATTACCAACTTAGACATGACGCCAGCAGATTGGGCTAACATGTGTCGATCTGTGCTAAATGGAGGACAATATTTGTTATGGAAGGTTGCCAATGAGGAATTTTGCATGGAAACAGCTAGGCGAAATGCAGCAGCTGGTTACCCTCAAAGAAATCTAGAAATGTTGTTAGGAAAAGGACCTTATGAGGGTCAATGGCAACAAATTGAATATGATCCTGGCGTATACGCACAAATTGCTGTAGATGCGGTTAGGGCATGGAAAACTTTACAGGGGCATGGAGATTTACAAGGACAATTATCTAAGGTAATACAAGGAACTAATGAACCTTACGCTGAATTTGTAGATAGGCTTATTCAAACAGCTTCTAGAATATTTGGAAATACAGAACAGGCAATGCCATTTATAAAACAACTGGCTTATGACCAAGCAAATCGTTGCTGCAGAGAGGTCATTAGACCATGGAGACATGAAGATTTAAACACATATATTAAATTATGTAGAGACATTAATGAACAAGGGCAAGTCTTAGCAGCAGTACAACAGGCTTTAGATGCTAGGCCAAAAACATGCTATAATTGTGATCAAACAGGACATTTTAAAAGGAGTTGCCCCATAGGAGGAGGGTTTAACAAAGCTAGGTATCAAAGGAATAGAATACTGGGTATTTGCCCACGATGCCATAGAGGGAGACATTGGGCTAATGAATGCCGTTCTCAAACCACCATAGAGGGTATTCCGATATCAAAAAACGGACAAGGACCAAGTGTTTACCCATGATATCATGGAGAAAGGCATCAGGCTCCATTGCCAAAAAACGGACTGGAGGGCCCAATGCTCCAGGGCCCACAACCACAAATATACGGGGCAATGGAGGAACCCAGCAGCACCATCAACGTAGTGCCCAGGACGCATTATCCATTAAATCCCTCATCAGACAAACTAGAGGGAGCGCAGGGTTGGACATCTGCGCCTCTGCCAGAGCAGTACTAACTCCAGAGATGGGAGTTCAAATCATTCCCACAGGAGTAAAAGGACCTCTTCCCCAAGGAACAGTAGGCTTATTATTGGGACGCAGTTCTTCTACACTAAAAGGACTTATGATAAGTCCTGGGGTAATTGATCCCGATTATGAGGGTGAAATAAAAATTATAGCTAGTTCTCCAAGAGGTATATCAGTAATTTCACCAGGAGATAGAATAGCACAGTTATTAATAATACCCAGCTTGCATGATAAATTTTCCAGTCGTACTGTAGACAGAGGTTCCAGGGGATTAGGCTCCACAGATGTAGACTGGGCTATGCTGTCTTTAAATTTAGATTCTCGCCCCATGCTAAAACTAAATATTCAAGGACATGACTTTAATTGGCTACTGGACACAGGTGCTGACCTTAGCATCATATCTCGTCAAGAATGGCCAAAACATTGGCCATTACAACAAGCCACTCAAACGCTTTGAGGCCTAGGAGTGGCAACTAATCCTCATAGAAGTGCAATGGTATTAGATTGGAAGGATCCTGAAGGATGTGAAGGAACTATACAGCCCTATGTATTGGATCATCTTCCTATAAATTTATGGGGACGAGATGTCCTAGATCAATTAGGTTTGACATTAACAAATAACATAAATCCTAACGCACCCACTACTAGACAAGGCTTTAGGAAAGAAAAAAGATTAAGAGAACAAGAACAAGGTATGACAGCACCAATTCAAATAGATCAAGAAATAAATAGACATGGATTGGGTTTTCAGAAAGGGCCACTGAGACAATCAAAATTACTTGGAAATCAGAAAGATCAGTGTGGGTTCCTCAGTGGCCCCTGACTAAAGAAAAGATCCAAGTAGCCCATGACCTGGTCAAACAACAATTAGCGGAGGGACATGTACAACCTTCCATATCTCCCCATAATACTCCCATTTTTGTCATTAAAAAGAAATCTGGTAAATGGAGATTATTGTAAGATTTAAGAGCCATTAATAATGAGATGGTTATTATGGGACCTGCTCAATCAGGGATTCCCCAATTGTCTGCTTTACCAAAAACCTGGTATGTTTTAGCTATAGATATTAAAGATTGTTTTTTTTTCAATTCCAATTCATCCCGAGGATAGTCCACATTTTGCATTTACTATCCCTGCACTAAATCATGAAGGTCCTGATCAGAGATATGAATGGAAAGTACTCCCTCAAGGGATGGCTAATAGTCCAACTATGTGTCAAATTTATGTTAACAAAGCAATCCAGCCACTTAGAAATCAAAATCCTGAACTACAAATATTTCACTATATGGATGATGTGTTATTGGCACATAAAGATAAAAACACATTGCTAGAATGTTATGCCACACTTACAAATTTATTAAAAAATTATAATCTAGAGATAGCAATAGATAAAGTACAATTAAATTTTCCAATTAATTATTTAGGAGTTCTATTATCCTCAACCATGGTCCGTCCACCAAAAATTCAAATACGAGTAGATCAATTCAAATCACTTAACGACTTTCAAAAGTTATTGGGAGACATAAATTGGATAAGGCCTTATCTAGGCATACCAACAGGAGAGTTGGGACCTTTATTTGATATCATAAAAGGTCCATCAGATCCAAATTCACCCCGCATGTTAACGCCTGAAGCAAGAAAAGCATTAAAAATCATTGAAACATATATGGAAAATATGCATTTGGATAGAATTGATATAAGTTGCCTTTATTATTTATTGTACTACCAACAAAAAATATTCCTACAGGAGTATTTTGGCAAGAAGGTCCATTATTATGGATACATTTATCTTATTCTCCTAACACTATTCTTACTAGGTATCCTGAGGCTGTAGGACAATTAATACTCAAAGGAATAAAAGCAGCAAAGGGAGTGTTTGGGATTTCTCCCAATAAAATTATTACTCCATATACTATGGATCAAATTGATGAGTTAGCTAATGAGTTAAATACTTGGGCAATAATCATGTGTAAAACTAGTGTTTCATTTGATAATCACTTACCATCTAATCCTTTGTTGTCTTTTTGGTCTAAGCATCCTGTAGTTTTTCCAAAAATGACAAGAAAAACCCCTATCATAAATGCTCCAAATATATTCACTGATGGGTCAAATAATGGTACAGCAGCAATAGTTACACCTGATCAAACTTTTACATTTTTAGTACCCAAACAATCAGCTCAAAAGGTAGAGCTTAATGCAGTATTACAAGCTTTTGTGATGTTTAAAGATTCTGTATTTAATTTATTTTCTGATAGTCAGTATATAGTTAATGCTATAGTATCCCTTGAAGATGCTGGTAGGATTTCCCCTTCCTCTACTGTTTTCTCTTTGTTTTCCACTATACAAAGTTTGATCTGGGACAGAAAAGATCCATTCTTTATAGGACATATCAGGGCACATACAGGATTGCCTGGAGCCCTTAGTTTGGGCAATGATTTAGCAGATAAAACTACACATGACATACATATTTTCTCTACACTAGAAGAAGCTATAAATTTTCATAAAAGGTTCCATGTCAATGCCAATACTTTACAAAAGCGTTTTAAAATAACTAAGGAACAAGCCAGACATATAATAAAACAATGTCAAAATTGTGTGACCTTTTTACCACAAGTTAATCTTGGAGTCAATCCTTGAGGACTGATGCCTAACCATATTTGGCAGATGGACGTCACACACTTGCCAGAATTTGGAAAATTAAAATATTTGCATGTTACAGTTGATACTTCTTCTGGATTTTTGATGGGCTCCCTTCATGCCGGAGAAAAAACTAAAGATGTTATAGCTCATTGCTTACAAAATTTTGCCACTGTGGGCGTTCCAAAACAGTTAAAAACAGATAATGGTCCTGGTTATGCTTCTACCTCTTTTAAACAATTTTGCTCATCATTTGGTATTACTTACATAACAGGAATTCCATACAATCTACAAGGACAAGGCATAGTTGAAAGAGCTCATCAAACTATTAAAATGTACTTATTAAAACAAAAGGAGGGAATTGGAAAGGGGTATATATCCCCCAAAGATAAACTTAAAATAACCCTTTTTACTCTAAACTTTTAAAATTTGGATTCATCAGAGCTTAGTGCTGCGGAAAGACATATGTATCCCAAAAATGTATATAAGCCTAAGGTACTTTGGAAGGATATTCTAACAGGTCAATGGAAAGGTCCTGACCCAGTGATTGTCTGGAGTCAGAGGCTCTGTGTGTGTTTTTCCATAGGGAGAACAGCATCCGATTTGGATTCCAGAGAGGTTAACCAAAACAATTTCTACAGACCAAAAACAAGATGATTTGACTCAGATCCATAACAGCTGATATCCAGAGCTCCAGCTTGGCTATTCTTACACATGCGACATTGATTAACCATGGTGCTTTTTTCAATATCTATTTTATTATTGCTTTTTCCCACGTCATAAAGTTCTATTTTATTTTTGAGCTCATACAGACCTAGGTTAATGTTTTTCTGATCAGTTTTATTTTTTGACTATAGAGTTTTTAAACATTGCAATGGAGATTTCAGCTAGGTAAAGCTACAAGGCCTTTACTATTGTCTTATGTGTTGTATGTTACGTGTGCACACTTCTGTTTTGTGTTGTATGTCTGTATGTACGTATGTCCATATATCATATATGAGGAGCGCTCATGAATAAATGGATCTGAATTTTTTTTTATTATTTACGTGATTTTAATGGTTTAATTTAAATTGGGTAAACAGCTGTTGAGGATTGTTTTAATATGTGTACAAATAAGCAGGTTAACAGATCTGTTTGTTTACTTTCACCTTTCCTTTTCATTATATTTAATAATTCTGTTCAGGATAATGTAAATTGTTCAAAAAATTGTTTTCTTAGTACCTGTTGGAATGTTACATAATTATTTTTTAGCATCATTGTCAGAATTCCTATCTTCATCCCAGTGCCGGTGAAGACAAGATGAAACCAAACTACAGTTTCTTCGATAGCTATCACAACAAACTGTATAAACTGATGCATCAATGAATAATAACTCAACAAGTAATGCTCAATCACTGAGTCGATTTATTTTGGGAGGAAATGGACATATTAATAGACTCCTCTGCTTTGAACTGCTTGCAGAACTTGCCTGGACTATATATCACTTGTATGCATTGTGAACTATCGTTTGGTGCAGCGAATTGTGGTAGTGCTGGCATATCTTTACTGATGGTGTCACCAGTGATGCAATTTTTCCTAAAGAGCCATCAATTGACTTGGTGTCGTGGCATTTCTGTATCCTCCTCCCTTCTACTAGTGATGGTGTAATTTTGGGGGCCAACAGAGGTGAGGCAAAGAACCTCACCCCCCGACTGGTGCATAGGCCTGTCCACAGGTATGGCTATATGCTGGACCGGTAGTCAGTGACGGGTATGATCCAATTGCAGTGGTATCAACCTAAGACAGGAGGCTGACGCCTAGAGGTCAGTTTTCCGATGATGGGTAAAGACCATATGTTGAATTGGACAAACCTAAGAGGCGGTCCCTAGCCACATTGCTTGTTGCTTAATTAAACAGAAAGGGGGAGATGCTAAGAGCCACAGCCAAGTAATATGATGCATGGCATTTTTGGTTGAAAGGTGATGCCAGCTAGCCATTGAGATGATATGACTATGTTAAGATTTGCATTCATATGGATATTGGACTCCTGCTGTTCACCTCAGCCTGCTAGGGACTCCTGGAGAGTTCCCATTGGTTGGGGAAGTATAGTAGGAGGGAATTCCAGGGGAGGAACTTCCTCTGGAGTTCCGGGAGAATGCCGCGTGGGTCGATTGGGATTTTTTTCCCGGGGGCGTACAGGGCATTGGCGGCAGTTTCAAAAAATAAAGTTTGTTCCTGCTTGAGTGGCTCGTGATTTTGTGCCTAGCCAGACTGCGGCAGCTGAGTAATATTCCATTGTGTATATGTACCACATTTTCTTTATCCATTCATCTGTTGAAGGGCACTTAGGTTGGTTCCATAGTTTAGCTATTGTGAATTGAGCTACTATAAACGTGGATGTGGCTGCATCACTGTAGTATGCTGGTTTTAAGTTCTTTGGGTATAAACGGAGGAGTGGGACAGCTGGGTCAAATGGTGGTTCCATTCCAAGTTTGCTGTGGTACCTCCATACTGCTTTTCATAGTGGTTGCACTAATTTGCAGTCCCACCAGCAATGTATGAGTGTACGTTTTCCCCACATCCTTGCCAACAATTGTTATTGCTTGTATTCTTGATAATTGCCATTCTGACTGGAGTGAGATGAAATCTTAGAATAGTTTTTGGAAAATCTCATCTTTAGACTCCTCATTTTGGGATACAAACTTGGCTTAACGAGATTTATAGAGAAGGCAGTGCATGCACTCTGGAGAGATCTGGAAGTCCCCTCTGAGTCTGGACTGTTCTGTGGGTGCTGAGCATCCTCCCTATATTTAGCTGTCACGTTCATCTTCCTCAAACACCCCATTCATTTCTGCACTCCTCACCCAACAGCATACAATAGCTCCCTGAAAAAAAAAATTTATTGGTGCATTATAATTATACGTAACAGTGGGGTTGATGATGCCATATGTCCCTGAAATTTTATGAAATAAAAGGCTGACAAACATAAATGGCTTCATGTGTCTTTTAATTACTTCCTCAACCTACACTGACCATTTTCTTCCCTTTCCTTGGTGATATTTTGTGTATATATAATCACCTTTCAAGTACAAAGACAAGAACTCAAAGTAGATAAATTATTGCCTGTAATTCATCACTTTTTCCTGTGTTCATGCCTGTATCTTTTCTTTTTTTAAAAAAACGTTTTTAGTTGAAGATGGACATGATAACTTTATTTTATTTTATTTATTTTTTTATGTGATGCTGAGGATGAAACCCAGTGCCTCATCTGTGCTAAGCAGGTGCTCTACCACTGAGCCACAAACCCAGCCCATTCATGCCCATTTCTATGAAGACGTTAGGCCAACTATGAGAAATTAATCAACTAGTTTGCTCAAAATTTTTCCATCCACTTTCATGAATGAGATTGACCTATCATTTTCTTACATGTTCCTGTGCCATTATAAACTCAGGTTATAATCACCTTTCCAAAGAATTTGGAAATGATCCATTTTATTGTGTCTTCAATGCATAAAAATTCTTACTTTTAAAATAATATTTTCTAGTTGTCAATGGATCTTTTATTTAATTAATTAATTTATTTAATTATGATGCTGAGGTTTGAACCCAGGGCCTCACACATGCCTGGCAAGTGCTCTACCACTGAACCCCAATCCCAGGCCTCCAAAATTCCTACTTTTGAGACCTTCTGGGCCAGTAGTTTTCTTGGTGGCAAATGTTTTTCAGGTGAATCTAAGTTATTGATGAGTTATGGGACTGTGTATGTTCTTATTCTTTTTGTGTCTGCTGTAGTCAATTTGTTAGGTATTAGAGATGCTGGAGTAAGGTTTGCATGGGCTTTGTTTTTTATACCTACAGGAGGGAGAAGCCCTAGATGGGTGTGAGGAAGACCAGGTCAGTGTTCTGATGTTGCTCAGCAGAACGTTATCATGAGTGAGAGGGAGACGAGGGGGTATAACTATGTATTAGGGGATGAAACTAAGATTTGCTTCTACATGCATCTGACGTTGCTCCAGTAGCTCTGTCTTTGATAAGACTTATTCTGCAACTTTGGGGCCTAGCTCTATCTTTGATAAGACTTATTCTGCACCTTTGGGGCCATGATGGAACTGGGAGGTGTCCATGAACAATCTGGTGTTTTTAGCACTGTTTTTAAAGAGTCCCCTACTTTTATTTTTTTTTTTATTGTTGGTCGTTCAAAACATTACATAGTTCTTAATATATCATATTTCACAGTTTGATTCAAGTGGGTTATGAACTCCCATTTTTACCCCGTATACAGATTGCAGAATCACATCAGTTACACTTCCATTGATTTACATGTTGCCATTCTAGTGTCTGATGTATTCTGCTGTCTATCCTATTCTCTACTATCCCCCTTCCCCTCCCCTCCCCTCCCCTCCCCTTTTCTCTCTCTACCCCCTCTACTGTAAATCATTTCTTCCACTTGTATTATTCTTCTCTTACCCCTCCTTTCCTCTTATATGCAATTTTGTATAACCCTGAGGAACACCTTCCATTTCCATGTGATTTCCCTTCTCACTCCCTTTCCCTCCCACCTCTCATCCCTGTTTAATGTTAATCTTCTTCTCAAGCTCTTTGTCCCTACCCTGTCCTTGGTTACTCCCCTTATATCAAAGCAGTCATTTGGCATTTGTTTTTTAAGGATTGGCTAGCTTCACTTAGCATAATCTGCTCTAATGCCATCCATTTCCCTCCAAATTCTATGATTTTGTCATTTTTTAATGCAGAGTAATACTCCATTGTGTATAAATGCCACATTTTTTTATCCATTCATCTATTGAAGGGCATCTAGGTTGGTTCCACAATCTTGCTATCATGAATTGTGCTGCTATGAACATCGATGTAGCAGTGTCCCTGTAGCATGCTCTTATTAGGTCTTTAGGGAATAGACCGAGAAGGGGAATAGCTGGGTCAAATGGTGGTTCCATTCCCAGCTTTCCAAGAAATCTCCATACTGCTTTCCAAATTGGTTGCACCAATTTGCAGTCCCACCAACAATGAACAAGTGTACCCTTTTCCCTGCATCCTCTCCAGCACTTGTTGTTGTTGGACTTCATAATGGCTGCCAATCTTACTGGAGTGAGATGGTATCTTAGGGTGGTTTTGATTTGCATTTCTCTGACTGCTAGAGATGGTGAGCATTTTTTCATGTACTTATTGATTGATTGTATGTCCTCCTCTGAGAAGTGTCTGTTCAGGTCCTTGGCCCATTTGTTGATTGGGTTATTTGTTATCTTATTATCTAATTTTTTGAGTTCTTTGTATACTCTGGATATTAGGGCTCTATCTGAAGTGTGTGGAGTAAAGATTTGTTCCCAGGATGTAGGATCCCTGTTTATCTCTCTTATTGTTTCTTTTGCTGAGAAAAAACTTTTTAGTTTGAGTAAGTCCCATTTGTTGATTCTAGTTATTAACTCTTGCGCTATGGGTGTCCTATTGAGGAATTTGGAGCCCGACCCCACAGTATGTAGATCATAGCCAACTTTTTCTTCTATCAGACGCCGTGTCTCTGATTTAATATCAAGCTCCTTGATCCATTTTGAATTAACTTTTGTGCATGGCAAGAGAAAGGGATTCAGTTTCATTTTGATGCAAATGGATTTTCAGTTTTCCAGCACCATTTGTTGAAGATGCTATCCTTCCTCCATTGCATGCTTTTAGCCCCTTTATCAAATATAAGATAGTTGTAGTTTTGTGGATTGGTTACTGTGTCCTCTATTTTGTACCATTGGTCCACCCGCCTGTTTTGGTACCAGTACCATGCTGTTTTTGTTACTATTGCTCTGTAGTATAGTTTGAAGTCTGGTATTGCTATACCGCCTGATTCACACTTCCTGCTTAGAATTGTTTTTGCTATTCTGGGTCTTTTATTATTCCATGTGAATTTCATGATTGTTTTATCTATTTCTACAAGAAATGCTGTTGGGATTTTGATTGGGATAGCATTGAACTTATAGAGAACTTTTGGTAATATCGCCATTTTGATGATGTTAGTTCTGCCTATCCATGAACAGGGTATATTTTTCCATCTTCTGAGGTCTTCTTCTATATCTCTCTTTAGGGTTCTGTAGTTTTCATTGTATAAGTCTTTCACCTCTTTTGTTAGGTTGATTCCCAAGTATTTTATTTTTTGGGGGGATATTGTGAATGGAGTAGTTGTCCTCATTTCCGTTTCAGAGGATTTGTCACTGATATACAGGAATGCATTTGATTTATGCGTGTTGATTTTATATCCTGCCACTTTGCTGAATTCATTTATTAGCTCTAATAGTTTCTTTGTAGACCCTTTTGGGTCTGCTAGGTATAGAATCATGTCATCTGCAAATAGTGATAATTTAAGTTCTTCTTTTCCTATTTTTATGCCTTTAATTTCTTTCGTCTGTCTAATTGCTCTGGCCAGTGTTTCAAGGACTATGTTGAACAGAAGTGATGAGAGAGGGCATCCCTGTCTTGTACCAGATCTTAGAGGGAATGCCTTCAATTTTTCTCCATTCAGAATGATGCTGGCCTGTGGCTTATCATAGATTGCTTTTACAATGTTGAGGTATGATCCTGTTATCCCTAATTTTTCTAGAGTTTTGAACATAAAGGGATGCTGTACTTTGTCAAATGCTTTCTCTGCGTCTATCGAGATGATCATATGGTTCTTATCTTTAAGTCTATTGATGTGGTGAATAACATTTATTGATTTCCATATATTGAACCAGCCTTGCATCCCAGGGATGAATCCTACTTGATCATGGTGCACAATTTTTTTGATGTGTTTTTGTATTCGATTCGCCAGAATTTTATTGAGGATTTTTGCATCTAGGTTCATTAGAGATATTGGTCTGTAGTTTTCTTTCTTTGAAGTGTCTTTGTCTGGTTTAGGAATCAGGGTGATGTTGGCCTCGTAGAATGTATTTGGAAGTTCTCCCTCTTTTTCTATTTCCTGAAATAGCTTGAAAAGTATTGGTATTAGTTCCTCTTTAAAGGTTTTGTAAAACTCTGCTGTATACCCATCCGGTCCTGGGCTTTTCTTAGTTGGTAGTCTTTTGATGGTTTCTTCTATTTCCTCTATTGTTATTGGTCTGTTTAGGTTGTCTATATCCTCCTGACTCAATCTGGGCAGATCATATGACTTAAGAAATTTATCTATGCCTTCACTATCTTCTATTTTATTGGAGTATAAGGATTCAAAATAATTTCTGATTATCTTCTGTATTTCTGAAGTGTCTGTTGTGATATTGCCTTTTTCATCCCGTATGCTAGTAATTTGGGTTCTCTCTCTTCTTCTCTTCGTTAGCATGGCTAAGGGGATGTCGATTTTATTTATTTTTTCAAAGAACCAACTTTTAGTTTTGTCAATTTTTTCAATTGTTTCTTTTGTTTTGACTTCATTAATTTCAGCTCTGATTTTAATTATTTCTTGCCTTCTACTTCTTTTGCTGTTGTTTTGCTCTTCTTTTTCTAGGATTTTGAAATGAAGTATGAGATCATTTATTTGTTGGTTTTTTCTTTTTTTAAGGAATGAACTCCAAGCAATGAATTTTCCTCTTAGAACTGCTTTCAATGTGTCCCATAGATTCCAATATGTTGTGTCTGTGTTTTCATTTAACTCTAAGAAGTTTTGAATTTCCTCCTTGATGTCTTCTAAAACCCATTGATCATTCAGTAACCTATTGTTCATTCTCCAAGTGATGCATGATTTTTCCTTCCTTCTTTTATCGTTGATTTTCAGTTTCATTCCATTATGATCAGATAAGATGCATGGTATTATCTCTACTCCTTTATATTGTCTAAGAGTTGCCCTGTGACATAATATATGATCTATTTTTGAGAAGGATCCATGTGGTGCTGAGAAAAAAGTGTAACTACTTGATGTTGGGTGGTATATTCTATATAAGTCAATTAAGTCTAGGTTGTTAATTGTGTTATTGAGTTCTATAGTTTCCTTATTTAACTTTTGTTTGGAAGATCTGTCCAGTGGTGAGAGAGGTGTGTTGAAGTCTCCCATGATTATTGTATGGTGGTCTATTAGACTTTTGAACTTGAGAAGAGTTTGCTTGATGAACATAGCTGCACCATTGTTTGGGGCATATATATTTATGATTGTTATGTCTTGTTGGTGTATGGTTCCCTTGAGCAGTATGTAGTGTCCCTCTTTATCCCTTTTGATTAACTTTGGCTTGAAATCTATTTTATTAGATATGAGTATGGACACTCCTGCTTGTTTCCGCAGTCCATATGAATGGTATGATTTTTCCCAACCTTTCACCTTCAGTCTATGTATATCTTTTCCTATCAAATGCGTCTCCTGTAGGCAGCATATTGTTGGGTCTTGTTTTGTGATCCATTCAACTAGCCTGTGTCTCTTAATTGGTGAGTTTAAGCCATTAACATTTAGGGTTATTATTGAGATATGGTTTGTTCTTCTAGCCATATTTGTTTATTAATGTTACTAAACCTGATTTGTTTTCCTCTTTGATTACTTTCCCCCCTTTACTGTCTTACCTCCCACTGTTGGTTTTCATTGTTATTTTCCATTTCCTCTTCCTGTAATGTTTTGCCAAGGATTTTTTGAAGAGATGGTTTTCTAGCTGCGAATTCTTTTAACTTTTGTTTATCGTGGAAGGTTTTAATTTCATCTTCCATCCTGAAGCTTAATTTCGCCAGATACATGATTCTTGGTTGGAACCCATTTTCTTTCAGTGTTTGAAATATGTTATTCCAGGATCTTCTAGCTTTCAGAGTCTGTGTTGAGAGATCAGCTGTTATCCTGATTGGTTTACCCCTAAATGTAATCTGCTTCCTTTCTCTTGTAGCTTTTAAAATTCTCTCCTTATTCTGTATGCTGGGCATCTTCATTATAATGTGTCTAGGTGTGGATCTCTTATGATTTTGCACATTCGGCATCCTGTAGGCTTCGAGGATTTGGGATTCTGTTTCATTCTTCAAGTCTGGGAAGTTTTCTCGTATTATTTCATTGAATAGATTGCTCATTCCTTTGGTTTGGACCTCTATCCCTTCCTGTATCCCAATGACTCTTAAGTTTGGTCTTTTAATGTTATCCCATATTTCTTGGATGTTCTGCTCATGGTTTCTTAGCAGACTTGCTGAGCTGTCTATGTTCTTTTCAAGTTGAAATACTTTGTCTTCATTGTCTGATGTTCTATCTTCTAAGTGATCTACTCTGCTGGTAGTATTCTCAATTGAGTTTTTAAGTTGGTTTATTGCTTCTTGCATTTCTAGGATTTCTATTTGTTTGTTTTTTATTACCTCTATCTCCCTGTGAAATTGATCTTTTACTTCCCGGATTTGTTTATGTAGTTCCTTGTCAAAGTGATCTTTCATTGTCTGATTTTGCTGTCTCATGTCTTCCTTGAGACTCCAGATCATCTGAAGCATGTATATCCTGAACTCTTTATCTGACATTCCATCTGTTGCAGCTATTACCTCTTCTAAAGTTGAGTTGACCTGCATTGCTTGTGGTCCTTTCTTTCCTTGTCTTTTCATACTGCTCGCGTTTCTTTCTGCTTGGTGACACTGTTGTGTTTTTGAAATTTTCCCCCTATTTATTTATATTGCTCTTGTATAGTTGGGAAATCTCCCTTGCAGGGCGGGTAGTGGCTGTGCTCCTCCTCTAATTAGGGTGATCTGTCTACCATGCTGGTCAGTCGCAGGTCTGCCCACCCTGCGGGCGCGGGTGGCGGCTCTGCTCTGCCCTCACTCCAATTGTGGTGACGTAACTACCACGCCCTCGGGTCATTGGTCCTGATCCGGATGTGGGCGGCGGCTCTGCTCGGCCCCTACTCCAATTGGTGTGACGTGTCTACCACGCTGGCAGGCCTCTAGGCCTGTTCCGCCGGTGGGTCGCAGGTCTGCCTACCTTGCGGTCTCGGGCGGCAGTTCTGCTCAGCCCCCACTCCCAATGGGGGTACCTGACTGCCTCTCCAATGGGTCGCTGGGCCTTTTCCGGACATGGGCGTCGGCTCTGCTCCACCCCACTCCTACCAGTGTGACATGACTGCCTAGGTGCTACTTGTCCACCACGCTGGCAGGCTACCGGGCCTCTCCTGCCAGTGGGTCGCAGGTCTGCCTACCTTGCAGGCTCAGATGGCGGCTCTGCACAGCCCCTACTCCAAATGGGGTGACTTGGCTACCGTGCCGTCGGGTCACTGGTCCTGTTCTAGGCATGGGCGGCTACTCTCTTTGGCCCCAGCTGCAGTTGGGGTGAAGTGATACCACGCTGGCGGGACACTTGGCCTGCTCTGGGCGCAGGCGGCAGCTCCACTCTGCCCTCCTGGCCCCCACAGCACCCAGCAGAGAGTCCCCTACTTTTCAGTGGTGACATAAGCTTGCATCAGTTTGGCCATGTGGAGAAACAGATATTCCTTTAATGTCATGTCCTTAACAATCTTGAGTCAGCAGTTCCCACTGGAGATTTAGTGAGAGTCTTCATGGCATTGAGTAGAGGAAGTAGAAATCTGAGTCAAAATATTTTGAAGCCACCAGGTGGACTTGGTGGCCCATGCTTGTAATCCCACTAACTCAGGAGGCCGCGTCAGGAGGATGGCAAGTTTGAGGCCAGCCTCAGCAACTTAGAGAGGTTCTAAGTACCTTAGTGAGACCCTGTCTCAAGAAAAAAGTAAACAAGGGCTAGGGATGCAGCTCAGTGTAAAGCACCTGGGTTCAATCCCTTCACAGAGGAACTCATTTAATCATTTTACCATTCTTTGGGATATACAGTAGCCATGGAGGGACGAATGAGGAATCCAGCCCTTTGGGAACGGTTGGATAATTGGAGGAGACTGGCTAATTACACGGTTTTGTCAATTTCCAGGAAGGACAAAAAGAAGTGATATTGGGATGAGGGAACGTAGAATCCAGGCTGGGTAAGGAGGGACGTGAAGCCGTGGTGGGTCAGGGGTTTGAGAGACCTTGTCAGTGTGCTTAGATCAGGAGACTCTGAGTCCAGGGGTCACTAGATTGGGGGTACTAGTGAGAGTAAGCTGGAAAGATGGAGAACACTGACTGGAGAGGGGGTGACTTGAACTTGACATGACAGAGGCTGTTATTGACAGGTCAACGTCTAACACAAGGTCATAATCACAGCAGTGAATGGCTGAAGAAAAGATGAGATATAAAAAGGAGTCAGGGACTGGGGATGTGGCTCCAGGGCTGGGATGTAACTTAGAGGTAGAGAGCTTGCCTGGCATGCCTGAGGCCCTGGGTTCAATCCCCAGCCATTTAACAAAACAAAACAAAAGAAAAAACCCCAAACCCCAAGCCAGCACAAACAAAAGCTCACCAAAAAAAAAAAAAAAAAAAAAAAAAAAAAAACGACAACAGGCAGGGTATAAGAAGGATCAGTCCCACACAGAGAACAATGTCATAACTGCATATCTTATCTGCCTATTACAATGCAGAAAACTTGTATTTATTTATTTTAATGTCTTATTTGCTTATTATCATCACCTATAGTTTTGCAAAAGTCTTGGTGCCTTTGTCCTCCTTAGACCAAATTAAGCAGGACCTCTGTGGCTACATCCTGATATAGATAGACTTTACAAGAGCTCCCCAGGTGGTTCTAATGTGCAGCCAGGGTTGAGAGCCTATGAGTTACAGGGACATCAGAATCACTGAGAGAGTGATCTTCGCCAGGAGCTTTATAATCAGGCAGAGGCCCAGGGCTGCAGATGGCAGTCATAGGAGGGCTGGTAGGTGGCATATTCTGATGATACAAGAGTAATTTAAAAATTTTTAAGGCATTCCAGCTTCTTGGTGTGACTTAAACCCCAGTTTTCTGCTAAAAAATCATCTTGTTAGAACTTTTCTGATCTTATACAAATAGCAATACCCCAGTCCCTGTCTTTCCTCCCCTATTATTATTATTATTATTATTATTATTATTATTTGTTACTGGGGATTAAACTCAGGATTGCTTCCCTGCTGAGCTATGTCCCAAGCCCTTTGTATTTTTTTTAAAATTTTTTTTTTTTGAGACAGGTTCTCACTAAATTTCTGAGGTCAGCCTTGAATTTGTGATCCTCCTGTCTCAGCCTTCTGAGACACTGGGATTACAGGTATGCACCATCATGCTGAAGTCCTTTCTTCCTTTCAAATGGCATTTATTGCCATCTGAACCACTATATTCCTTCTCATTTGTTCTTGTCTGCCTTCTCCACAAGAATTCAAGCTCCACAAAGACAGGAATTCCTGTCTGTTTTATTCACCGATGTAGTCCCAGGGCCTGAAAACACTGGATAGAGTAAATGTTAATTAAATGGAGGTGGTGATGGTGGTGGTTAAGAGGGGAGTAGAGTGGGAGTGAATATATAGAGCAAGTGTAAAATAAAGCAAGTTCTGAAACAAAACATCTAATATGAACCTGTGTGTGTGTGTGTGTGTGTGTGTGTGTGTGTGTGTGTGTGTGAATCACACATATAAAGGCCTGTAAGGCGTATGCTAAGATGTTGACAATAGTTATCCTGGGTCAGGGGACTAGAGGTGAGATTTTGCTTTACTCCCTTTGTGTGTCTGAATTCTTTCCAACTATCATGTATGTACTGTGCCCATCTCCCACTCTACTCCCCTCTTAACCACCACCATCACCACCTAAACAACAACAAAAAAGAACCACTGAATGAGCTGAGAGAGGAGGAGGTCTTGGAGTAAATACTGGCAAAGACTTGCCTAAATCCAGATGAATCCCTGAAACGGAAGCTGCTAAATCCGAATAGCAACAAAGATGAGGGAAAGCGTCTCCCAGGGAAAAGGTAAATCTGTATACTCATTGTTTGTGGCAGGCTCCAGGGGAGAAGGCACATTTGTATGTTTTATTGTCCTGGAGGTTCTCATCAGTAATTGAGATGGTATAAATACCACCTTACCCTTGGGGAACGCTACAGCTGAGAGGTGCTGAGGCTGCTGGAAAAGCAGAGACCTAGAGACGGTACACGTGGGACTCTCTCCATCGGATCCTTTTAAGGTTGGAAATGCATTTTCTGCTTTTCTCATTCAAGGTGATATCAGTTAGGTGCCATGTAGCCAAGGAGCTGCCGTGGAAGGGTTAATGAAAAAAAATGGAACCACCATTTGACCCAGTTGTCCTACTCCATAGGATTCTGGGATGACAGATACCAGGTTGTTTTAGACAAACAATTCGATTGTTCGGCAGGGAAAATGGGGCATATTGTGCAAAGTTTGGGAAATTTTAAAGGGGTGTGTGAGTTCTCATTCGTTTTGGTATTCAAGTTTGTTTATTTGTATGAAAGGATGAATTTACCTTTGAAAGGGTTGCTGGCTTCCTTTGGTATCTGTTAGCCAACTGGGAATTAATTTGTTTCTAAAACAGTACAAAGTTTTTTTTTTTTTTTGGTTTCACCTACAAAAGTGAATGGGTCTCTGTATTTCAAGGTTGCACATTTTTTTTTTTTCTGCATTTCGTTGAGGTGGAGATAAGAACTGCAGGCTGCAGAATACAATGGGCTATTCTTGTAGCTCCATGTGACTGAGCACCATGAGTAATCTCTGTTCTTGACCCTACACCCACCTTGAGGCTGCAACTTGGTTATCACTTCCCAATGCAACAAAGGATTAATGAATAATGACAATTTTACTGAACATTTCTTGGGGAGACGGCAAAGCTCTATGTTATCCCGTGGAGACAGTTTTGATCTATGGCAAAACCGAATCAAAATTCCCATGAGACATATGTGCTATCTTTCCAAGGGGGAAAGGTTTCACATTTCCTTTATCTCTTTTCTCTATGTTGTTAAGCAAAATGGTCTATTTTCTTTCAATGTCTTCAGTCTCTCATTCTCCCATCTGTCCCTCTGCCTGGCCAAGACCCTCCTTAGGATCTACTCCTTTCAGAAGGGAGAGGGGACGTAGGGAGTGGGGAAGGATTGTAAGCATCTGACAATCCACTTTGCCCTTGGAGGGATGAATGCAGACAAGGAAAAGAGAAGCCCTTATCATCTTGCTGGGACTGGGGTTCCCATGAGCACAGGATCCTCTTGGACAGTTTCCTAGTTATCCCTTCTTTGTTTACATTGATGGGAGGAGGCTGGGCTTGGGGATTCGTAGGGTCGGTAGCTTTATCTTTCAAAAGTCCAAAAGCAGGGAGTATTTCCAGCTTGGATCTTTTGCTACTTCCTTCCCCCTCCAAGTCTCTGACTGCTTCTAAATCCCGAAAAGATGAATTCCTGTCACTTCCCACTGAGAAACTAATGTGACTCCATTTTTGAGAAACCAGCCTCTACCTCAGAGCAAAGCCTGTCCAAGGAAGGGGGTGTGACCCTTGTCCTAGGAAAAACCCACAGAGCACTCCTAAGCACATACCCACCCTGCTGAGTTGTTTGTCTGTAAGTAACAGGAGAGACCTGTGGTGTCTGGTGTCCCTGACTCAGTTAGGCTAGGTGAGGACCCATAGCAACCCCCCTAGCAACCTCCAATCAGCATGAGACAGGGAAAATACCTGGGATACCAGATGACCCCCAAGTAGTTTATGGTGATTGATAACATGTTGGGAAACCATGTAGTTTAGCACGTACACCCCTCGTGGCCTAAACCAATCAGTTCAAATGAATCCCCCTCTTGTACTAACCAATCACCCCTACCCAACTTGTTTCCACCATTGAATGTGCTAATCAATGTTAAGAGTTGTTGTTTGACTTTCCCGAGGTATGGAATGATTTGTTGTGTGATGCTGTGACTCATAGAGTACCCCCAAAAACCTATAAAATCTTACTGGACAAAGGACTGGGACTCACTCCCTGGGACCGCTGTGTCGGGAACGGTTGTGAGTCCAGGCTTGAGCTTGCAATAAAGACTCTTGTGTGATGGCATCGGATTCGGCTCCTGGAGGTCTATTGGGGTCCCACGAATCTGGCATAACACCACCTTTCTTTTAGGCGAAGACACCGGGGATCTGGCTGATAAAAGTACACCATAATAAAGCACCCCGAGTCCTAGAGCTGTTGCCTTTCATTGTGATCTGTCTTCTAAGGTAGACGTTCTTCTCCATATTAGTTCTAAATTCAACAGAAAAGTCACATATGCGCAATCACTATAAATTTTACTTTATGTCTTTAAAATATGTTCTTAGGCTGATAATTTTGTAAATTTACCTCATGGGGTCTACTTCCTATTGCTATCGACTGTATCTTTCTCACTCCTCATTCTGATATGAACAGTTTGTCCAGCATTGCAGATCCATCCATCCATCCATCCATCCATCCATCCATCCAAACATACACCTATCCATCCATCCATTTAAACATCCATTCAATGTGGTGAAAAAGGTTCACTCATACATTGCTGGTGGGACTGAAAATTGGTGCAACCACTATGGAAAGCAGTATGGGGACTCCTTAGAAAACTTAGAATGGAACTACCCTTTGACCCAGTTATCCTACTCCTCAGTTTATATCCAAAGGACTTAAAATCAGTATACATTGATGTGATGTAGCCACATCAGTGTTTAGCAGCTCAATTCACAATAGCTAATCTATGGAACCAACCTAGATCCTCTTCAACAGATGAATGGATAAAGAAGATTCATATATACACAAGGGAATATTACTCAGGGAATATAAAGAAGAATGAAATTATGGCATTTGCCAGTAAATAGATGGAACTGGAGGGTATAATGCTAAGTGAAAAAACCAGTCCCCCAAAACCAAAGGCCAAATATTCTCTCTGATATTGGATGCTAACCCACAACAAAGGAGAAGTCCATTGGATTGGCAAAGGGGAATATAGGGAAGGGAGTGGGGAGGAGAATAAAAAAGACAGAATTAATTAGACATAACTTTTCTGAATACATGAGCAGTGCAACTCTACATCATGTACAACCATAAGAATGAGATACTAAACAGAATAAGTTATACTCCATATAATATGTCAAAACATACTCTATTGTCATGTATATCTAAAAAAGAACAAATTTAAAAAATTCAACCAAACATCTATTCATCCATCCATCCAAACATCCATCCATCCATCCAAACATCCATCCATCCATCCAAACATCCATCCATCCATCCATCCATCCATCCATCCATCCATCCACCCATCCATCCATCCAATGTAACTGAGCACTTACTATGTGTCAGGCAGTGTTCTAGGCCCTGGGGAATGTAGTGAAAACACAGTGAGAAGATTCCTGCACTCATGCCTTTTATACCAGAAAGTATCTGAAGGCAACAAATTCTTTGGATAAAATCAGCAAAGAATGACAGGTCTGTGTTAGGGACTATTATCATTGGGCGAATAAGGAAAGTCTTTATGAGGAGGTAACATCTGCTGATTTAAAGTTTTAGGGTTCATACAATAAAATTATTAATTTACCTTTTCCTCCTGCCTCTCAGTTTGAATTGTGGAGTCAATGTTTTAATGTAGACTGTAAAACTCTCATTTCAGAGATAAATATGAATCTAGGACAGGGATTGGCAAATTTCTTCTGGAAAGGGCTAGATAATAAACAGGTTTGGCTTTGCAGGGTGTAGTGCTCTGTCACAACTCAGAACTCTGCTGTTCACAGCACAGGGGAGGCAGCCGAGTTCCAATATAACTTTTATTTACAAAATCAGGGGCCCTTGAAAGGCCCAATCACTGCAGCTTGCTGATCTCTGACCTAACCAGCACTTTGCCCAAATTGCTTCCAAGTGATGCATTAGCCCTTTTCCTTCATGAAGAAGAGTCTCCTCCCCTACAGGGACTTTTGCTTTATTTTTTCCTCATAAAAAGGTTCAGATTATGATACACTAATTTGGAAAATTTGTAAAAACTACCAAGAGAACAGTAGGAAAAAAAGTGAAAATCCTACCCTTACCTTCAACTACACTCTGAAAATCATGACTGCTAACAATGTGATGAACATGTTTTAGGCTTTTTAGGTGTGAATATTTGCAGAATAGATATATACATGCACATATCCAAAAAGGGGGGGCTTCCTCTTCCTTTCCATCCTTTCTCTTCCTTACTCCTCTGCTCCTCTCTGTTCCCCTGCCTTTCTCCCTCTCTCTATCCCCTTCTTTCTTGTTTTCCCCTCTCACACACGATGTCATTCATTCTGAAATACTGGCCCTCCGCTTGCTCCTTTTGGAATGCCTCTTGGGATTTGAGAGGCACGCATTCCATGGTGGCATCCTGGAGTTGTCAATAGACATGACGTGAGTGTCAGATTATCTGTGGTGAGTGGTGTTGGGAGCAGGTGCTGGCGGGGTGTTGGGTATCTCCACCCACACACCCTCACTGTGATGGGGTGTAGGCCAAATGCCAGCAGCTCTAGCTCTTTCCGGGTTTGCTTGCAAGTACAAACAGCTGGTCTGGAGTTTGGAAGGCGACCCTGTCTCCATCATCAGGCATACGGACCAGCACTGGAATGAAAATCCTGCTCCTGAGCAGGTAGGTGCTCATAGTAGGACTGCCAGACACTGGGGAGAAATGGGCCCAGGTGGCCCCAGCCCAAGTGCCCTCTCCTTATGCAGATGATGCCTCAATTTAAAAATAAACCTTAATCATAGAGTGGTCATAGGCCCTGCTGCACAATTCCAAGTGAATCATACACCTCCACACCCCATTTTTTTTTTAGAAAAATTGAAAAAAAAAGATAATACAAAAACATCCATATATCCTCAATTCACAATTATTAGCATTTTCCCATATTTGCTTTGCCTGTTTTTCTTCCTCAATAATTAGTATATTCACATATTTACAGACACAATACATATATGCTATAAATATGTATGTATATACTTTTAAGTTATATTTATAAATTATGGTTATAAACATGGAACACTGAATTTGCCATCTTAACTGTATCAAACCATACAGTTCAATCGTGTTAAGTATATTCACATTATTGTGCTCCAGATCTCTAGAACATCTTCATCTTGCAAAACTGAACCTCGATCCCCATTACACATTAATTTTTCCTCTCCCTTCTCCAGTCTCCTGCCATCCTACTTTCTGTTTGTATGACTTAGTACTTTAGACAGCCTGTGTGAGCGGAATCATGCAGTGTGGGTCCTTTTTTGTGAATGGCTTATTTTACTTAGCATAATGTCCTCAAGCTTCATCCGTGGTGTAGCATGTGACAGGATTCTCTTCCCTTTTTAAGGCTGCAAATACCTATCTATCCATCTCACATTTTCTTTATCCAATGTTGGTTGATGCACTTATATCTTTTCCCAAACATGGTTTTATGCACTTATATCTTTTCCCAAACTACTTGAATCACCACGTTGATGGTTCTCAAGTAAATCACATGTCTTAAACTCTGCTTTCTCCAGTCATAGCTATTTGTAATATTCCTTAGGCCAATTAGCTAGCCCCAAGGGACTGGACAAGTTAACTTATTCTCATATGCCACACTACTCATCCTGATATAGTTCCCCATAAATCACTGCTAATAAAACTCAGCACCTATTTGACCTATTTACTGGGTGATCTGAAAAGCCGTCAGACTCCAGTCGGCCCAGGAGAAAGGCTCCGGGGGAGGGGGGGCGGAAGGCTTTGAGTGGACTGGCTTTGCCTCAAGGCTCTTAAAAACTCACATTTCGTATGACACATGGACCACTTTAGTTGGCTAGGATTTTGGAGGACAGTCATATTTCTTTTTTCAGCAAATACCTTTTGTGTTTTTAAAAGAAATAACCTTAGGCTTGCAGCTGGGCTCTGCTGCGGTCCACATGCTATGTCCCTGCCTCCTTCAAATCCATAAACTGAAATCCCAATCCCCAAGGCCATGGTGTTCGGACATGGGGCCTTCTCCAGGTTCTTAGGTCACGAGGGCAGAGTCCTCATGAATGATATTTGTGCCTTATAAAAGAGACCCCCCCCCCCGCCCCGTGGACATGTAAGGACATAATGAGAAGTTTGCACTCTGTGGCCCGGAGGAGAACCCAAGCATGTTGACACCATGATCTTGGACTTCCCAGCCTCAAGAACTGTGAGGAATAAACTTCTGTTGTTTATACGTCACTCAGCCTAAAGTACTTTGTCACAGGAGCCCTGGCAGCATAGCCCAGGGACCCTACTTGGATCCTGGCTGGCCAGATTAGTTTATCTACCCAAATAAGAAATAGGCAAATCATGGTAAAGGAAAAGTGGATTTTACAGTTTGGGGACAAACAGCAAGATTGCTTCCCCCCCACCCCATCCTGCCTCCACAGAATCAGTTACAATTTACAGAAATAAAGTCCAGGTGATGTCCAGATGTAGATAGAGTTCTCCTGTGCCCACCAGGCTGGGTGGGAGACTCTCCATTCTCTGCTTCCTTGGTATCCCTGGCCTGGGAGGCAGCTCGTTGGCCTTTACTCTAGAATGAGAGTCATACAGGCTGCAGAAAGTTCTCAGGAAGTCATTCTTCATTTCAGCCTGCTTTACCAACAGACTAGGGCAGGCTCTGATAGTCAAGGATTTGGAAGATGGATGAGCAGAAAATGGGTGAAGAGGTCCGTGGAAGGTGTGGACCCACCTGAGATGGGCGTAGATGGAGAAGACGTTGGAACCCCACTTGAACACTCACCCGAAGGCTCTGATGCAGAGGAGGCTCTCTGTGATGGGGGAAGCTGTTGCATTCCTTTCTCTGACACCCCAATATTCAAAGTTGCTCCACGGAGAGTGACTATGGTGGCAGGGACGGAGGCTGTGTGTGCTCACAGTCCTCACTTCTCCTCACCAAGGCTGGCTTCCTATTGCGTTCTGAGTGTCTGCATACTCATCAGTAGCAGCAGCCAAGGGCCCTTGAGCTCTGGAAAAGCTGTGAGAACTGGAGGGCGGGGCAATTATGAAGAGGCAGTTTGGTTATATTGGATTTCTTCCAGGATGGAGAGGTAATTAGTTGTTTCCAGAGACTCTAGATTGAAGTTGACTTTTATTGCTTGCCTCAGTTCTGCCAGCACCACCATCCATATGCCTCAGTCTGAGAATCTGCACCAGTGGCCTCTAGGGAATACTTGGCAATGTCTAGAGATGTTTAGAAGTGATCGTGACCCAGAAAATGTTCTAGAAGCCCTTCAAAGGCACATGTAATTAAGTTATCAGTGTTAATTTGTTGCCTTATCAATGTTAGTTTCCTTAGATATAGAATGGGCATAATAATATCCATGTCATAGTATCACTGGGACCATCAAATTAGGTTACATATGTAAAATATCTGATGAGTGCCTCACTTATAGTGTGCAAGTAATAAATATTGGTTTCACTCTCATTCCTTTAACAAACGATTAGGTAAAATTAAAAAAAAAAATCTCTACCTTTAGGGAGCTCCTAGGATGTGTATCAGTTAGCTAGAGCTGCTGTAACAACATACCACAATCTAGATGGCTTAAATAACAGAAATTTCCACACAAGTCTAGAGTCTATAAGTCCAAGATTAGTGTGTCAGTAGGGCTGGTTTAATTCTGAGGTCTCTTTCCTTGCCTCGTAGATGGCCATCTTCCCCCTCTGTATCCTCATGGGTTTACTGTGTGTGACAGTTTTAATTGACATCTCTTGCTGTGTGGGGCAGGGAATGCAGGTACCTGCATCTAGTGGGTAGACGTCAGCTATGCAGCTAAACAGGACAAGCCCCCACCCACAACAAAGGATTATCTGCCCCCAGTGTCAAGAGTGCTGAGGTTGAGAAGCTTTCATACCACCAAGATGTCCTTCAGATGTCAAAACTGGAGGGAACTTAGTCCTAGTTAGAGAACTAAGATCAGAAGTGTGTTTTGGAATGCATTCAGTTGTAAGTAACAGAAAACCTGACTACAGGATTTTATTTTCTCAAGTAAGTTTCTGGTTTTGGTTCAGCGGCTCAAAAATGTCTGAACTGAGGTTGCTTTTCTGAGGTTGCTCCTTGCTTTTCTTCATGTTGTCAGCTAGCCCACTAGAATGCATGCATCACAAGGGTAAGGATGCGGGTTTTCTTACTGCTATATCCCCCTGGCTTGGGAAAATGCCTGGAACACAGCAAGTATGCATTTACTGTTTGTTGAGTGGTTTGTTGTAGCTCCAGCTATCACTTAAGAGTTCCAGGCCACTGAAAAGTCGACAAGCTTTAAAAGAAGGGCTAACCCCTGTGTCAAGTAAGTAAAACATTCCTAGGGAGTCCATAGCCAACTCCTGCTAGAGCTGAATTGGCCAGAGCTCAGGGTGACCTTAAAGAGAAGCTGGGATATATACTTTTCAGCCTGGCACACCCACTTGGATATTTCTTTCCTGTAACTAAGGAAGAAGGAATGGATACTGAGCCGGAAAAAAAAAAAAAACTCAAAAAAAAAACCTTGAAGTCGTTCCTGTAGACTTGCCCAAGCAGGAGCCCAGAGGGTGAGAAAGATTGCAAGATAGCAAGGTCAGGGCCACAGAAAAAGAAACCAGAGCAACTGCTTCATAGAAACTGATGGGAATCAGCAGAGAAACAGCCTGGTGGTGAACTTGTGACTGCTTGCTGCCTGTGACTCAGATGTCTCATTTGCATACAATGTAATGAATCCAGTGCTGACCATACAGTTCCAGCAAACCAAAAATGGACTTGGAGGTTCAACAGTTGGCAGGAGCTGAGCTCCATGACTGGTTAATCCTGTAATGAACAAAACCAACGAATGGTTTGAATCAGACAATCTCTTTTCCTTATGAACTTTACAACTTTTGCTTCTACAAATGTCCTGTTCTTGGGTTGGCGAGATTGTGTTCCCAGGTTTTCTGTAACTCGTGTAATACGCAAAGAGCTTCGCAGTTTTGTGGAGCTTTTAGTCAAACTTTATTAAAAGCGATTAAGATGGCGACAGTGGAACTTCTGAGCACTTTCACAGGTCACACACCTGTGAAGCAGGCTTTGCGTCTACTTGTATATGATGAAACCCTCAAGGCTTAGACTAATTCTCTTTGAGCTATTTTTGACAGCGAATCTGAAGACCCCCATCCCACAGGGTTATGTCCTTTTGTGTTGAATCAGATTTTCCCCTGCTTTGCCCAGCAGTAAACTCAGAGTGACACTCACAGTGACTCAGAATTGTTACCTTTATTTTATCAGCACTAATTTGGGGTAGCTGCCACAAGGGAGGTTCTGGTTAAATGCCAGGGAATGAACCTGTGACGTCATAGGCAATGCCATCCGTGGCTCTACCAAAATTCTAGCAAGAGGGGGAAAAACCAGATATGAATCCATAAGGTGAAGGTGAGTATAAGAAGAGGGCAGAGCGGCTGAGAAAGAGAGGAAGTTTATTTTTAAGCCCCTCCGGAAGGCAGAAAAAGTTAACAAGACATTGGCCGAGCTGGAGTCCCAGGGTAGCTCTAAAAGAGGGGCAGGCTGGGCAAAAAACAAGAAGACTATTGAAAGTCCAAATGAAGAGTGATTGTACCCCAAGTCCTGTACTTCACCCCAACAAATGATTAGAGGCAGGTTTTATGTCTGGAGAAGCTGAAGAAAGAACTTTTTGTACTTGTGGATATCAGGCCCAGTTGAGGGCAGTAGTCAAATGCCAGATTGCAAATGTGGGTTACTGAAAACCCAAAAGAGGTTCCCCAGGCTTCTCACTCATAAGCCTGGGGAACCTCCCAGAATGCTTGCAGCCAGACTCCTAGCTGGCCCTTCACTGATGCCTCCAAGCCAAGAATCCAGGCCCAGGCTTGGTGGGCTGGGTGTCATTCTTAAATATGAGTGGACAGTCGAGTCTTTTGGGGGACATGTGACCAAAATGAGAAACAAATGAAAGTCAACAAATAGGAAAGTAATTTGGAGAAAAGAGTACAGAGAAAAAAACGTCAACTTCAAAATACTATAATATTGCATGAGAGATGAGAGAGGAAGACCAGGAGAGCTGCTCCCCACAGTTTTCTACATCTGTTTTTTGTTCAAAAATGTTCAATTTTTTTTTTTTGTAGCGCCATCACATCTTGAAAACTATGTAGTATATCTATTAGTTATTTCTCAATTCGGTCACCTCTGAAGGTAAGCTAGATGAGGGCGGGGACTTGCTCTTGTTCATTCTCTGTCACTATTGCTCAGGACTGATAAGGAGGTTCTCAATCACTATTGTTGATTGAGTGGATAAAAACTGTATCCATAATCAAAAACGAGGTGCTATAAAAATGTTAAAATGGGGCTGGGGATGTGGCTCAAGTGGTAGCGCGCTCGCCTGGTATGCGTGCGGCCCGGGTTCGATCCTCAGCACCACATACCAACAAAGATGTTGTGTCTGCCGAGAACTAAAAAATAGATATTAAAAAAAAATTCTCTCTCTCTCTCCTCGCTCTCCTCTTTCACTCTCTCTTTAAAAAAAAATGTTAAAATGCTGAAAAACACTGGAATATTAACAGTGTGATGTAAAAATAAAATAATTTGATAGGAAATTTGAAAAAAGAAAACTGAAGAAATGTCCTCAAAATACCGAATCAAGTGATGAAAAATAATAAAGAAAACACAAGAGAATTGGAAGATCAGGCAAAGAGTTTTGACATCAGACAATAAGAACTTCAGGTAAAAAAAAACAACAACCATGAAATTGAAGGCAAAAGATTATCACAGATAAGGAAAAAAATTACAGAACAAAAACATACAAGTTTCCAGATTTCAGGAGCTCACTGATTGGAAAGATAAATGACAAGGCACATAACTCTAAAATTTCAGATTGCAATAAGAACCTATAGAGTTAAAAGAGACCATAAACAAGAGATCATTACCTAAATGTCCCTGGACTTCTCACTATCAGCACCAAGATCAGAAGACTGTGGGATGATGACTTCCAGAGGGTGATGCCCACTTCTGAGGCCTAAGCTTAATCAAACTCTTAAGATCCTGTGGTTTACAATAAAGAAAGGTTCAGATCTGCCAGGTCATAAAAATGTAACTCTCAGGCATCCTGTCTCAGGAAGCTGAAAAAAAAAAAAAAAAGAAGGGGAAGGAATCCCCTTCTTGAGGGTGCCTGCATCATGCCAAGAGGGCAGCCGATCCAGAGAGGAAGAGGAGTTTGTAGGGCCTGGGAGACATGTCTCTGAGAAATATTGAATGAATGAATACGAATTACTTGTTATGAAAGTGAGTTTTTCGTTGTTTTGGAACAGTTTGGGGGTTGCTTAAGGATGCATTATTTATAGGCACATAGAAAACTTAGCAAATGAAAAGCTAAGGCAATTGTCAATTCAGGAAAAATAAAAAGTCATTCAAAAGATATGTGACTGTAATATACCTAATGAGTCAACTGTGAGTTACACTTTTATTAGCTCACAATGCAAGCCTTAAATATTAATTTAGCAAACAATCCTGATACATCTTTTTTTCGAGAGGATGATAGAGAAGAAACATAAAGATGTGGATGTGATGTGTGGGCTAAAAGAGCTAAATCTTTGTTTTCCTGCAGCCCAAAATGAAAGTCTTGGAAAAAACCCTATAAAAATGGTAAAGCATGTGATCTAGAAACAGCAAACAAGAAACAAATGGTGGATTTGAAAGTGCCTGGGGCGGGGGTGTTGGGTCTGGGCTAGGGAGGTGTGGATCAGTCAGCCTCAAGGCCCTGAGCAGCTCTTTAAACTGCATAATGAAGTCTTTTGAGAATACAAAATAATTAAATAAACCTCAGTATGGTAATGAAGTGGTGGTTTTCCATAGCACTTCATCTGTAATCGATTGGCCTCACGGTGTGGGATTAAAGGGAGTGGGGCGTTGGGCTGTCATGTGGAATGTGTGATCTGCTTTGAAGCCAGTCACGAGCTCCTCTCTGCAGTAGAAGATCTGGGACCCAAGAGTCTCCCTGTGCATTTAAGGATAAACAAACATACAAGTAGCTCACAAACACTAGGCAATTTCTCCTAGCTGCAAGACACAAATACGCTAATTTCTACCCTTCTACTCTGTCCAGGGATTGACTTAGTTTTCTGTCCCACTTTGCAGCTACATGTGTCTATATAATTGTTCTTACGCCTTGTCTCTAGTTCTGTTCTTTCTACTCTTTTTCTTTTTTGGTGGTGCTGGGGCTTTGGGCGTGCAAGGAAAGCACTCTACCAACTGGGTTATATCCCCAGCCTTCTTTTTGAACTCGTTCCAAGAAGTGTTCACTCCCAATACTCCTCTAAAACCAGCTCCTTCAAAATCTTTACTGACTTTGATGGGACTAAACCTGGGTGGTGAACTCAGTTTGTATCTTACTTGGTGAATCGAAGTAAGTGAATACTAAGGGAATGGGTGACATTTGACACAGTGGAAGATGTCAGATTCTGCAGCACCCTTTCTTCTCTTGATACTCACTAAGCACATTCCAGCTGCTCCTTCTCTGTCTCCTTTGTGGGGTCCTCCTATCTTCCTAGCCTCAATGCAGAGGTCCTTAGGGCACAGTTTCCGGGCAGCTTCTCCTCCCTCCCTCCACTCCCCACCCTGGGTACTCTCAGGTCGTCTCATTGCCTTATGTGTGATCCATAAATGGGACTCGCCAGTTTGTATCTCTAGTACAGATCTCTCCAGACTCAAGGATCTAGTTCTCCCCTTGATTTTCCTACTTGGATGTGTCTAAAAGGATTTGTTGTTTGTACTGGGGATTGAATTCAGGGCACTTTACAAAAGAGCTACAGCTCTTATTTAGAGACAGGGTCTTGCTAAGTTGTTGAGGCTGACCTCCAGCTGTCAATCTTCTTCCCTCAGCCTCCAGAATCGCTGGAATTACAGGCATGAACTACTATGCCTGGTCCCTAAAAGAATTTTTTAAAAAAATTATATCCAAATCCAAACTACTGGTCTTGTGCCAGCGAACTTGCCCTTCCCATGACCTATCCCACACGAGTTACTGGTTATTCTGTCCTTCTAGTGGCTTAGGCCAAAACAGGATATTGCCTGGTGTCTCCTCTTTTCCTTGAACCCCACACCCCATCATTGATCAAATAACTCTGCTGTCTGCACTTTCCAAACATGTGTGAGACCTGACGGCTTCTCATCACCTCTAGTCCCATCCACTGTGGCTTCCCACTGGGATCACTGTAATAGCCACCTAACTAGTCTTCCTGTACCTGCCTTTGCCTCTTTGCAGTTCTTAAAAAAATTCAGTAGTCAGAAGTGACCCATGGTTTCAGCCGGACCGTGCCACTCCTCAAACTTCTTTATCGACTTTCCAAATTATTGTTCACATGGATGAGATTTTTTTTTCTTAGTTTTAAACAGATTTTCTTTACAAAATTTTGAAGTTACGTGGTTAAATTCACGAAGTGTCATGACATAGCTTCTTCTTTTTAAAAAATCTATATTTTTTTTAGTTGTAGATGGACATGATACCTTTATTTTATTTATTTTTATGTGGTGCCGAGGATCGAACCCAGTGCCTGACTCATGCTAGGCAAGTGCTCTACCACTGAGCCCCAGCCCCAGCCCCCTGACATAGCTTCTTGATGGAGCATACCTTTAATCAATTCAGAGTGGTATTGGAAAATTTAATAACTTTTCTGACTGCAAGTTCTACCTTGTTAATATAATATCACCATACATGCTTCCCCCCAGAATCCCCCCCACCCCTTCTCTCACTGTACTAGGATAACTTCAGCTGTGCTGTAAGAACACGGACTCCAGATCTCTCTAACATCACTACATTTTTCCTCTTACTCATGTTGAGTTGCAACCAAAGCATGGGAAAGAGGGACCTGGCTGACGGCTGCTTCTGTTCCCTGCAGAAGTGGAAAGTAGCTCCAGGGTCACATGAGGGTTTCCCTCTACTCCAGACATCTCTCACATTGTATTGGCTATAGACAGTCTCCCATGTGCCCAGAAAGGAGGAAAAGTGGGATTCAGTGAACAAGAGGCATTTTTTAAAAGAACTTTTTAATTCTTTTTTTTTTTTTTTAAAGAGAGAGTGAGAGAGGAGAGAGAGAGAGAGAGAGAGAGAATTTTTAATATTTATTTTTTAGTTCTCGGCGGACACAACATCTTTGTTGGTATGTGGTGCTGAGGATCGAACCCGGGCCGCACGCATGCCAGGCGAGCGCGCTACCGCTTGAGCCACATCCCCAGCCCAATTCTTATTATTTTTTATATATGACAGCGGAATATTACAACTCTTATTACACATATAGAGCACAATTTTTCATATCTCTGGTTGTATACAAAGTATATTCACACCAATTCATGTCTTCATACGTATACTTTGGATAATAATGATCCTCACATTTCACCATCATTTCTAACCCCATGCCTCCTCCTTTCCCCTCCCACCCCTCTGCCCTATCTAGAGTTCGTGTATTCCTCTCATGCTCCCCCTCCCTACCCCACTATGAATCAGCCTCCTTATATCAGAGAAAACATTCAGCATTTGTTTTTTTTTTTTTTTTGGATTGGCTAACTTCACTTAGCAGAATCTTCTCCAACTGCATCCATTTTCCATGCCATGATTTTATTCTCTTTTATTGCTGAGTAATATTCCATTGTGTATATATGCCACATTTTTTAATCCATTCATCTACCGAAGGGCATTTAGCTATTGTGAATTGTGCTGCTATAAACATGATGTGTCTGCGTCCCTGTAGTATGCTGTTTTTAAGTCCTTGGGGTATAGACCAAGGAGAGGGATAGCTGGGTCAAATGTTGGTTCCATTCCCAGTTTTCCAAGAAATCTCCATACTGCTTTCCATATTGGCTGCACCAATTTGTAGTCCCACCAGCAATGGTATGAGTGCACCTTTTCCCCCACATCCTCGATAACACTTATTGTTGTTTGTATTCATAATAGCTGAAGAGGCATGGTTTTGACACAGTCGCTTCTCAGGTTGCATTGTCTGGGGGTCAGAGGGAATTTGTGCACCATCATGAAAAGTGCCACCTATATTTTGATTATGATATAAGCTTTATTACAAAAACAATCTTACTTATATAATCCCAAAGCCAGCTCTTTGGTCTCCTATTTCTGAGTTAGGTTTTTTGTGAAGTCCTCAATTTTTGCCCTGAGGAGATCTTGCTGCGGAACTCAGCAACTCTTCCAGTATAAAAAGTCATTACAACAGTCTTGGGACCTACTTTAAAGGTCCTCATTTCAGAGATTAGAGAGCATAGACCAGAGAGTTTATATGCCTTAGGTAAGGTCACACAGCAAGTGAGTGGCAGAATCAGAATGCTTTTTTGAGGGTCCTGACTCCTGGCTTGGTTTTAGGATCCATTTGCGTTTCTGATGAAGCCTCTTCCCATGATTTCTGGATTCCTTCTAACCCTATAGCTCTCTGCTGCCCTCTATTGGCCTCCTCAAGTTATGATCAAGTGAAAATTTGCTCCAGTAGTCTCACCCCACACACTCTAATTCCCAGGTGCTAAGAAAACAGTAGGACCAGTTGGTAGTCTTACTAATTAACGTTTAAGAAAAGCAACTCTAATTGGGGTGTTGAGCCCTCTAATGAGTTTCTGCTCTCAGCCCATCACTGTGTGGAAGTGATCCCTTGGACGACTCATAACAAACCCATAAGGAAATGCTAGTAAGTCTCTTTTACAACCAATAAAACTGAAGACCAGAGGTGATATGACAATATGCTCAGGATGTGGAGAGGACATAGTGAATTATTAACATTTGTTCTACAGACTGTTGTGGAACACATATTATCTGCTGGACTCTGCTAGATGTTGGGATACAATTAAAGTCTCTGCATTTCACAGCGACTAAGATTCAAGCCCAAATTATTCTTTCTCTTTTTCATAGAACTAAACCACAATGTTTACCTTCTTTCAAGACATTCTAATTGCTACTTTCTTTAGGAAGTTCTTCCTGATCCCGCCTTTCTCCATTTCAGACATGAAAGCACAATTTGTCTTGGCTCCATCCAGGTCATAGCTAACGTTACCAAAGCCCAGTTGGAGTGCTATAGTTTGGATGTGATTTGAGTGGTTTACCTGAGAGTTTTATATCAAAATTTAACTCCCATTGTGAGATAGTAAGAATGAAAACTTAACCCAGCTCCATTGTTTAGAGGTGGGGGTTTGGGGAGGTGATAAGGATCAGGTTAGGTCACCAAGGTGGAGCTACCATAATTGAATACTGGAAAAGAGAGAGAGAGAATATTGGAAAAGAGAGAGAGAGACCAAAAGAGACACATGTGCATTCCTTATCTCTTGCTCTGTGCCACCTACAGACTCTGCCAGAAAGAAGGCTATCACTAGATGCAGCTCCTTGCCTTTGGACCAGAACAAAGAACCCAAATAAACCTCTTTTCTTTATAAAGATTCTAGCCTCAGGTATTTCATTGTAGCAATGCAAAAGGGATTGATGCCTGGTATTCCCTTTGTCTTTCGGTTCTAGGAATGGAAGGTCTGAATAGCCTCTTTTGGGGATGACAAATATGTTGCTTGTGAGCTCTTACCTCAATTAAACTTTTTAGCAGACATTGATAATAAATTACAATGTCTTTTCCATTCTTAGCCTAACTATCCTTCTCTCTGCTTCTCTTCTGGTCCATTATGAGCTTGTGTCAAAAGCTTTTAGCCCAAATGCTTTTCTCTAACATATATGAAATGCAGAATTATGAATGGAATGGTCTGGTTGCATCTTGGGAGGAAAAGTGTCTCAGCACATCCTGAGAACCAGGGCCTCACTCGCTTGGAATTTCAACCAGTTATTCACTGCACAGCAGAATGAGTAAGCCTTCAGACAGATATGGGAAATGATTATCTGTTTTATTTATTAGATGTGGGACCTTGAATACAGAAGTTGTATAACCTCCCCAAGATCTAAAGAATCACAATGTTATTTTAGTGGGTTATTGTAAGATTAAATGAGGCAGTGTGTATAAGACGTACAAAGTCAGTGCTCAATAAATGAAGATTATTTTCTTTATTGGCTATGATGCCCTCTTGACTTTTGGGAACCTGTGTATTACTTTGCATTTTCCAGAGAAACAGAAGAAGATGTAGATGTATGTAGAAAAAGACTCATAGACGAGTGGGGTGGTGCATGCCTACAGCCTCCAGTGGCTCAGGAGGCTGAGGCAGGAGGGTTGCAAGTTCAAAGCCAGACCCAGCAATGGTGAGGTGCTAAGCAATCCAGAGAGATCCTGTCTCTAAATAAAATACAAAGTAGGGCTAGGGATGTGGCTCAGTGGTCGAGTGCCCCTGAGTTCAATCCCCAGTACCAAAAAAGAAAGAAAAGGGCTTATAAGGAATTGGCTCCTAGAGTGATGGGGTTGACAAGTTCCAAGTCTGTTACATTAACATTGCCAAAAGGTCTTTGCAGATGTGATTTATATGTGGACTAGAGACAGGAATATCATTCTGGATTATCTTGGTAGACTTAATCTAAATACTTGAATTCTCTTCTTTCTCTGGTGCTGGGGATGGACCCAGGGCTTGTGCATGCTGGGCAAGGTCTCTACCCAAGCTCCACTTGAGTTCTTAAGAGCAGAGGAGTTTCTCTGGCTAGAGTCAGAGGGAGATGGTAAGGAGGAAGCAGGAGACATGAAGCACAAGGAGAGCTTCTATGGGGAATGGTAGGTAAACTGCCTGATCCTCACGCCCCAACCGAATGCATCCATTCAAGACTGTGGGCATCATTTAAGCAGGGGGGGAAAACAGGCCAAGACAACCAGAAGGGACTGAGCCACGCATTCCCAGGGCACCTGCCAGTGTCACCCACCAGCGTTGAGGTGGAGTCAACGCAGGAGTGAGGTAGAGACAGATATCCTGGTAGGACCGAGCTTCAACACCATCTTTCCAATGAAAATGTGAGAATCTGGGGGTGGCGGGAGGGGAGTGCATGAAGGGGTGGAGAAATAGGGACAAGCTTTAGAGGGATCTAAATTTCTGTCTTAACTCAAATAACTGGATGCTTTGGGCACCTGTGCAGAGCAGGAGGAAGGAAAAGAGGAGGATGATATTCAAGTGCAGCAAAGCTTGGAATCCTTGAGTATGAGGTCTGACCCAGAGTGCCTTGGGGACCCTCCCTCACTCCAGGGGTACGTGTGCATGTCAGATGGGAACTAAGGCCATCACACCCTGCAGGCCACGTGGTGACATAGGATAGGTTTCTGGACCCCTTTGGGGCCAGTGAAATGCTATCTCCGACTAAGACTGTGGGATAACTGTGCTCTTTTCCACTGGGCTAATGCTACTGATGTAGGTCCAGAGCTGTTGGCAGCCACCCTGCCATCAAGTGGAAAGGGTTTGTTAAAAGTGAAGCCAACCTGAGAGCCTGGTTTATACCCAGGGGGCTCCCATCATACTAGTCCACTAATGTCCTTTTTTTTTGGTGCTGGGGATTGAATGCAGGGCCTTTCGTATACTTGGATAATGTCCCCCCGCAAATGAGAACTTTTGACTGCACCAGCTTGAGTGGAATTTTCTGTTATTTGCAACCAAAATGTTCCTGATGCACAGGTCTCGTTTTGTAGGAATAAGGAACATGAGGATCAGAGTGTGGGACGTGATGTCCCCAGGGGTACATGCATAGTAAGTGGCATTCGTCATTGGTCATTGTCATCGCAAGCACGCATCTCTAAAGCTGCTCAGGAAACCAGCTACATCCGGAACACCCGGGGATTACACAGATAGCCCTTGAGTTATGCAATTTGTTTCTGAATTCCCTCAAAATTGATTTTAAGGGCTGTTCCTTGTCATGTTTTTCTTTTCTAGTTCCTCTGGGAATATCTGAATCTCAGGTCAAGCACATTTACTATACAATTTGAATTAACATTGCCAAGCTGATTAAGATATTATCCCTCTGCACACACACACACACTGAACAATGTTTTGCTCATCTCTGAACCTGTGTTGGGTGGACTCCTTTACAATTCAGACCTCATCATTTCCTAGCTGTAAGGAGATGTCCCTGGATGTATCTATTGGAACTCTCCCGATGGCCAGTGTTGGACATACACTCATTCATTTTGATTTTCCCCCTTTGCCCTAAAGTTACATTGAGTCCTCAATGCTGAGAGACATCCCCTTTGCTGATTTGTGAGCTCTCTGTATCCACAATGTATATGTATTCTCACAGGTATTTGCATTGGGATCTGCTATAACAACTCCTTCTGTGCCCCTTTATTTCTGCATCTGACCCTTATTAAATGCTCACTATGTGCTAGGCACCATGCTCTGAACAACACAGATGAGACTCAGACCTTGCAGAGTGTACTTGTACATTGTAGAGGGGCTTTGCTCTCTGCCTCATAGCCTCTCTAGGCTTATATGGTTTGTGGGTTTACACTTGATAATTCCTTGTTTCCTGAGTTCAGGGTGAAGGTTGATGGAAGGGAGGAAACTTGGCTTTCATTGGTGATAAAATCATCTTTTTCTGTTTTTAGTCCTTTCCCCCTGCTGGCTGGAGAGTCATTTCCTGTTCCCTTTTGTTTCTCCCTTCCTGTTGATCCCTTAAAGACCTCTGTACCTACTGAATCCTCTGGCCCTTTTGTAGTACGTCTGGTACCAGGTGCATCCTAGCAGACTTAGTACATGCCAGAGAGTGTGCTAAGTGCCCTCTTACTGCAACCCTGTGTGTTGGGCATCTTGGGAATAGACCTTTCTTCCTTTCTCTTTTTTGTTTGTTGCTTTTAGATATACATGACACTAGGGTATATTTTGACATATTATACATACATGGAGTGCAACCCTGGAATCAGTTTTTTCTACCATAAGTTAACTCCAGGATTTTTTTTTTTCATTTTCAGTCAATTCTCTTTGCATTACTCTTTGAATTGGGAAGGTTCAGAATCAGATTCAGCTGCTATTTAATCTGGACTGTCTCTCATAGGCCCGATGCTTCAATAAAATGCAACAGATGGAGACAAGAGCAAGCCTGAATAAAGTGGCTTTTATAACATTATTGACCTGGTCTGGTAACTTTGGGCGTCAGAATTTTACTATAGTTGAGTTCTACAGAATTCAACTATCTCACTTTAAAGGATATGTACCAAGAGCCTGGATATGAAGGAGTGGTAAGTTCATGCTTCAAGAACGCAGTTGACTTATGGCAGAGTAAGACTTCATTGTCAAGGGCTGTGGAATGGTATTGGCCAATTATATCGCTATGTTGTGTGCATGTATGAATATATAAAAACAAATCCCATCAAGATGTACAACTATATAATGCACCAGTAAAACATGTGGGAAAACAAAACAACAAAAAAAACAAGAACAACAACACCAACAAAAAAAAAAAATCTCCATTGTCATTTGCAGGAAAATGGATGGATCTGGAGAACATTGCGTTAAGTGAAATAAACCAAACTCAGAATGTTAAGGTCATATGTGGAAGCTAGAGAGAAAAAAGGAAAAAAAAGGGATCTCATGAAAATAGACGGGAGATAGTAGAGTTGAGGAAGTGGATGAGTGGGAGGGAGGAGGGGTGGTAAAGGGGACTTACATGGGAATGAAACTGATCAACTAATATGTGCATGCACAAATGTGCCACAAAGGAAACTACTATTCTATATAATTATTATATAGCAATTTTAAAAAATGCTCTTTCCTGCAAAAACAGAGCAACACTGGCTAAAATAAGAGAAAACAAAAGAAGGCAGTTAGGGTCAAATACAGACAAGTGTTTTTGAAGATCCAGGCTGGCACAGAAATACAGTGGTCAGGGTGGAAGGGGTGGGATAGACTTGCTGGGTCAAGAGTATTTCCTGTGAGATGGGGAAGCACCACAGGTTCACCCACTGAAGCCCAAGGGTAGGGTGATGTTCACATCTCTTCCTTGGCCCTTTTGGAAAGAGACTGGAAACAAACTTGCTGCCAAGTGAAGGAACAATGAATTCACTTCAGATGAAAGTAATTGAACAGAATAATCAGACAACCCTTTAATGTAAATGTATTGATTATTCCAAATAAATAAATGAAGGAAACGCTAATTTCCTGAATAAAAGATATCTTATACATACATGTGCCTACATATGCAAGTGATGACTCTGGAAGGATAAATAATAATCTGTTGGTTGCAATTTTGCCTCTTTTGAATTTTACATTAAGTGTATGTATTCCCAATTCAAAATTAAATAAAAAGTTTTTTTCTAAAAATTTAATTCAAATGCAAATAATTGTGAACAAACATGTCTAGGCATGTGTGCATTTTCCTTATAGGAGTACAATCCTACAGTAATTTTACTTGAAGAAATATATCCCAGAGATAAGACCACCTTACATGTTCAAAATAATGTCATTTAATACAGAATTATTTTAATGGCAAAGACTAGAAGTGGTTCTTGCAGGAGATTTATGAATTAGTCATGTTCATCAATGGAGCACCTTTAGTAGATGATGAAGCTCATTTCATACAAATATGAAATTATCCTTGCAATATTTTGTTCAATGAGCAAGGTGAGAAGAAGTATGCAGTGTGTCAACATTTGTGCATAAAAGGGAGAAAAAGAACTCTTGTTGTGTCTGCATGAATACCTGCATGCATTTCCACCTATGTGCATGGAATGTCTCAGAAAGAATACAAGTATTTGATGCATTGGTTGCCACAGAGAAAAGTGAAACTGAGCAGCTGGAAGGAGAAGCAGGAGGGTAACTTTTCATTGTTTACTGGTGTAAGCTTTGGGCTTGGACCATATAAATATATCACATATTTTTAAGAAAATATGATGTGAAATGAATGGGCTGAAATCTAGTTCAGATGTAGGAAAAGAAAGAATTAGAGAATTGGAAGACAGAATATAGGAACTCACTTAGGATTCATTAAAGAGAGTAAAGGGATGAAACATGTAAAGGAGGAGTTATATACTGACAACAAACTTCTTATTATAGTAACAGACCTGGGAAGATGTTATGGCTTGGATGTGAGGTGTTTCCCCAAAATTCACATGTGAGATAATGTGAGAAGGTTCAGAGGGGAAATGACTGTGTTATGAGAGCTTGATGGGATTAATTGAGTGGTAAATAAAGGCAGGTGGGTGTAGCTGGAGGAGGTGGGGCATTGAGGGCTTGGCTTTGGGCTATATATTTATATCTGGAGAGTAGAAATCTCTTTCTCTCTGCTTTCTGATGCTCACGTGAGCTACTTTCCTCTGCCGAACTCTTTTGCGACGATGTTCAGCCTCACCTTGAGCCTGGAGGAATGGAGCTGGCTGTCTACAAACTGAGGCCTCTGAAACTGTGAGACCCCAAATAAACTTTTCTTCCCCTATAGTTGCTCTGGTCAGGTCCTTTAGTCACAGCAGTGAAAAGCTGACTAAAACAGAAGATAATAGAATAAATTTGAGGTGCTGGAGAAAATCTGTCAACCTTTAATTTTACCATCAGCTATACTATTATTCAAGGAGAGTTAAATAAAAACATCTTCAGACATATAAATACTGAAAGACTTTACTACACATAGATTGTAACCAGGAGACTTAAAATTTGCTTTAAAAATGGAGGGAAGATGTGGAATCCAAAAAAGCAAGCATTTTCTAAATACTTTTCTGACCCAATTCTAAAACATTCTAGTGAGCCTGGAGATTAATAAAATGTGTTGAAAATTTTAATTAATGGTTAGAGTCTAAAAATTACAACTTTTAACAGCAATAATAGCAATTTGGAGAAACTATTCAAGATGTGGGGCTTAAAACACTCTAAGGATCCAATTGTAGCTGGAAGGAATCAAAAAATGTAAAGTTTGACACAAAATTTCAGCATTTAGGTTGAAAAATTCAAGTCAGCTATTAAAATAATAGAAATAAGAGCTACAGTTCTCAAATCAGAAGCGAATACACATTATTAAAGAAAATGAAGTAGAAAAGAAGAGAGAATGGTAAACAGAAAACGCAAAATGTGATAATATAATAGTCTAAATCAGTTTATGAATTATGACTTACAAAAATGTAAGTGAAATAAAATAATCTGTTTAAAAATAGAAGCAACTGAAGGATTAAAAAAACCCACAAAAATGAAACTCTTTGCTTCCTACCTACAAGATAGAATGATTAAATGTGTACACACACACACACACATGCTGAGAGCCATTAGCCAAGTAGGTATGACAATTTCCTTGCCAGCATACCCCCATGTTGCTTAGAGGAAGGACTCGTGGAAATGGACTTGCCTTGGACATTCTCTGTGACATTGCATGTATACTTTAGTAAGGTGACCTTGCTCAAGGACCAGGGCGGATCCGGGTTTAGAGCTGATCAGGTTTTAGGGAGTATCCCGTCCTTGGGTTTAGGGCAGTTCCAGGTTTAAGGTGTACCCTGCCGGGAATAGGGCGTATCCTGCTGCCTCAGGCACGCCAGATCCTTGAGTTCCCGTTGAGTTCTCATGGGATTGAGAAAGTATTTGGGATTCAAAGCCTGGTGGAGTATGTGAATTTTGCGGCAGAACTTGGATTTCCCCAGAACGTGTTTGTAGAGGGCCGGTGTGAGTTTGGGAATAAAGAATTGCTGTTTGAATCTACAAGGCTGTGAGTAGCTCGTGATTCTGTGCCCAGCCAGACTGCGGCATTTGGTGGTCCGTACGCGGAACATCTGAAACTTGGGGGTAAGTGAATTTGCTCGCTCCTGAAGGAGAGCAAAAAAAAATGGGTGACCATTTCAAAAGACAATGTGTTCTTGTTTTGATTTATTTTGTTTTTGTTTCAAGTTGCCTGTTCCTAGAACTTTCTCAGGCAAACTGGGGGAAATGGTTGACTCAAGGTTTGAAGTTGTTCGCCTCCGAGGAAGAGAAATTGTTAGAGAAAGGAGGCACCCCAGTAAGACCAAGAACAGTTAGGAAATATGTTGATAAAATACAAAAATGTAGCCCATGGCTTTATAAAGACGAGTTATTAAGTATATCAATGGGACCATCATGGTATTCTGTAGAAGGATTTTTCTTCAACAAGAAAGAGATGGCTAGTTCTGTTTACTATACTTATCTAAGATCTTGGTTTTTACAGACATCTGATTAATTTACAAAGCTAAAGTGTTAAAATATCAACCACTAAATATAAAATCAAGTACTCTTTACTTATTAAGTTCCATAAGGTAATATATTTAAACATTATGTGTGTTTTCATAAATTGGTAAATAGAAAAAAGTATAAAATTGCTTTGGTCTGTGTCTTTGCTGAAACAAGGTTACTAAGAGTTAAGATTCTATCATGTGTAATTTATATACAAAGAGTATAAGAAGTTTCAGTTGGGTTTCAATTACAGTATTATAGTAACAAAAAAAAAAAAACCATGAAAGTATTTCATCTTATTGAAGTGGAGTAATTTGTCTATATTCAAAAATTTTATAAGGGTTGTTTCAGAATGTGAATTTATAAAAAGGGTTAATGGTTAAAAAAGAGATATAAAAAGATTCATGATGTGGAAATATATTTTAATATAAAAGGTTAAAGGAAAAAGAAATGTTTCTAGATGAGATAATCTCTGTGTGGTAAAGTAAAAAGTTGTAAAATGCCATTTAAAAAGATTTTGAGGAAACTAGACTTACTTTAAAAGCTTGAGAAAGGAAGAAAGAAGAAAAAGGTATTTTACATGGCAGATTGAGACAAAGCTTCTTAATGGAGTTAAAAAAAAAGCCTTTGGTTGAAGGGCAGCCATGTAAACTAACATTAAGCGATTTAAACAGAATATAAGCCTCATTTAAAAGAGTGAAGCTGTAGGTGGTGAAAAAATACATTTAAAAGTACAGTATAGATGATAATTGAAAGGCTTTAAAAGGTTAAATTGAAGGTGGTCGAGATACCTTCATGGTGGAAAAAAGAAAAAAGAGATATAAAAAGATTCAAGATGTGAAAATATGTTTTAATATGAAAGCTGAAGAAAAAAGAAATGTTTTTAGATGAGATAATCTTTGTGTGATAAAATAAAAAGTTGTAAAATGTCTAAGTACGTTGCAAAAGGCTTTAAAAGGTTAAATTGAAGGTGGTTAAGATGCCTTCATGACGGAGGAAAAAAAAACCCATAAAAATGGGAAGATGATAAGATAAAAGATATTTAGATAAAGAAGATTAAAAATTTGAAGTGAAAAACTTTAAAGACAGAAGTATAAAAAGTTAAAAATAAAAAAAAGGGGCTGGGGATGTGGCTCAAGCAGTAGCGCGCTTGCCTGGCATGCGTGTGGCCCGGGTTCGATCCTCAGCACCACATACAAACGAAGATGTTGTGTCCGCCAAATACTAAAAAAAAATAAATATTAAAATTCTCTCTCTCCCTCTCTCTCACTCTTTAAAAAAAAAAAAATAAAAAAAGATAACGAAGATGTAGAAAGATAAAAAAGATGTAGGAAGACAAGAATTTTTAACTCACAAAATAGGAAGCAAAAAAAAAGAAAACTAAGAGAAAGAAAAAGCAACTAAGGGTGAATGTACAAACCTTAGAAGATAGAAACAAGATAAAAAAATGGTTGAAAATGTCAAATAAAGGTATTTCAGATAAAAAATACAAAAAGCTAAGACACTATTAGATACAGACATTCAAGATAGAAAAAGGTAGAAGAGAGATGTTTAAAGTCAAATATTGGATAAAATAGAAGAACAAGGAGATTATTAGTAATTTTTTTTCAAAAAACCCATCAACTTTAATTTCTGCTAGTGCAGAAATTAGAAGTCTCAGATGAGGGTGTTAAAATTTATAGACAAGAGCCAATTTAGAAAACATTAAACTAGAAGGAAATTGGTTTAAAACCACATCAAAAAATTAAAAGGACTAAAGTAATTCTAAAAACTAAGGCAAAATGCTTTTGAAAGACTTAAATTTAAAAGGATCTTTAAGGGGTATATATCCCCCAAAGATAAACTTAAAATAACCCTTTTTACTCTAAACTTTTTAAATTTGGATTCATCAGGACTTAGTGCTGCAGAAAGACATATGTATCCAAAAAATGTACATAAGCCTAAGGTACTTTGGAAAGATATTCTAACAGAACAATGGAAAGGTCCTGATCCAGTGATTGTCTGGAGTTGGGGTTCTGTTTGTGTGTTTCCACAGGGAGAACAGCAACCGATTTGGATTCCAGAGAGATTAACTAAAGCAATTTCTACAGACCAAAAAGAAGATGATTTGACTTAAATCCATAACAGCTGATATCCAGAGCTCCAGCTTGGCTATTCTTACATCTGTGACAGTGATCAACCAGGATGCTTTTTTCAATATCTATTTTATTATTGCATTTTTCCCACATCATAAAGTTCTATTTTATTTTTGAGCTCATACAAACCTAGGTGAATGTTTTTCTGATCAGTTTTATTTTTTGACTGTGGAGTTTTTAAACATTGCAGTGGAGATTTCAGCTAGGTAAAGCTACAAGGCCTTTATTATTATCTTATGTGTTGTACATTTGTGTGTACTCTTGTGTTTTGTGTTGTATGTCTGTATGTGCGTATGTCCATATTTCATATATGAGGAGCGCTCATGAAAAAATGGATCCAAATTATTTTTTTATTCACGTGATTTAAATGGTTTAATTTAAATTAGGTAAACAGCTGTTAAGGATTGTTTTTAAAGGTGGTTAACAGATCTGTTTGTTTACTAATTTAAATTAGGTAAACAGCTGTTAAGGATTGTTTTTAAAGAAGGTTAACAGATCTGTTTGTTTACTTTCACCTTTCCTTTTCATTATATTTAATAATTCTGTTCAGGATAATGTCTCTTTAGCATCTTTGCCAGAATTCCCATCTCCATCCCAGTGCCGGTGAAGACTAAGATAAAACCAAACTACAGCTTCTATGATAGCTATCACAGTAAACTGTATAAACTGATGCATCAATGAATATAACTCAACAAGTAATGCTCAATCAAGGACCCGATTTACTTTGGGAGGAAATGGACATATTAATAGACTCCTCTGCTTTGAATTGCTTGCAGAACTTGCCTGGACTATATATCACTTGTATGCATTGTGAAATATCGTTTGGTGCAGCGAATTGTGGTAGTGCTGGCATATCTTTACTGATGGTGTCACCAGTGATGCAATTTTTCCAAAGGAGCCGTCAATTGGCTTGGTGTCGTGGCATTTCTGTATCCTCCTCCCTTCTGCTAGTGATGGTCTAAAATTTGGGGGCCAACAGAGGTGAGGCAAAGAAGCTCACCCCCCACTGGCACCAAGACTAAATTTGGGGGCCAACAGAGGTGAGGCAAGAACCTCACCCCCCCATTGGTGCATAGGCCTATCCACAAGTCTGGACCGGAAGTCAGTGACGGGTATGATCCAATTGCAGTGGTATCAACCTAAGACAGGAGGCTGACACCTAGAGGTCAGTTTTTCCCATGACGGGTAAGAACCATATGTTGAATTGGACAACCTACCAGGCACGGTCCTTAAGCCACATTGCTTGTTGTTTAATTAATCAGAAGGGGGGAGATGCTGAGAGCCATTAGCCAAGTAGGTATGACAATTTCCTTGCCAGCATACCCCATGTTGCTTAGAGGAAGGACTCGTGGAAATGGACCTGCCTTTGACATTCACAGTGACATTGCATGTATGTTTGAGAAAGGTGACCCTGCTCAAGGGAGGGTCCTACTGGATTAGGGCGGATCCAGGTTTAGGGTGTATCCTGCAGGTTTTAGGGAGTATCCCGCTCCTTGGGTTTAGGACAATCTGGGTTTAGGGCGGTTCCAGGTTTAAGGTTATTCCTGCTGGGAATAGGGCGTATCCTGCTGCCTTGAGTTCCCGTTGAGTTCTCCTGGGATTGAGAAAGTATTTGGGATTTTAAGCCTGGTGGATTTCGGCAGAACTTGGATTTCCCCAGAACGTGTTTGTAGGGGGCCGGTGTGAGTTCGGGAATAAAGAATTGCTGTTTGAATCTACAAGGCTGTGAGTGGCTCGTGATTCTGTGCCCAGCCAGACTGCGGCACACACACTCGCACACACACACTGACATATACAGGTTGAAACTGAAAGAATGGAAGATGATGTATAATGCAAATAATAAGAAGTTACTGTGACAAAATTATCAGAAGACCAAAAAGATCTTAAAGCAATAAACATTTTAAGGATAAACAAAAAAACTGAAAAAATATAATAAGTGGGAGCACACATCAAGAAAACATAATAATAACAAAATTCCATGTTCCTAATACAACGATCATGTATTATAACATTGTAATAAATAGGGCAACCTTTGACAGAATAGTAAGGGGAAATTCATAAAACCATTGTAGGAGAGTAATACAACTCATAAACTGAAACCAATTAGAAACAAATTAGCTTTGAATAATAAAATTAGCAAATGTGATCTAATCTCTAAATATACATATTTAAAACCTTTGCACACAACATATGCATGTACATATCCCTCCCAAGTACAAATAGAAGCTTTGTGAGATTTGAACATGAGTTCAAAAAGGAACTCAACTTTCAAAGGATTGATATAAAAATGACCACTATGTCTCAGGACAGAATCAAGTTAGAAATAACCTAAATGGCAAAAATCAGTCTAATGCCCCTACTTTCTCCTTTTTCCTACTTATTAGAACTTTTCTAATGCATACCTGAGGAACTCATGAGTTAAAGAAAAGGTAAAAATATAACAATTAAATATTTAAACTGAACAATTTAAAGTGTATTATAAATAAAAATGCACCTGAGCTGGTCAGAGAGGTGACTAGAGTAAAACATATAACTTCATTGTATTCATTAAAAGTAAGAATAATGGAAATAAATGCATTGTATTCAATCAAAATAGCTTAAAAAGAAAAATAAAGTAATCCGTGAAGGTAAAAGGAGGAAAATAATAAATATAAGAGCAAAACTTAATGAAATAGAAAATTAAGACAATTGAAACCTCATTCTTTGAAAAATGAAAAAAAGGAAATAATGAAATGAGCAAATCTTTCATAAGATTTATCATGAAATAAAGAAGTAATATGTAGATAAGCAACATTAAGAACAAAGCTTGGTTGACGTCTATGAGGTTAAATATTTGGAATAGCACCCCTGGATATATGACACGTGTAAGTAGATAAATATTCAAGGGAGAGTGAGGGCAATCTCAAGAGAGAAGATACCTAGGGTGTAAAGAATTGCATTTGGAGGAGGATGCAGGCCATCTTGAGAGTGAGAGATGCTTTTGGGGTTCCTGGCTCTTCTTTTAAAAAAATTGTGGTGAGGGGTGGCTATGGGAAAGACTGTAGGAATGATATCAGTCTGGTGACCTTAACGTAGTTTCTGATTGTCTGGTCAATCTCTGGATCCTCAGGCTGATATGGTCTTCCTTATCTGATCAACAGAGAGCACAGGAAAGTACCCTGAATTATGGGCTGCTCAAGATATTGTATCACTCTTTATTTAATCGATTTATGGAGGGGGGTTAATTAACAGTACTCAAGGTGATTATCATAAGTCAACAGATTTATGGTTAACTAAGTTTTACAGATTTTCTAGGAATTAGGAGTAAATGTCCTGGGAGAGAGACTTGGAAATGTATTTGAAACTTCTGAATTAAAATTGTATTTCATTGTCCTTTCTTTATGTCTCCTTTTTACCCATCTTAACCATATTTCTTCTATCCTACCTCAGGGCTGCTCAGTAATGCCTGTTGTTATTGTAGGGGTGGACAGGTACATGCAGGTGTGCAGGTGCATGCCCCCACTCTAGAAGAGAATGGCCTCCTTGGATCCATGATAACATCTGGAACGTGGGAGAGTTCACTTCCCTCTCTCCGGTAGTAGCTCAGAGCCAGAGACTGGCAGAGTCTAGCTGGCATGGAACTTTCCCTGTTGACCCCTCCTCCTCTGCTTTGAAGTGTTTGTCCTGAGAGTCTACAAAAGTGGGGCTCCCTATAGCTTCTGCCTACCCTCTGGGGCAGAGTTCCTCATGATTTATTATCTTCTTTCCTTTGTTTTCTGAAGGCTTCACACCTCCGCAGAGACCTGATCCCACGGGCCACCCCTGGGGGGTTTAGGTTTAAACATGGAGCAGGCGTCATTTTATTGCCAGTGATAACTACCCTATTCCTTCCAGTTCCAGCTCCGTTGAGGGCAGACCTCTGCCCTCTCTCTTTGGTTCAGAGAAGCTGGGATCTTTGAATTTGGGGTCCCCGTTCAACAATGGGATCCAATAACCTGCCCTTCCCACCAGCTCCAGAGTTCTGAGCATGTTTGGTTTTCATGTTCCATCCAGAGAAGAAAGCGACTGGAAGAGGTAGCAGGGACAGGTGAGTGGTTCCTCTAGAGACCTTTGCACACCTGGACGTAGGCTGTTGGCTTCTGGAGTACCTTATGCTCACATAGAGTAAGGGTGCTGAGGGACATTGGGGGGTTTTAGGTCTTTTTATCTGTGGCTGCCTCCCTCAAGCCACCTCAAATAAACCTTCAGTTTAAATAAAATCCATTTGCTTGTTAGTCCAGAGCAGCTTCGCGACCACTTGGGGAGCCCCGGATTCCCCAGTCCTCGGCTTTCCATCCAGTGAAATGCTGCGGTGATCAAATGGTTTATAAAGCCAGAGAAGCAGGACAGTAAGGTCTTCCCAGAGGTAATGTTGAAGTTTTCAAAGAACTGACACATCCCTCTCAATGAGTTTCAGAATGTCTGGGGCGTGGCAGGTGGGGAGTGGGGCAGGAAGAACAGGAACTGGAAGCTAGAAACTTTGATTCCCACTGTGGTTCCTTCCTGATCTAGTGGACTCTCCAGTTCAACAGGACTCTGGAGTCTCTGTTGCCCCCATGACTGGAGAGGGGTCAGATTGGGCTGTTTTCTGATCTGGACTCATCACTTACTAGTTGATAAGAGCAAAGCTTATGTTCTTTTTGTTCTTCTTCCCAGCTATCTGGCGACGGAGGAAATATAGGGCATGCTAGACCAGAGTTTAAAAACAGGTAATATAGTACAGCTTTCCAGGGAATTTAAAATCCAATTCAGCAGCTAAGAAAAAAGAAATTATATAGAAAAAAATCAATTCAATTTGCCTCCCATACAAGGGAAGTGACAGTAGGCTGCTCTAGGCACACAGGGTGTCATCCCTGCAGGCATCCAGTGATCACAGAGCTGAGTGACAGCATGGTTTCATGGACCTCACCCAGATTGGATGGTTCTTCTGTAAGTATAGATGGGCTTCTGTTTCTTCCCATTTCCTCAAAAAGAGGTGGCTGGAAGGTGAAAGAGAACTAAGTACTCTGGGTCAACATAATGGTAGGAACATGCATTTATTCTTTTATTCATCAACATATTTATTGCATGTGGATTACATGCCAGGGACTCTTTTTGGTATTGGCAACACTATGATGAGCAAATTGTCAAAGGCACTATTTTCAAGGAACTTCTCTGTGTGTGTGTGTGTGTGTGTGTGTGTGAGAGAGAGAGAGAGAGAGATAGAGAGAGAGAGAGATATTATAGTCGAGCAAATAAATACCTATCAGTTGAAAAGGAAGTTGTGACCAGGAAATTCCAGCTGAGAGGGGCTCAGAGAGTGATGGGAAGTTGCATTTTCAGACAGGTGGTCAGAAGTGACTTCTCCATTAAGGTGGCCTTGTGCACAGAATTGAAGGAAGCGCCAGAGGAAGCCACATAGAGATGAAAGAGGGAACAAGAATGGCATAGGTCCTGAGATTTCACTTGATGCTGCTTCCTCCATCTTGAGACCACGCCTGCAATGTAGGTGTTACTCTCCTGATTTGAAGATGGAGACACAGAGGTTCAGCAAGTTTAAATGACTTTCTCAAAATCATCACTAGTACTAGATGGAGCCAGGGTCAAACTCTGCTCTTGTGGTTCTTGAGACAGTGCTGTTGACACAGGGGACCATCTGTGTGAGATGGGCTGCCTCTTTGCAGTGGGAGCTGGGAATCAGCCATGCAGTGAAGAACAGCAGAGGACAAGCAGACAGCAGGTGCGGGCATCCTGGGGCCCCTTCTGTCTGCCTCATGGCACCCACCTGCCATTGCTCGCTCACCATGGTTGGTGGTTATTTTCTGAAATAATGACCTGGATCTCAGTAAGCTCATTTTCCATTCCTTTCACCTTTGGGAACAAGTCTTCCAGGGGCCAGGTAGAGAGAACGGAAATGGAGAAATTCAGTCTCTTTTACCAGCCTTGTCACAGAGCCACACAAGCTAATGGCTTCAGGAACTGTTTTTAATTTCCCTGCATGAATCCCAAACTGTTTTTCCATATTTGTAAGAAAAAAATCTCAGCCAAGGAAACACCATCTTTTGAGGACACCAAATTGGGTCAAGTTCCTGGGTGGCCTCTCTCCTTATTTAGTAGTTGTCCTGTGTGACTGACTCCTCTCCCCTCGGCCACTTGCTCCCTATGTGGCACTTGGTTGATGAAGTTCTCTTGACCTCAGAGAGGAAGATGATGTCTGGGTGCCTCACTGGGCTCCTGCAGGTTGCTGCAGCCTGCAGGGGGTTCCTCCAGCCAGCAGGGCTGTGAGCTGCAAAGAAATTAACCTCACAGTCAGGGCTGGGAGTCAGGGCTTGCTTGTAGGCATGTCATTTGGTGAAATGGAATAGCAGAGAGGTGGCATGGTGTGGACAGAAAGCACAATTTTCACATCAGATACCCCAAGATTTGGCTCCTATCTCTGCTATGTAGAGTTCTTTAATCTTGTGCAAGTTATTGACTGTTCCTGAACCTCAGTTTTTTCAGTGGTATGAAAAAAGGACAAATAACACTCCTATCAAGGATAGACCATTGAATCATGATATTGTTATGAAGAAAAAATAAGATAATAGGAGTCTGGCAGAATTTGGCCCATGGGAGGGATACAGTTTATGATCCCTTCTCTGTTTTGGTGAGAGGCTCACCTTCCTACCAACACCTGGCCTGTGGAGGTGGAGGGGATGAAGATGCAAAGCAGGATCTGGATGCTGTGGGGTGAGGCAGGGCCCATTCTGAACTCTTGTTCAGACGGCATTTCTCATTACACTGTCTTAAGTGATCCTATCAGATATACTTACTCCATTGTGGTAAGCATCACCCTCCATCTGGGTTTCTTTTATTTCATTTCAGTTAGGAGGAGGGCCTGGGATTTGAAGGCACCAGGTAGTCTCCTGCCTTCCTGTGCACATCTTCTTGTGATTCGCTTGGTCTTATTAATGAGGTTTAGGCCTCTTCCTCTGGGATGCCTTCTTCTCCCAATGCTGCTCTTGGTTTTGCTTCTGTCTGGCCTCCACCACCCTTACTGTGATCTGGTTGGGATATTTGCTTCTTAATCTCCCCTGTTCTTTCTTCTAGGCCAAATTAATTGTCCCCTATTTTGTTTTCCTGGATGCATAACAGATTCATCACATCTTGGGTTCTTAAAAGGCAGGGCTTGGCCCCTATTAACTGTTACAGGCCTGATGCCCTGTCCTACGCCTGGCATGGAGGGTCTCCCTGACGAATGCTGAGTGGGGAAATGGTCAGCATGCAAGTGTGTATACACCACATCAGTGAGTTAATGGGTTTGAATGCTGTGGATTTCAAAATTTGCCATGAGTTAGATAATCCCGAGATTCTCTTATTTAATGAATGGAAGTGAATTAACATACAGTCATGCATTGCATAAGTTGGCTTGGGCAGGAACAGACCACACTTAGTGATGGCATAGCTGTTGTAGTTTGGGTAAGTACCTCTACAATGTTCACGCAATGACAAAACTGCTTAATGATGCTGTCTGCAGAACATATTCCTGTTGTTAAGTGGTACATACCTGAATGCTAGTAAGTGCAGTGATGGGACATTCATTCAGTTATTTTATTCATTTAAACTTTCTGAATGGTTTTCTCAATATATTCATCCAATCCATTTGACAGCTAGAGTTCATCCCTTGAGTCTTTCAGAGGATGCAACTAGGTATCAGACAGTAGAGAAAGAGCTGGTAGAATTCAAGCTCATTCTTAGGATTTTTTTTTTTTTTGTTTAGATTTTGGCCTTCAATTTGGAATTCAAGAAAAGGTCTCTTTGCACTTTGTTAAGTAGATAATAGGATAGGAGAAACAATAAAGAAACTTTTTTTTTTAAATCAGGATGCAATTGCCCACCTGTGTCCAACCTATACCTTCTTGAGTGTCAATTATCCCCCACCCCATCTCTCTGCAGAACAAGAGAAAATAGATGGTTTGGTAACAGCTTGGCTGCGTGGTGGTGGCAGAGGTGGTGTGTCCATCAAGTAGGGTAACTGAAGCTTACCACAGTCTGATGATATTCTTTTTTTGTTCATCTAACAGTCCGGTGTGGGACGGGGATTAGCACATTATAGCCCACGGTCCATACCCAGCTTGTAGCCCAGTTTTATAAGGCTCATGAGCTGAAAATGATCTTTACATTTTTAAAGCTTTGCAACCCCCCCATATGTGGCAGAGACTATCTGTGGCTCCCAAAACTTAAATTATTTACAGTCTGGCCTTGTACAGAAAAAGCTTGATGTTCTCAGTTTCAGGAAGACATGAGTTGTATTCTGCAGGGAATTCGGGCTCTTTCCATCTTTTGGCTTCACAATGGGGAAAGAACAGGGAAGCCACACACGCTTCTCAAAAAAATCCCAGCCACAGATGACATGCATCACTGAGTGGATACAAGAAGGTGAAACTGTAGTCCCTTTCCAACTACGCCATACTGGGCGAGCATGAATCTTTGCACTTTCTCTGTCTGAAACATCCTACTTCTCTATCCTCCTTCGCATTTGAGTAATAAAGCAGGTTCTTTCAGTGGATCTAATCTGGACCTTATATGAACCCCACAGGTTTTGGCATACTCTAAGCCATGGATCAGAGAATTACAAGGCTCTGTGCTTGACCTCGGGTTGGCTGTTGGCGGGCACCTGCTCTGTACCAGGATGCTCTTCAGTATCTGCCAAGGTTCCTGGTACAGAGCAGGTGTGTTTTTGCATTTGTTGGCCTGATGTGCATACAAATTGGGGGGAATGAGGGAAGTAAAAGGTACTCAAATGAAGATAGGACTAACAAACTTGTGTCACAGCTGGAAGGACAGGGAAGATTTAGAATAATAGTAACAATTCCTATACGAGACAGCCAAAGCGAGTGTATTGCAGATCCAGGGCTGATTCCAGATCTGTGTGACTCTACATCTCATGTTCCTCCTGAATACAGAGAAGAGAGAACATTTCAGAGAACTTTACTCCAAAATCTGTTTATAACAGCTGTCAAGTCAGGCTTCTACAGCATCTGTGTACAGTGAACATCTCCTCTAGGGAGGGCATGTAAGGATGTTGCAGCTTGGACTTAGAAATGGTGAGGATATGCACAGGAATCTGAAGTCACTGACCTGTTCATTTCTGATTTTGTATCTCTGCGTGCTTTCCTCATCTGGAAATCACGGGATGTTGAAGCCAGAAGGAACTTGCTTAATTATAAGCAGGAGGGGGAAAGGGCTTTAAAGAACTTGGCAAACCTGGATTCAAACTCTCGTTCAGGCTTAAAGTGGCAACCACCAATTATTTAGCTCACAAATTAACAATTGGGGAGGGTTCATCAGGGAAGGCTGGTGTCAGTCTGGCAGTCCTAACCGGGGATTAAAGGATATATTTGTTAGACTTCTTATTCACCTACATTAGCATGTTACTGCTGGCTGTCAGTGGGAGCTTGGCCAGGGTAGGGGCCCTAGTTCTTCTCTATCTGGGCTTTCTGCAAGCTGCTTGGGCTTCCTTACAATATGGTGGTTGGACTCCAAAAAGCAGGAAGTGAAAACTGACAGTTTCTTCTGATCCTGAAAACAGGCACAGCATCACTTCCATGTTATTTTGCCCAGATTCAAGGGAATAGCTATTGATCCCATATTTCAGTGGGAAGAGTGTCAAAGAATTTTGGGTTGCTTTTTTTTTTTTTTTTTTGGTACCAGGGATTGAACCCAGGGGCACTTAACCACTGAGCCACATTCCTAGCCCTTTTTATATTGACATAGGGTCTTGCCAAGTTGCTTATGGCCTGGCTAAATTGCCAAGGCTGGTTTTGATCTTATGATCCTCCTACCTCAGCCTCCTAAGTCACTGAGATTACAGGCATGTACCACCATCCCTGGCTTTGGGTTACATTTGAAAACTTCTGTAGGAATGGAGATGCTACATTTTCCCTTTACTCTTAAAATAAGATAGGAGTTTAATCTCTTTGTACCTAATTTTTATTATGTTTTTACAATGGGATGATCCAGCTTGTATTTGAGCTCAATCTTGTGGATTCTATGTTTTAATAGCTACATTCACTCTCCAGATCTCCTGACATTTCCATAGTTAAGGCCAATATCACTCCATGTTATACTCACAACAACTTCCCAATCTGGCCTCTCTGCTTCTTTTCTTATCCGCCAAACTTGCTCCTTCTGAAGGGCAAAAAGCAAGGATTTCTGTCCTTCTTAGAACTCTTCAAGCCCTCTCTGGCCCTTGGATTTAAGCAAGCTTTTCCTTTCCCTTGACAAATCCACAATGTCCTCTATGGTGCTTGTGATTTTATACTTGCAACATTCTCTCTACTTCTCTACTGTTTATCTCGTGAACTTACACCTCTTTTTCAGGTTCAAGTTTACTGCCTCCTCCAGGAAGACCTCTCAAGACTGGTTGAGCGTCCCTGCTATTTCCTTCCATAATATCCTGTCTCAATCCTATTCATTTTGTACTGAAATTGTCCATTTTCCCGTGCCCCTCAGACTTTGCATTCTTTGTGGGTGGGGGCAGTGTCTGACTTCACCTTCCTTTTCTGCCCTGGAAGGTATTATAGTCAACATCCTCTTAGGCTCTCTTGGAGTTTTCATCATCGAGAAGGCTATGAGTCTACCAAGTTCTCCCTCCCACATATGCAGCCATATACTCAAAACTGGACACAAGTAACAGAGTTTGTCATGGTGGGCTTTGCTGGGGTGCAAGAAGCACGCCTCCTTTTCTTTGCGCTTTTCCTCACCATGTACCTGTTCACCTTGGCAGAGAACCTGGCCATCATATTAGTGGTGGGCCTTGACCACCGGCTCCGGAGACCCATGTATTTCTTCCTGACACACTTGTCCTGCCTTGAAATCTTGTACACTTCAGTCACGGTGCCCAAGATGCTGGCTGGTTTTATTGGGGTAGAGGGGGGCAAGTATATCTCCTATGCTGGCTGCTTGTCCCAGCTTTTCATCTTCACCTTCCTTGGGGCAACTGAGTGTTTCCTGCTGGCCGCCATGGCCTACGACCGCTATGTGGCCATCTGTATGCCCCTCCGCTATGGGTCCTTGGTGTCCTGGGGCACCTGCATCCGTCTGGCAGCTGCTTGTTGGCTGGCAGGCTTCCTTACACCCATTTTGCCCATCTACCTCATGTCTCAGCTGGCATTTTGTGGCCCCAATGTTGTGGACCACTTCTTCTGCGATGCCTCGCCCCTGCTGGCCTTGTCCTGCTCGGATGTCACCCTGAAGGAGACGGTGGATTTCTTGGTATCTCTGGCTGTGCTCCTGGCCTCCTCTACCGTCATCGCCGTGTCCTACGGCAACATCGTCTGGACGCTACTGAACATCCGCTCAGCTGCTGAACGCCGGAAGGCCTTCTCCACCTGTGCGGCTCACCTCACAGTGGTGGGCCTCTTCTATGGCACTCTTTTCTTTATGTATGTCCGGACCAAAGTGGCCTCCTCCATCAACTTCAACAAGGTGGTGTCCGTCTTCTACTCCATCGTCACACCAATGCTCAACCCCCTCATCTACAGTCTTCGGAACAAGGAGGTGAAGGGAGCCCTGGGCCGAGCCTTTTCCCTCAAGTCTTGGAAGAGACAATGAGGAGGTAGATGGAGGATACCCAGCCTCCTTTTGTGGGGTATCCAAAAGGAGCATGGTAAGGACTATGGAAGGGAGGTGTGGCTGGGTACCCAGGAGTTATAGACTGTGTCATAGTTAAAGGAACATGTTGTGCTGCTATAACAAGAGAGACTTAACTACAACGTAGCTTTAAGAATGCAGGATATTTTGTCTTCCTGGCAGAAGTCCATGGTGAGTGTTCCAGGTTGATGGGTAGCTCTGAGCAGCAGGTATTCAAAGGTTCAAGTTCTTTCTATCTCATAGGGTCAACCTTCCTTAAGATGTTGGCAAAGTAAAGCCAGCAGGCCAAATCTGGCTCAGCACATGCTTTTTAATGGCCTCTGAGATAAGAATGGTTTTTACCTTCCTAAGTGCCTGAATAAAAATTAAAAGAATAATGTTTCCTGACACAAAAGTTCATAAAATTCAAATTTCAGTGTCCATAAATTGTTTTATTAGAACATAATCACATCCATGTATCTTGCTATAATGACAACGAGGGCCATTCTTCTGCTACAATGGCTAACCTGAGTAGTTGTGACAGAGACAACTTGCAGCCCCTGATCTAGAAACTTCTTGCTATTTGCACAGTCAACACTGGGCAAGAGAGGCCAGAGTAAAACCTGGGGGAGACACACTCTGTGCCTTAACGTATCTTGAGCAGATGTGGTAATGACCACTTCCACTCACCTTTTTCAGTGAGAAGCGAGTCATAAGTTACATCTAATCACAAAGGAAGTAAAATTAGTCTCTAGGTGGGCAACCAGATGCCAGTTTACTTATTGTAAAAAATGGAAGAAAACACAATTTGATAGACAACCAGCACTTTCCATCACAGATGAAATTCTCAGAATCAGAGCTGACTTTCCATGTGATTTATGTTCATTTGTAATATCTGCATTCTGTGATTTGAAATATAAACCAATCCTCTCCCAAATCAGATGGTGTTTGCAAATTGACTTAAAGAGATCTCTATGGCAATGCCAGTTCTAAGTTATGCTTAAAAAGACAATTACAATTCAAGTAGTTCCCTAGAAGTACCAATTGCGTTCCTAAAGGCATGTATAATCACCATTTGAATGTGGATTCCAGAAACTACAGTAAATGGAAGAAAAAATATTGAACTTGGGACCGATTGGGGGGAAGGACAGATTTTCTTTGCTGATGTTCCTCAACTGGCTAGATGACATGGCAGCGTCTTTCAACACCACAGATTTGCTTAATAGCATTTGAGCTGTTGTCTTTCCCTCTGTTGGTAGGGAGTGCACAAGTCAAGCAGTTTGAAAACCTTGCATTTACTTTTTTTTTTTTTTGGTACTCTGAATTTAACATGGGGCACTCTACCACTGAAGTACATCCCCAACCCCTGTTATTTTTTACTTTGAGACAGGGCCTCACTGAGTTGCCGAGGTTGGCTTTGAACTTGCAATCCTCCTGTCTCAGCCTCCAGAGTCACTACAACTACAGGTGTGTGCCACTGTGCCTGGCTCATTTACTGAGTATTATATCACTAATGTGCTTTACATTCTTTTCAATGACTATGGGATGCAAAAATAGTGCTAAAGTGAGAACTTCTCAGGATCAAATGGAAGGATTCACCTGAATGAAATAGAAGGACTCTACACTTCCAGGCACCTGACTCGAGGAGACATTAACACAATACCTATTGGGTTTTGACTGAGGAAAAGAAAATGCACTGGGTGACGTAGTACTCATTTATGCTAGCAAGAAGAATTCAACTTTAAACACAAGCACTGTTTTCTGAATTTTGAGAACTACTCTAAGAATAACTCCATGGGAAGTATTAATAAAGTCTACTATTTTGGGATTCTTGAGGAATAAGTCTATATTTTTGAGACAAATTGCATCAGGAAGGCTCTTGCACGTATAAAGTGAATCTTGTTTTAATAAAACCTTATACAAGCAACAAAACTGGGGGAAAACCCCACTCTTGTGAGTGTGATTATTTAGATTACAAAATTAAAACTATCGCTCTCTTAAAAAAACAGCTACCATCAGAATCTGGGGCATACGAAAAGTGGAGGTATCAACAGACAATGTTTTCAAAGTGGCTACTAATGGTAGATCCATGTGCAGTGAAGATAAACTAGGAAATTATGTCAGGGAAAACGCACATTTCAGAAAATAGAAAATTTCTGAAAACACAATTGCTTCTCTGAGGGTTTCTGTTCCTAGAGTGAAGCATGGGCTCAGTGTGAAGTGCTGCCCAGGGGGTCTGTGACAGTCACCTGTCCTCATTTATGAAAAGGCAAGTAGCTAACCATAGCAGGGACAGGTTGTTTACTTAGAAGAAAATTTCTAGGGTAGTTCAAACAGGTTAAGTTGGAAATGTTAGACCCCAAGCTTTTTGCCTATAAGAATATGTTTTAGACTCCCCAAAGAGCCCCCCCTCCCTATGACCTAGCTTAGAGCAAGGGTCTCAAAAAAAGTCATTTGGCAATAAAACAAGATATCCAGATTTTGCCACTATTCATCATTTTATTGAACTATTTAACAAATAATTGTTTGTGCTTACCATGTGCCTTGTACTCTTTTAAATGTTTTATAAATATTAATTCATTAACTCCTCAGTGATAATTCAATGAGGTCAGTGCTATTGTTATCCTCCTGAGGTACAGAGAAGCTAAGTAACTTTTCCAAAGTCACGCAGCTAAGTGGCAGAGCTAAGGCTTGAGTCCTGTGCATCTGCCTCTTAACCTGTGTATAGTGGTGATGCTCTGGGTAAATTGGTCCTCTCTGAGCACTTATTCCCTTATCTGTAAGAGGTCAGAGCAGACAAGGTGTCTTTAACTCTCTACTTTTCATGTGTTTCACGTGTGCCGAGCACTTTCACTATTTTCTCATTTCATCATCCCCACAACCTGGAGGGGAGAGCTCAGCCTCATCCTATATAGGAGGAGACGGAGCCTCAGAGAGGTTAAGCTACATGCTCAAGTTCATACAGCTACAAAGGGAGGAGCCAGAGAATTTGAACCACATTTATTGGACTCCACTCAACCCCTCTGTCTCCATGCCTCCTCTCCTGGGTCTCCTCCAGTGCTAACTTTGCATAATCAGTCTCTTCTGTGTCCCTGGCCTTGACTCTGTGCTCAGGGGCTGAAGGATGAAAGAGACCACCTGCTTCCATCAAGGACAATATTTTTTTGCAAATGTGTCTTATCTCCCCTGATGGGATGAAATACAAAACAGAGCCAGCTGGGGACAAGCAGGGGTTCTGGACCAGTGTGATGGGGCTCAGAGGAAGGAGTGTTCCCCCTGGTAGGGAGTTAAGAGGGCATTCCCCAGAAAGCAGGACTTCCTGTGATCCCCTTCTGCTTTCCTCACTTGGGATGATGCCTGCCAAGCATTTGTCCTTTGGTGTTCTTGGCAGGGTGGAGAAGGATGATGTAGCACTTGGGAACGAAGAGACAGAACAGGAGGCCTGCTCCTGATGCCAAGACGGCAGAGACCTCCACGGCCACGGTGTCTTTGCTTTGTGGGCAGAGATGAAGGACACCCAGACACGGAGCAGACCAGCGTGCTGACAGTGATGTGCTTCGCTTCATTGAAGGTGTCAGGCAGCCTGTGGGCAGGGAAGGCTACCAGCAAGCTGAGCAGACCTCGCAAACCCAAGTAGCCCAGCATGGCATAGAACAGTTCCAAGGAACCCCCATTACACTTCAAAGTCACTGTGGATCCAGGCTCTGTGGAGTTTATGGGCTGTGGGGGCCATCTGGTCACCCAGAGTATGCACAAGGCCGTCTGGAGCAGGAAACAGACATTGGGGAGGTGCCAGGGAGCATCGGCCCTGCCCACACCCTGATCTCCGTGTCTGGCCTTGTGGCGTGGAAGGCTGCCACCACCACTACGATCTTGGCCAGCACAGTGGACACACAGACTGTGAAGGTGACCCCAAAGGCTGCCTAGTGCACAGCACAAGTGAGGGGACCTGGGTAGCCAATGAACATGAAGGGACAGAGGAAATACAGTGCCAAGGAGGACAGTGGGAGGTAGCTGAGCTGGCTGTGATTGGCTGGGACGATGGGGGTGTGCTGGTGCCTGATGACTGTGCCTAGGATGGCCAGGGCGATGGGGAGAGCAGGGCTGCACAGACGGCCAGCGCTGTGCTCAGGGGCTCCTGGTAGGACATGACGTCCAGGGTATCTGCGGTGCACTGCGTCTTCCTCCTGTTGGGCCCCTGGTCTACGGGACACTTCTGGCATGTGGCATTCTCTGAGGGAGAAAGAAACTGGGTCAGAGAGCAGAGCAGGGAAGCTCCTCGAGACAGCTGAGCGGTTCCACGACGTGTGGTGGCTTTTCCAGGAGGCTCCGAGTATTTCCGTCTCCTTGCAGTGGGCCTTCCAGATTGTGCGATGTCCCCGGAACTGGAGCCAAAGGCACAGATGGCAGAAATCCCCATGGTGGCTGCTTATCATGCATCAGACTATCATGAAATAACATTGAGCAACCTACCGAACCTCCTCTCCGGGCTGCGTCCTTTTGAATTGAATGACCATCGCTGCACTGTCGTAATTAATAGTTGTAACTACTTAACCTGTGCATTTATTTACCCAACAACCTATTTAATAAATGTTTATGAAGTCCTTAGCATTTACAAGGAATCCATCTCTTTTAAAAAACACTTTGGTTATTTTTTGAGATGGGGGTCTCACTATATGTTTCCTAGGTTGGTTTTGAACTCCATGATTCAAGGGATTCCCCCTGCTTCAGCCTCCAGAGTGCTGGGACGGCAGCTAGACACCACCATGCCCAGCTAGAAGAAAGCTTCTCTTTTTAGAATGCAGCCACCAGTCTCTAAATCATTGCAGTGATAGAACTTGACAGAGCTTTGTATTTCGTAGTTATAGGATAGATTTTGCAGCTGGGCCCTGAAATGGTCACATAGTCCCTCCCATTTAACCTCTTATCCTGGCTTGGGTTATTTTTGCTTCTAGAGACTTTTATTCCATGTACCCTTAATCTCCAAGTAAGGATTCCTTCTTATTTATCTTTCTCCCATCCTTTTCAGCACCCAGTGGCTTCTCCTTGGCTTCATTGAGTGGCACCTTTTCCTTTAGAAGGGAAAAGAGTATTCCCAATGATTCCACCCTCTCAGAAAGAGTTTTCAGTGTAAGAAAAGACTTTGTCCAACTCAGTGGCTTCTTTAGTTCCCGGGGCCCTGGACTGGTGTCCCCTTCCGATCATCCTCCTTTCTAGTACGTCCACCATGTGTTCGTCTCCCCTAATCCCACGGCAACATATGTTGGGCTTCTCTGTGAGCACATCAGCAGCTGCTCATTTCCTACAGAATAGTCTGTGTGCCTGGGTCCACCAGTGAGGCCCTCTGTGATCTGGTCACCTGCTTCCTATATCACAGTCTCAACTCAGTCTGCCCATGGCTCCTCCTTGCTTTCAAACCTTGAATCTTTCCTGACTTACCCCTTGGCCTGGGCTGTCCTTGTTATGGCTTGTTACCTTTAGGATGTCACTCATAGATTAAGGCCTGCATCACACACCGCTCCCTTCAGTGAAAAGTCTCCCTGCACACGCCTCTTCAGGATTACTTATTCCACTGTTCTCGAGCTCAAGGCTCAAACTTTTACTACGGCTGATAACTTGGCTTCATGGTCTAGTTTCTTTCTCAAGAGAGCTGAGCTAGGAGGGCAGGGTGGGGGCAGAACATCATTGTACTTGAACACATCAGGAGCTCTAGGAGTCCAGGGACTGTGTCTCCTTGGCTGTTGCTACACTTGTACATGGCAGTATACAGTAGGTGCCACTTAGTACCTGATGAATGAATGACATCTTAGGAAAATATGTTTAAGTCAACAGGGGGATTTTCTTCAATGTTTTTGGACTACCAAGTGCCAGGTCTTAAACTAGTTATAGGATTTGGATAAATTCATGGTTGATTTGAAAAAGGATGTACGAGGCTTAAGTGATGTGAGTGTAACCTGCGGGAAGGACACATTGACCCCATCTTTTTGGTCTCATTGTTCTGGTGCTTTTTCTCACTGAAGGATCTTCCCTGGATGTGAACATGAGGTTTGATCTGAAGCTTACTCTGCTGCTGCTGCTGACCACACTCTGGTGAGGGCCAGCCTCCCTCCTTACCTGGTGACATGGCCAAATGTAGCAGCATTTTATCTTGTCAAATTTGGTCAACTTCCTTGTTCCCACAGGACATTTTTCATTGCAGATTGAAGAGGGTACCTGTGCAGGAGAGGAGGGAGAGAGGGCTGGGACTTTGCAGGGGAGACTCAGTAGTCTTCGATCAGGCTTTAGGGATCGGCAGTATCTCCCTCACCTAGCAGGTGTCTCCCTCTCTCTTACTTTTTCCCACTCCTTCCCTTTAAAATCAAACCCTTCTTTAACTCCTTTTTCTTTCCCTCTCTTTTTGTTCCCCTTCCCTCCCTCTCTTTCTCAGATAATTATCAATGTGTTTCACATACTATGTTCTGTCAAAGGCATTAAGGAAGCTGAAACAGGTAAGGATGCGCTCTTGACAATTTCACCGTCTAGTGGGGAAATGGAGACTTCTTGAGCCAGAGACAGGGTCCGGTTAGAACTGCTCTGCCATGTTGCCATGTGTGGACTGGGTGACCTTGAGTTTCACCTCTCCAGGCTTCAGTTCTCCCTTCAATAAACTGGGGACAGTAGTGATATCTGTTTTGAAAATTGTGTGAAGTTTGAGTGAGACAATCCAAGTGAAGCTATGTCATAGTGGCCAGAACTTTGTAAGTGCACAGCAAATACTCAAGATGGATAATATTGTGAAGTATTAGCTGGGGAGTGTGCCTTTCACTCTGGGCTCAACAAATCCTTCCATCTGTATTTCAAAAAACTCATTTCCCCAGCCCAGACAGAATCAAGCTCCACAGTGAATGAGAAACAAAGATTACAAAAACTATCCAAGCCTCAGCACCACTCACGAGTTTCTTAAGCCTGGGGTTCCTCAACCTCTGCATTACTGACATTGGGGCAGGAAAATTCTTTGTTATGGAGCCTGTCCTGTGCATCTCAGGAGGTTTAGCAGCAACTGTCCTCCACCAACTGGATGCCAGGAGCTCTCCCCTGAGTTGTGACAACCCCAAATGGTCTTCAGACATGTGATTGTTCTCCAAGAGGCAAAATCACTGCAAATTGAGAACAATTGAGATTCAGATGATGCTTGCAGAATAAATTTTCTTGGAAAGGCATGATGAAAGGATATTGTAGCCTGGGAAAGGAGAAATGAGCCAAGAGGGAAGTACCGAGCTGCAAGCTACCTCAGACGGTGGCACTGAGCAAGCACCTCCACCTCCAGGGGCAGCAGCTCTTATCTGTGGAGCAATGGTGCAGGTTCTGCCTGTGCTCTGTTCCCTGCTCTCCAGCAACCTACTTTCCTCCTCCCAGGGTGGAGGAATTTGGAAATGGAGTAGGATAGATGAACGCATGAAAAGAGACATTTCAGACTAAAAGCAGGACCAGAGGGAAATAGTTAGAAATCTCTGCAATGGGAGAAGAACGTGCATACCCGATGGAGAAATCTTCTACTTTTATTCTTACTACACTGGTCTGCAGAAGATGCTTTGGCTGCCCAGTGAAGGGAGCGTTTAAGCTGCTGTAATAGAGAAAACTGCAGGAGGCCTGCCCTGATAGTTGAGGTGTAACTGCACTTACATGAGAATTCCCCCCTCTGCTGCACTGAGCTGCTGTGGGGTCTGGCCAAGGACTAAAGGGTTTCCCTGGGTCATTTCCCATTGTTTTAAAAAAGCTCAGCATCGATTGACTATTTCTTGACTATTCCTAGCAACTCCAGGAGGACACATTAGCTACCTCAGGGTGAGCTTGGATCTGCAGTGGAATACAATTTATCTTCTCATTTTCTTTGTCTTTTGTAAGCTTCTTCATTTGGGGAGCCTCAGAGTGGCTTAGGGAGGTTCCACTCAGAGATGTGTAGGTTAATAATTCACCCCTTTTGACCAAGTAGGCTCAATATAACAAATACTCCTGTGTGTGCAGAGCTTACCTATAAGTGCTCTTCTGCTCAGGTAACAGCTCTCTCATTTATCGGTAGCTGTTTTCCATGGGGCCCCCTAAAATCAGAATGTCCAACGACTTTCTATCCACTCTGACCTGGGAGGACCGCCGATGTTTCTAATGTCAAATGCTGTCAGCATCTCACCATCTTTGGTGAAGAAATCTCTTCCTGGGTTCTGGTGGAGAGGTTCCTGGTGTAATGGCGCACCTGAGAGAGGACAAGGAGACAGAAAGTGGACAGGAGCAGTGCCAGTCCTGGGGTGCTTCCTCACTGCTACTGCACAGTTCCCCCATATCTGAGCTTGCTGGTGCTTAAGGGGGGGGGGAACCTGATATCCACACATCTGATTAATTTTGATTAAAAAAAGAACCCTTTCTTTTCACATGCTGTGAGTTGCATTCATCTATGGGGGCTGGAGAGCCAAGTGAAAGTCAAGGCAATGGGAATATAGAAGCATTGGGTTTTGTCTAAAATAGATTCAGAGTTATGCTGCTCTATGAATATGAACCTATCCAATTTTCTACCACCCACCCACCCATCTATTCATCTATACATTCAAGTCCGTCTTCTGTCTGCCCCATGCTTTGGGCCACTCCTGCTAATGGCATTTTCTCCAAAACTCTACCTGATGTTTATGATAATTTGTAGCTCTTTCCAATCAGAAGGTCAACACCTGGGGGGCAAGCACATATTTTTGCCCATTTCCTATCCCCTATTACTCCAAGGTGCCTGGACATTTCTTAATACATGCTTGTGGCATAAAAACTTTTTTGTTGAGTTAGCCTGAGAGATTCCAGACAAGAGGGATCATTCCTGTCTAGAAATTTCTTGATTGGGGGTAGGGCTGTAAAAGAAATAATTAATAATTAAGAGTGTGAAGGGAAAGCCTACGGAATGGGAAAAAACGTTTGCCAGCTACTCTTCCAACAGAGAATAAATATCCAGAATATATAGAAAACCCCAAAAACTTAAAACAAAAAAATCTAAATAGCAAAATTCAGTAAATGGGCAAATGATCTATGCAGACATTTCTCAAAAGAAGTAGTATAAATGGGTAACAAATATATGAAAAAATGTTCAACATCTTTAATAATCAGGGAAATGCAAATCAAAAAATACACTGAGATTTCATTTCACTCCAGTCAGAATGGCAGTCATCAAGAATACAAATAATACAAATAATGATTTCTGGGGAAAATGGTATGCTTACACAGTGTTGATGGGATGGAAAATTAGTATAACCATGTTGAAAAGCAGATTCCTCAAAAGGCTAGGAATGGGACACCACTCTTTGGTGTTTATCCCAAATAATTAACATTAGCATACTACAGTGATACATGCCTACCAATGTTTATAGCAGCCCAATTCACAATAACCAAGTTCTGGAACCAGCCTCAATATCCACCAACAGATGAAAGGATAAAGAAAATGTGGTAGATATACACAATGAAGTTTCACTCAGCTATGAAGAAGAATGAAATTATGGCATATACTGGTAAATGGATAGAACTGGAGAATATCACACTAAGTGAAATAAGCCAGACTCAGAAAGTCAAGGGCAGGGGTGCAGGGACAGAAAATAAAGGCTTGTTGGATTAGCCAAAGGGAGATGAAGGGAAGGGGAGGGGATGGGGACAGGAAAGACGGCAGAGTGAATCCGTCAGAGCATTCCTATGTTCATTTATGAAGTGAAACATCTTATACAACCACAAAAATGGGATCCAAATTAGAATAATATACTCCATGCATGTATGTCAAAATACACTCTGCTGTCATGTATATCTAAAAAGAACAAGTAAAAAAATTAAAAAAGAAAGTCAAGAGCCAAAGTTTTCTCTCATTTGTGAAGATTAGAGAAAAACAAGGAAAAAAATAAGAAGGAGATCACATGAAAATAAAAATGGGAAGGTGGAGTAGAGGAAAGGCACTGAGGGGAAGGGACGAGGGATGGGTAAAGGGAGCAACTGTGGAATGAAACCGACCAACTTATGCTATGTGTGAGTACATTGTATTGAATTCTACTTTTAGGTGTAACCATAATGCCTCAATTAAAAACAGACAAAGATGTATCAGGAGGACCAGTAGAGTAGAGGAGGGGGATTGCAGGAGGAAGAAGAGGAGGGGAAGGGGAAGTACTGGGGATTAAGAATGAGCAAACTATATTGTATGCATTTATGGTCATGTTAAAATGAACTCCACTGTTATATATAACTCTAATGCACTAATAAAAAGACAACAAAATAAGTCATTCCTGATTTGAAGATTTCTTTGGCTTAAACACATATTTTTTCCCCAAAATTCATCTTGAAACTCATCTCTCTTGTGGTGGTATTGACAGGTGAGGCCTTTGGGGAGATGATTAGGTCATAGGGCTCTGTCCCTATGAATGGGTTAGTGCCTTATAGAAGCGACGGAGGGAACTAGCTAGGCCTGTCTTTATCCTTCTGCCTTCAACCACATCAAACACAAGGAGGTCCCCACCAGACACAGAATGCCAGAGTCTTGATTTTGGATCTTCCAGTTTGTTGAACTGGGGGATCAGATTTATTTTACTCACAAAGTACCCAGTCTTTATTAAATTGTTACACCGGCACAGAGGCACTAAGAAAAACTTCTATTAATGTTAGAAGAAATGTGCTGGGCACCATAGCATTTGCCTGTAATCTCAGCAATTCCACAGGCTGAGATAGGAGGATCATAAGTTTGAGGCCAGCATTAGCAACTTCGGGATGCTCTAAGCAACTTAGTGAGACACTGTTTCAAAATGAAAAAAAAAAAAAAAAAAAGATCTGGGGATGTAGCTCAGTGGCAAAGCATCCCTGGGTTCAATCCCCAGTACAAAAAATAAAATATGATAAAGAATTTTCCTCTACTTCAACTTTACAACATTGTTTGGACTTTAGCAGTGGTGTACTGCTTGTTCAACAACTGTCTCTCTGGGAGAACAAAAAAGTCAGCTTTTTTAGTGTTCTCTAATTTTCTTGGTGAGAATATTCATAACATGGCCAGCCTCAAGCTCCCAATGGGGTAATTAATGATTTGCACAATTCCTGAAAAATAGACAATGGACCCTTTGTTGGTGGGAGCCAGTTCTGTCTTGTTACTCGAGACCCTTAGTATTTTTGGTGAGGCATCTTACGAATGTCCTGAAGAGGCAGCTGTCCACCTCTCCCTCTCTCTGCTGGAGATCCTCATGTTCTCAGGCTGCCAAACTATGCCTGCAGCCAAACATGGTCTGCACCTGTTTTTGTGTGGCTTGTGAGTTAATGATAGCTTCTAAATTTTTAAATCATTTAAAAAATTAAAAGAATACTGTTATATCACACATGGAAGACATGTGGAAGAAATTCAAATTGCAGTGTCTGTAAATAAGGTTTTATTGGAACACAGTCATGTCTATGAGCTTATGGATTACCTGTGGCTTCATGCATGCTACTCAGTGGTGTTGAGTACTTGTGATAGAGATTATGTGGACTGAAAATCCTAAATACTACTATGTAGCTCTTCACCAAGAAGGCTTATGCATCATTCTTAGTAATGTAGTCTATCAGTTGATACTTTGGAAAAAATTTTTTTTTCCAAGTAAAATGTTATTCTGAATACCAATATATCATGTGGAAAAAAAAGAGTATCTCTGATTGGAGCAGGCAGAATGGGGGTCCAGATTCCCACCTCTTAGCCTCTCACTGCCTGGAGACCAATCCATAAGCCTGGAACTCTTAAATCCTTCTCGAGGGCCCTGAAGCTCTAAGGAGCACACTATAACAGGTACCCATCTATTCCAACCTTCCTATGGTTATACAAATCTTCCTTGTCGAGTTCGTTTGACCAAAGTACCTAATTTCCAGAGAGGCAAAGAGACTTTTCTTAAATCACACAGCAAACTGGGGATAGAACAACAACTCAGACCCAGCTCTTCTGGCTGAAAAACCAGTGCTGTCTCCTGAAGCTCTTGGCTGAAGCTTTTGTCCTCCCAAACATGCACCATCCATCTCTCTCTCTTTCTCATTTTTGGTACCAGGGTCTGAACTCAGGGGCACTGAATCACTGAATAATGTCCTTTTTTTAATTTAATTTTTTTTTTTTTTTAGAGACAGAGTCTTACAGAGTTGCTCAGGGCCTTGCTAAGTTGCAAGGTCTGGATTTGAACTTGTGATCCTCCTGCCTCAGCCTCCCAGGCCTCTGGGATTACAGGTGTGCAGCACAGTGCCTGGCTGCCCTATCTTTCTTTGAGGATATTCTAGCTTTGCCTGTCTGATGACAGCAGGAGGACTACCTCATGCCCCACTGCTGAGCCACAGATGAAGCATGGGTGGTCGTTACCTATCTCATGTGTGATTTTGCAGATGTATTATTTTCTTAACTGTTTGGTTAATTCTTTCCTACTTTGGACCTCATGTTGTCTTTGCTGCATGTCAGCATTGGCAGGTAGTGGCCTGACCGACCACTGGCCTCCCTCCTGGCTCTGCCTTCCATTTCCACGACCTCCTCTATGGGTCAGAGCAGCTGATTTCTAAGACCTCTCTCAGTTCTCACATCATCACCATTGTTATTAGCAACACCAGATCACCCGGAGCGGGCTGTACCTGATGACGGGCACTCATCACCTGGCAGTGTTCATATGCATGACCTTATTTTTTTTTAAATAACCCTGAAGTGTAAATATTATTATACTCTAGAGAGGAGAAAGCTGAAGCTCAGACAAAGGTGAGTGACCAGACCCCACAGAAATGTCATTTTGGGATTGATCTGAAATCCTTTGGGCTCTCAGTTCAGCTTTCCTTTCATTAGGCTGCTCTGCCTCTCTGCATGTCTGGGCTTCATCCTACCCGGGGTGGACAGGGCTGGGTGAGGGATTTGCTTGCTCACCTGCCAAGGCCTGGCATTCTATGCATTGGCACATGTGCCTCCCAGGAATGGTCCCTCTCCTGGAGAGCAGGATATCAGGTTCCCATAGGTGACCAGCAGGGCTTTGGCTGCTAGGTAGGCTTGGTGAGTGGCAGTGAGATCAGCAAGGCTGAAGGTGGACAGGTGGGCAGTCTTCATGTTCTCCTGCCCTGTGTGAGTCTGAGCCCCTTCTCTAGCACTTTGGGTGGAGTGTCAACTGGAAATCCTCAAAGCCAGGCAACATTCCTGAGGGTGTGGCCAGGCTGAAGCTACCATTCAGGAGCTTCTGTGCTCCAGGACCCAACACCGAAGGACTGTAGAAGAAGGAGGTGGAGAAGACTCATGTCCTACCAGTCACATTGTCCTGAAGGGCCTCAGCCAGGAGTCTGAAGTAAAAGTGGTGGCAGTCACAGAGCATGACCTTGGTGGTAGGGGTGGAGGTGATGACTTTGGCTGTGTTGTCAATACTGCTGTCTAGATTGCCGATCCTGTTGGAGAAGGCCACGCTGCCACCCTAGTCCCCATCTGCCATTTACTTTCCAAGACTACATCACTGACCTTTGGTAGATGCTATGTCCAGGCCCTTCTCAAACCTGCAGGCTCAGGTCTGAGAAGCGAGTTTACCTTAAGAAGGAATGTAGTGGAAAAATCAGGTCTTTTTGGCACAGGTGGGAGAAACAGAGAAGTACGGATTTCTAAGGGTTTTTCTTTCTGCATTATGCCATTCTTGACATTGAGGGGTACAGACTCGAGGGAATTAAAAACTACCATCATCATTAGAAGACTAGAGACAACATACATACCTTCCAAAGCAGCAGAAGGAAAAAATGAATTGGAAAAAGTCAGCAAACTTAGGATAATAGAAAAAGTACACAAAAAGCATAAAAATATCTTCTAACAAAATTAAATGAAAATATTCTATGTTTATTATTTCTATTACTATGTTTTTAATTTATTAATCAAAAGCAATAACAGCATAGTAAATAGATGAGTATATGGAAGCAGGATAACATCAAAAAATATCTGCAAAAAAGTAAATGTGGAGAGTCGTGCTCCTGGGGTGGGAAGAGCCTGCCCTCTCCCCTACTTGCCTGTCTAGGTGAATGCTCCAGCCTCCTCTCTGCTCTGGGCCTCAGAAGAGTTATTGCTATGAATGCCTTGCCCTCTGTCTTCTGGCGGGAGGCCTGATAGGAGAATGGTGGGGGCAGAGTGAGGCAGGGGCTGCCAGTGCTCTCTGCTCATCCACAGTTGGCAGTGACTATCTTCTCTATGGAGGCCATAGCTCTGGTATGGGGGCGGCGGGGGGGGGGGCGCTCTCCTACTTCCTTCCTGTGGATAGAAGCAGCTTCATACCTTGGCATCCTTCACCCTGAACTTGGCTTTAGAAACAGCCCCTCCATCTAGCTCTCATCTCATCTGGGCTTTTCCTTTTCAGGGGCAAAGAGGAGGGGACTCCGCAGATCCTGACTATGACAGACACTTAAGAGTTGGATAAAGAGTGAAAGTCAGACATTTGCCATTTCAAAGAGACACACAGAAAGCAAAATCAGAAGAAAATTCAGTATCAAGGGATGTGTCTCATTGAAGTTTCAGATGAGGGCCCTGGATCTAGAGGCTTTGCAGCCCTTCTGACCATGGAAGGAGGCCAGGCCTTTAGAACAGCGTGGTAGGGATCAGCCAGTCAGGGAGTGACTGCTGGTGGGCAGGTGAAGTGGGTGCCACGTGGTGTACTCAGTTTTCTCAAATCTGCTTGTTAGCAGAAAACTTTTCAGGATCAATGACAGGGCGGTGCTATAGCTAGTTGAATATTGGTGTTAAGAGACAGTCAAGGGATTAAGAGATATTATGTTTGGTAGAAAATATAAGGACTAAGCAATTATGGTTTGTTTTCTCTCCTTTTTCCTTTTATTCCTACTCTTCCTCTCCCTCTCAAGTCCCCAGATTACTCAGTATGGGGCTTGTTTTTGGACGGTCCCCAGCACTCTGTCAGGAAGCTGTCCCACCCGTTACACATAAAAGTCCTTTTATTCCAAGTCCTTGGTCACTCTCTGGGTCTACACTGTACAAAATACACAGAGGATCAGGGAACTGTCTCTTCTCAAAAGTTAATTGTATTATTATAATTATTGTCAACAAAAATAACAATTAAAGTCATTTAGAATGTATTGTTATGCTATGTTATAGTCTGTTAATACCTGCAAAGACTAAAAGCTAGACACATTGTCATTAGCCTTTGTTATCTTTATTGTAGAAGAGGATGAGATGATCAGAAGGATGACTTAACTTGTCAATATCACATAAGTGTAAGTAATCTTCTCAAGCTCCTGGCTTACTGACTGTCAAGCCAGTGCCCTTTGGAATTTCTAGTCCTTCTTCTTCCTGACCCATTTCTGTGTCTGCTGGGGGTCATTCCAGGAGTCATATGCATAAGGAGGGTCTAAACTGGGTCCTTTGTTTTTTAAGGATTCTGGGGTTTTGCAAACCAGAGTTGGGAATGTCAAGGGCCATTGCAAAATGCTTAGTAATTTCCTGAGGTAGACTTAGGACTTCCCTTGAATATTAGCAAAATGAAGGTAATACCCAACAGGTGAACAACAGGTGTTTACCCCAGTGCTAGAGAAAAGATGCATAACATTCTAGTATTTTTTTTTTTTTTTTTTTTGTGGTGCTGGGGATTGAACCCAGGGCCTTATGCATGTGAAGTGAGCACTTACCGACTTAGCTATATCCCCAGTCCAAGATGCATACAGTATTCTAAATGAGTTCATTTTTGGGGGGCTCAAGACCCAGGTATGTGTAGCCTCCAAGGCTGATCCTGTGGAAAGCTAAGTTCAATCTCCTGAAGTTAATATCCCCACTAAACACACTTTGGGCTTGATGTTGGCGTGACCTGGGAGGTGAGACAGGCATATACTCAGGACTGGAATGTTCCTGAGGGACTCTCTTCTCTCTCTCCTACATGAATGAGAGTCAAATCAACTAAAAAAATGACTCAGCCTGCCTGGGTGTCTCTCTCTTTTATAAAAGAGACAGTCTGTGCTGAGCCAAATGTTGGCTGCCTCGGCAGGTCTGACTTCACAGTGGCAATGGTCCAGGTATTTCCTTGTGCCCTGATGCTAGCTAAATTCATGGTTCATCATTCTAAGAATAATTTGGTTTCAGTCAGGGGCTTTTCTATAAGGAGAGAGTACAGTGAGCAGCCACAGCGTTGGTAGCACTGGAAGTTATATTTCTTATTCAGAGTTAACATATGAGGTTTGGTCTTGACAATGATTTTGAACAGCATGAGGCAATTCTATTGAGAGTTGTCACTTCTGGGTGAGGGTGCACTTCTTGAGACAATAATGTCTCCACGCTGCCTGTGTCCCACTCAGTTCTGAGCTCTGTGGGGTTGACAACCAGGCCTCACTCATATTAGGTTGTGAAGTGGCTTGTAGCTATTGATCAGAACACACCTGGCGCATGGGCATGAACTGGGGTATGTCTGGAGCTACAAAGCAGAGTCTTCAATAAACAATACCTTGGTGTGAATCTGTTAGAAGGCCTGAGTCCCTTGTCAGTGGGGCCCTTCACCTAAAAGCAGTGGCTGCTGCCTTGATCTCATGAGGGTGATGGGGCTGGAGAAGGGAGTAGCCACATGGGGTGGATGGTCTTGGGTCTGACATCACCATGGCACTGCAGTGGGACCTCAAAGCAACCTGAAACCATGGGGATGTGACAGATCTCATGCACTTGATCAGTGAAGGCAATTAAGAGCCAGGAAAAGTGATTTGTTTTCATACCTTGGAAGACTGTTCATGTAAATGAAAGCTGGAGGAAACAGTCCACAGTCAGCCACGTCACTAGTGTCTGACTGAGAACATGTGGTCACTGTAACCCAAAGTTCCAATGTGGAGTATTGAGGCGGGGTCATTCCACCCTGAGTTCTCCCAAGGCAGATCTTTGGGGGGCTCTGTGGGTACAGAGTGTAGCCTCCATGTGCCTCAAAGGACATGAGGCTGTAGCATAATGCTCTACACAACGAGGAGAGGGGTGCTCATGTACTGTCAGCAAGCACTCTGCCACTGAGCTGCGGCCCCAGCCCCAGCCCATAGGCAGCACCTCTGTCTTAGCGGGGTTTCCCTTCCTGGGTTTTTGTAACTTCTTCTCTCCCTGGAATCAGTGGTCTGGGTTTCAATCCCAAACCATTACTCATTAGCTATGTGACTTTAGGCAAGTGAAATTTCCTCCTCCAGCCTCAATTTCACCATCTAAAAAAATGTGAATTATAATAGTGGCTTTCTCACAGAGTTTTTTTTTTTAAATGAGATAATAAAATGAAGATAATAAAATAATAGGAAATATGAACATAACATTTGCTATAAATTGGGCATTTTAATAAAATTTTTAGATATATTAACTCATCAAATCTTAAGAATTAAAATACATGCAAAATATCGAAAAAGCAGTTTCTGTAACGGCAGAGACACAATAAATGGTAGATGTAGCTATTATTAATTTATACTAAGTCAATATTGCAGAAAGAAGAAGGAATGGTGGACTCGTTTTCTACTAGGGTCTGAATGACTGACCGTGTGCACACATCACTCCTCCTAGAGGGTCAAGGATTCTCATCGGATTGGATGATTTTTCATTTGAAACCACAATGGAGTCTGGAAAGGAAGGTCTTTAGGGGGTTAAAAAATATCACAATTAGGCAGTCATGTACCTTTCTCTAGGCATGCTGGGGAAGATAAAGTTTCTCCACCTTGGAAGTGATTTGATAAACACTGCTTCCCTGCCTAACAGGTTTGGTGGATATGGAAAGTCAAATAAAAAATAGTCAGACAAATATTTCATAGAAATCTCCCAGAATGTCTTGCTATGTTTGCTACTTTCCCAACCTCTGATAAGGGGAGAGGGGAGAAATGAGACCATCCCAGCCTGGGTTGGAAGTCCTGAATGTGGGGCAGGTGGAGAGGGAAGGAGCAGCACTGGTCTTTAGACCAGAATCAGGGAAGCACTGAGCTAGTCCAAGACCTTCATCCCATTTTGTGGAAGGAAAACTTCCAGGCTCTGGCTAGTCAGTCACCTTGCTGGTAGGTCATAGCCTGCGGTCTTTCTCCCTGCTTGTATCTGTCATTGTGCCCTGTGCCAGAGTACAGATGGTTCCTGACTTAAGGGGTTTCACTTAAGACTTTTGAGTCTACAATGGTGTAAAATGTTAGGCATTCAGTAGAAGTCATACTTCAACTTTTACATTTTGTTTTTTTCCTGGGCTAGTGACATAAGGTACAATGTTCTCTGGTGGTGCCGGGCAGTGACAGCTCCCTTGTCAGCTGTGCCATCATGTGGGTACACAAGGAAACTCTCGAGCGGACCACGTTGCCAAGCAAGGAGGTTTGGTGGATTATTAATGCATTTTCAACTGAGTGATATTTTCAGCTTATGCTGGGTTTACTAGGATGTAGCCCCACTGTTAAGTCTAGGAGCACGTGTATGAAGTGGTTTCCTCTTTCCAGGTACGACTCTCACCTGAGGGACTCTGTCCGCAGAGAGCAGCCCAGCTATGGGCTCTGACTCCAGCAAAGTCATCCCTTCAACCACGCAGAGGGGTTTCTGGGGGCTGCAGCCAAATTTGGGCATGGGCCGGAGCTTGTTGGATAGCAGGGCCAGGGTGCTCTGTGGGGTCTGGACTCCTGAGATGCAGGAATCGTAGATTTGCTGTCCCGCCATGATGTTGGAAGGAAGGCTGTGTCCTCTTTTGCTCCAGCCATAGCAAAGAGAAGCCTCAGAGTATTTCAGAAAAGGTGAGCCTGGAGTCTTGAAAAGGGAAAGAATGGGGAAAGCTGGGATTGGAGAGTAGCTCTACAGAGCCCTACAAAACAGCCCCAGAGAATCTCTCCTTGGGAGGAGCAAGGGTGAGAATATGGGAATGAACTTGGATGTGCATTTGCTTAAAGAAAAAAAGCCTTGGGGGAAGCAGGGACTCCAGGGAAGATAGACACACACAGGTAGATTGACAAGGAGAAAGAAGGCAGTTTCCCAGAGATGGATAAGGAGATGCACAAAGTGACAGTATGCAGACATACACACATACTAGCAGTTGTGAAGACAGGCTGACAGCGATGTAGGCACACATGCACCAGTCCATAGTCTCCCTGCCCATATGCATCCGTCTATAAAGTCAGTGGGTACAGAATGTATGTGACACAGAAAGACACAAATACTGGGAGAGATGACTCAGATGCAGAAACAGAGACACATCCAGAGACCAGCACTCGGATGTGGATGAGTCAGTGAGACCCGGTGAATGGGACAGACATATATGGAGACTGGTAGCCTTACACACTGGCAGACAGATGGGCACAGGCACCTGCATAGACAAACTGCCACAGATACAAGCACAGAGCTCCGAGTAGATGCAACAGACACACAGACTGGCTTTGACAATGGCTCAGGCGGGAAGAACTAAGACAGACATAGGGGCAGGGGGGCATAGGAGCCTGGCTGAACACTTCCCAGAAATTTTTTGGGTAGGGCCTGTAGGCTCAAAGACTGAACTCTAGTTTGAAACTTGGTAAGCCTTGGAGATGCTTCAGATAGTCCTGAGAGCTGGGTTCATGGGTGAGAGATGCTGCCAACATGGGCCTGGGGCTGTCTGCCTGCACCCCATGACTCTGCCTTCATATGGATTTCTCCACAGCTGTAGACACCACGATGTTGAAAGTGTTCCCTGGCCTCAGATTGAAGTGTTAGCATTGCACAGAGGGGGGCATTCAGGCCTAGAGTGAAAAAGGGACTTGGCATTAGTTAATCAGCAACGTGGAGAGGGTGGGGACTAGAACCAGGCCTCTCAAACCTCTGAAAGATTCCAAGGGAACTCAGGAGGAATGCGCTGTCCTGCTCAAATGTCTCCCTGACAGAGATCCTTGGAGGGTGGGTGACAGCTGCAGGGGCACCCTGCTGGGTAGGGGGATGAGGACAGCTGTTCCGTCACCCCCTGCCTAAGGATGAAGAGCATGACCTCCTCTCTGCACAGCGGCTGCTCCAGAGGCTGCTGTCCGTTGACTTCTGATTGATCCACCAGGGCATGTGAGGGAGCCACAGCTCCAGTGAGCACATCTCCCTGGGTAGACAGGATGCTTTGGAACCTGAGCCTTGGCAGGTAGCCATGGCAGCTGCTGAGAGCAGAACAAAAGGACCACTGCTCAGGGCATGGGGACTGTCCTTCCCTGTCGATGGGTGGCCGGGGTCCTCTGTTGTCAGAGCATCTGGACTTGCTTCCTCTAGGAGGCTCCAGACACACCTGCTGGGGTTTCCAGGAGACCCCTCTCCCTCCAAGGGGAGTGAGTTTGCTGATCTTCAAGACTTTTCCCGACATGACTGTGACTTCAGAGTTCTCTGGGTCTCTGAGACCCCCCTGTGGCGCTGGCCTCCGGCAGCCCCTCACCTTCTGCGTTCAGTCAGTTGCTAACTTTCCTTACTTTCTGGCTGAGATGCCTGGCAGAGACAGCCCCACGATGTGGGAGACGGGCCCTGCCTCTCAATACTTCTTTACTTCCGGGGACCCTGCTCCTGGGCCTGTGTGTATGAAAGAGGCTGACTTCTCTGATCTTGGATCTCCTGGGCCTGTTTGCACCCTATAATCTTCAAAGCCAGAATGAATCCAATGGTGCTCAGCAGAGGCCTGAGGTCTCCAGGGAGAAGATGAAAAACAACCAGCGAAGCAGCTTTTCTGAGTGCAAGGCCGCAGGGCTTTCTCTCAGGTCCCGGAGGGTGGTATGCTTGGTATCCTACAGGCTGTGAGGCACCTGCAGGGGGACAGCTAGCCCTAGGGTTTATCTTCAATCACTTTTGACCTGGATTTTATTCCTGGTTTTGCCATGCATGTGTCTCAGGGTCAATGGGCAGGTCCCCTTCTCTTTCTTGGGGCTCAGTTTTCTCTTGGGTAATAGGGAAATACCTAACCCTAACCCTGTTTCAACAGCAAAACCCTCTGTCACACCTTACATAGTGTGGAGAGTACAAATGGTTCCTGAGACAGGGATTCTTCCAGAGAGGTCCAGGTGAGTACCTGAGGGCAGGCCAGAGGAGGCTGGAGCCAGGGCCTCCGAAGGGCCAGATCAGGGTGCAACTCTACAGCATAAAAACATCCTCGGACAGCTTTTCCCATTTAGTCCTCACGATAGCCCATGCCCACAGAGGAGCCATCCCTCTGATTTACAGATGCAACACTGAAGTCCAGAGAGGGTGATTTGCCCCCAGCCCACAGAAGAAGTAAATGCAATCCAAGTCTTTTGGATCCAATTCCAGACTTGTCCTGAGTTGCAAGGTCATCTTTCAGAAGCGGGGTAGAGCATCATCTGCAAGAGCTACCTGCTGACTTTCTGGATGAGGCTACTTATGCACTTGGGCTGCTGAGTGTTTGGAATATTTCTGAATGCAGGTAGAGAGCAGGGCCTTGAGCCACGTACTTTCTCATCTGAGCTACCTTGCAGAGCAGATGGACAGACAGCTGGCCACAAGCTCCAAGAACGCCTGAGGTACACAATGGCTAAAGCCTAAAATTTCTCTGTTATCTGACATGCTTCCTCCAGCCCATGCCAATGAGCTCATGCTATGTGAGAAGATCCCCCTAGTGTGAGCCCTCAGATGCTTCTCAAGCTACATCTTAGACCATCTCCAGTATTTGAATCCTGACTACTGCTGTGTGACCTAAGGGGCAAGTCATCCAGTGTCTGTGGGTCTCACCTTCCTCTCATGTAGAATGGGGACGATGGTGCCTTCCTTGCCCATGTGCCACTTGTGAAGCCTAAATGTGGTAAGTAGCTAATTGAAAGAGATTTGCCCATTTTAGGAAAAAATAGGGATGGTTCTTCCAGGGAAATTCAGTAACAACAGTATATTTGTGTATCTGCTCTCTGGAGCTTCAGATCAGGGGCAGGTACTGTGTGCTGGTGGACCTGAAGGAATCCCAGGTCCAGGGAGTAGGAGATGTGCCCAGCCACAGACAGGGTCTGTGAAGATAAATTGTCCACTGCATCATTCTGCCTAGATGACAAATGAGCCCAGGCCCAGATGTCTGGCTCCATAATTTCATAAGAAAGGAATTTCAGGGTCAAGAAGAGGGAGCAACTGGCCCAGAGAGAAACTGCTTGTCTGCCCATACATCCGGGGTGACAGTACAGCTGTCCTGTGGTTGTGGGGTATGATTTTGGGGAGCTCTCTCATAGGAGTTGCTCTTGAACTGCTCCTAGATGTGTCCATGCCTTGTACATTGGAGTGTCCCCACCTCATCTGGAGTCAATACCCTATTTGCATGTGTCCCCATTGCACTTGCTGGCTTTAGAGCAGATGTTGTGTGGCCCTGTCTTAGCCTTCCCTACAGATGTCTTAGGGGGCCATGGCGGGTGTTTGATGTATGACTGGAAACAAGCCCCCTTGACCCATGCTGCATTTCCTGTTGATATCTGCAGTGGGCAAAAATCTGGAGGAGGCACTTTACTCCCATTAATGGTACCCCTGTTGGTGTGGGGAGTTTGCAATGTGGCTCTTCTGCTCTGAGATACAAAGTGGCCAAAGTCAAGGTGTGAGGAGGCCCTTTTCCTGGTTTCAGTCCTTGCTGCACTTGACCTCTGCTTCACACCTCCCTGAGAGAGGAGGACTATCCATCTCCCTATCTGTGGGTCTTGTTTTTTCAGTTGGGCCCTGAGCAGAGTTGGCTGTGCCCTAAGCATCTCACTTTAACCCTTGGAGTCAATTTCTGCAGCTGGTACATCATACGCTCCTACCATAGGAGCTCAAAAGCGGTCCATGGACAGATACTGGGTCACCCTTCCCCTGGCTTCTAGGTTTCTGAGCAAAAATGTCCCCCTCTCTACTCTGAGCTCCTAAAGCCCATGCAAGTTGGGACCCTCATGGTCACAGGGTCCACCTACTATCAGCTTAGGACCACTCTGCTATTTAACAAAGGAAGGAAGGCTGCACCAGTGTTGGAACTTCAGGCTTCAGTGGTAGATAAATTGAGAGCATTCTGGGGACAGTGACTCTTGAATCACCACAAAAAGCACAGAACACAAACCATCACCACCAACATAGCCAGGTACTGGGCCATGACTGATGTTATTACTATCATGCTCAGATGGTTGGGTTCTGGGCTGGCTGAGGGGCTCAGAGACAGGATGGGGCTGCCTAAATTCTCTCCAGGGTGCACAGAGACTTCTTTGTCCTTTGGGCCTCTTTCTGGGAGATGGAATCTTAGAGAAAGCCAAACAGTGTCCTCACCTGACACAGCTGTGCAAGGACCAGTCCAGCCCCCTCCTTTCTGCAGTCCACTGATGTCCCTGGTCTCATGGCTGATGCTAACTTAGAAGTTGTGGTCTGATCTTATCAGGCAGAGGTCACCAGTTCCACAGAGTTTATGAAACACACAAGAAGGGGTGAACTTTATTTCAATTCCAGAGGTCTAACATGCTTGAGACCCAGGGGAGCCATGAGAGGAGAAATGGTCCCCTTTAAGGCCTGCCCTTGCCTTGCCCCCAAATGAGTTGCATATTTATCTCATAAGATTAATTCCCCACAAAGTCAGACAGACATCTCTTTCCCAGGGACCTCCTAGAGTCTGGGTGAGTAAATTTGCTTTCCTATGATTGAATCTGCCAGTGGTGTAAAGGAGCTATGAGAAGAAGGTAGTGACCAAGGGTTATGGGTGAGACTTAGAGCTACGTGCCATGAGCAAACAATTTTCCAGGTATGAGTATAGTTTGGATACTCTGTGCTGCAAAATTTATTGGTTGAAATCTAATCACCAGCGTGATGGTGTTAGGAGGTGAGAACTTTGGGATGTGAGTTGGGCCTTATAAATGAAGTGCTATGGAGCTATCTGGCTCTTTTCACGATATGGAGACACAAGCTAAATGGCACTAGCTATGAATAAGAAAGTGAGGCCTCACCAGACATGGCATCAACTGATGCCTTGACATTGGACTTTCCAGCCTCTGGAATTATAAGACATAAGTTTTTGTTGTTGAACAGTACACAATTTATGCTAGTTTGCTTTAGCAGCCTGAACCAATGAAGATAAGTGTTGATCAGGTGTGCAGGTAATTGTGTCCAACCATCATGAACCAACATCTGTGTGATCCATTCTTTTCTTTTTAAAATTATAATTATTGCCATTATGAAGTCAAACAACAACAAGTGCTGGCGAGGATGTGGGGAAAAGGGTACTCTTGTACATTGCTGGTGGGACTGCAAACTGGTGCGGCCAATTTGGAAAGCAGTATGGAGATTCCTGGGAAAGCTGGGAATGGAACCACCATTTGACCCAGCTATTGCCCTTCTCAGACTATTCCCTGAAGACCTTAAAAGAGCGTACTACAGGGATACTGCCACATCGATGTTCATAGCAGCACAATTCACAATTGCTAGACTGTGGAACCAACCCAGATGCCCTTCAATAGATGAATGGATAAAAAAAGTGGCATTTATACACCATGGAGCATTACACAGCACTAAAAAATGACAAAATCATGGAATTTGCAGGGAAATGGATGGCAATAGAGCAGATTATGCTTAGTGAAGCTAGCCAATCCTTAAAAAACAAATACCAAATGTCTTCTTTGATATAATGAGAGCAACTAAGAACAGAGCAGGGAGGAAGAGCAGGAAGAAAAGATTAACATTAAACAGAGACATGAGGTGGGAGGGAAAGGGAGAGAAAAGGGAAATTGCATGGAAATGGAGGGAGACCCTCATTGTTATACAAAATTACATATAAGAGGTTGTGAGGGGAATGGGAAAATAAACAAGGAGAGAAATGAATTACAGTAGATGGGGTAGAGAGAGAAGATGGGAGGGGAGGGGAGGGAGGATAGTAGAGGATAGGAAAGGTAGCAGAATACAACAGTTACTAATAGGGCATTATGTAAAAATGTGGATGTGTAACCGACGTGATTCTGCAATCTGTATTTGGGGTAAAAATGGGAGTTCATAACCCACTTGAATCTAATGTATGAAATATGATATGTCAAGAGCTTTGTAATGTTTTGAACAACCAATAAAAAAAAAATTATAATTATTAAAAGAATGATCACTTACTATATGCCTGCTTGTGTTCCACATATTGTATATATATTAGTTTTGAAGTCAGCAAACCATGGCTCACAGTCTAAATGTGGCTTGCGGCCTATTTTTGTAAAAAATGTTTTATGGCTACCCAGAGATGCTTGCCTATGGCTGCCTGCTCACAAAAATGGCAGACCTGAGTGATTGTAATGGAGATTGTCTGGCCTGCAAAGCCTAAAATATTTACCATCTGACCCAGTTCAGAAAAAGCTTATTGGCCTCTGCTTTAAACTTAACTTTTATTTTACAAGAAATACAGGGAGAGTGTCATGCATTAGTTTTCTATTGCTGAATAACAGCTTACAGTTAGCAGCTGGTAATGACCACAGGTCAGAAGTCACAGTTTTCGGTGATGATACTTCCTCTTCCTCCCACCATCCCTTGGCTTCCTTACCAGTCCCTAATAGCCCTGTTATACTTTCAGTTTCAGACCATTTTTTTTTTAAAAACTTTCACATATGAGATAAAAATATAATATTCATCTTTCATGTCTGGCTTATTTAGTGCAACAAAATGGTTCCTAGTTCCATCCATTTTCCTGCAAACGACAGGATTTCATTGGTATTTATGGCTGAATAATATTCCATTGTGTTTATATACCATATTTTCTGTATTCATCCATCTGTTGCTGGGTGCCTAAACTGATTTCACAGCTTGACTATAATGAATAGTCAATAAACATGGGCATGCTGTTGTTTCTCTTGTATGCTGACTTAATTTCCCTTGGACACATACCCAGGAGTGGGAAGGCAGGTTTGCCCAGAAGATCCGTCTTAGTCTTTTGAGGAACCTCCATATTGTTTTCCAAAGGGGATGTGCTAGTTTACAGTCCCACCAATAGTATATAGTGGTTCCCTTTTCTCCACATCCTCATCAGCATTTGTCAATTTTAGGTTTTTTTTTTTTTTTTTTTTGGTAATAGCCATTCTGACTGGGGTGAGATAGAACCTCATTATAGTTTAAATTTGCATTTCCCTAATGGTTAAACATATTGAGGGTTTTGTTACATATTTACTGACCTTTTTATAAAAACCTTTTTATTGGTGCATAATAACTATACATAATAGCGGGATTCACCACGACATATCTGTACATGAACATAATAACATCATTTGACCAATTTCACTTTCCAGTATCTTCCTTTTTCCTTCTCTCCTCTCTCCTATTCCCTTCCTCTGCCCTCATGGTCTCCCTTCTATTTTCATGAAATCCCTTTTCTTTTTTTCTCTCCAGCTTCCACATGGGAGAGAAAACATATGACCCTCTATTTTCTGAGTCTGGTTTATTTCACTTAACAGAATGCTCTCCAGTCCCATTTGTTTTCCTGTAAATGACATAATTTCAATCTCCTTTATGGCCAAATAAAGTTCGTGCGTGTGTGTGTGCGCGCGCGCGCGCATGCACGCGGGTGCACATGTGTGTATGAGCCTGCACACATGTGTATCTGTCATTTATCCATCTATCATATCTATCATTTATCGTATCTATCTATCATCTATCTATCTGTCTATCTATCAATCATATTTTCTTTTTTCTTTTTTTTTAATATTTATTTTTAGTTCTCGGTGGACACAACATCTTTGTTGGTATGTGGTGCTGAGGATCAAACCCTGGCCGCACGCATGCCAGGTGAGCGCGCTACCGCTTGAGCCACATCCCCAGCCCTAACAATCATATTTTCTTTACTGGACACCCAAGTGAGTTCCATAACTTGGCTATTGTGAATTATGCTGCTATAAACATGTGTATACATGTATCTCTATAGTGTCCTGACTAATTCTTTTGAATAAACTCTGGACTGTATGGTAGCTCCATTCCTAGTCTTTTAAGGAACTTCCATGCTGATTTTCATAGTGCTTATACTAATTGACATTCCCACCAATATTGATAAGAGTTCCTTTCCCTCCACATCCATGCCAGCATTTATTGTTACTTATATTCTTGAGGATTGCCATTCTAGTTGGAATGAGATGAAATTCTCATCATAGTTTTGATTTGCATTTCCCTGATTGACAAATATATTGAACATTTTTAAATTTTTTATTTGTTGGCCATCTGTACTTCTTTTGAGAAATGTCTGTTGTGTTCATTCAATTTCTTTAGATCATTTGTCCTCTTTTTGATTGGATTATTTGTTTTTTTTTAATGTTGTTTTCTTGAGTTCTTTATATATATATTTTTTGTCCGGGTTCAATTTATGTGATATATTGATTGATTTGTATATATTAAATCTTCCTTTTTCAGATAAGCAGTTGGCAAAGACTCTTCCATTTTGTAGACTGTCTTTTTATTTTGTCGATTCTGTTCTTGGATAAGTGGAAGCTTTTTAATTGAATGCATTCCCATTTTTCACTTTTGTTTCCTGTACTTCCTACTGAGGAAGTTGTTTCTTGTGCCACTACCTCGAGGGGCTTACCCTGTTTTTCTCTAGTAGTTTTTGGTCTTACATTAAGGTCTCTGATCCATTTTGAGTCAAATTTTGTACAGGGTGAGAGATAGTGGTGTAGCTTCAAATTACTATAAGTGAATATCTAGATTTCCCCATCCAATTTACTGAGAGGCTGTTGTCCTTTTTCTAAAGTATATTTTTGGCAATTTTGTTGAGAATCAGTTGGCTGAAAATGCATGGGTCTATTTCTAGATTTTCTATTCTGTTACATTGGTTTGTGAGTCTGTTTTTAATGCCAATACCATGCTGTTTTTATTACTCTTGTTCTATAGCATGCTTTGAAATTAGATATTGATATACCTCCAGTATTGCTCTTTTTGCTCAGGATTGTTTGGTTATGTAGGGTCTTTTGTGCTTTTGCATGAATTTTAAGATTTTCTCTCCTAGCTTTGTGAAGAATGTCATTGATATTTTGATGTGGATTGCATTGAATATGTAGATCACTTTGGGTGGTTTGGTTGTTTTAACATTATTAATTATCCCAACCATGATTATGAAGAGGTTTTTCCACCTTCTGTTTTATTCAATTTTTTTATTTAATTTTTGTAATTTTCGTTGTAAATCTCCTTAGTTAGGTTTATTCCTAAGTTTTTAATTTTATTTTTTGGGGCTATTGTGAATGAATTTATTTTTCAGACTTCTTTATTGGTAAATTCATTGTTGGTGTATAGAAAAACTTCTGATTTTTTCTTGTTGATTTTGTATTCTACTATTTTAATAAATTTATTATTCTAAGAGTCTTTTAGTGGAGTCCTTGGGATTTTATAAGTATAGAAATAATGTATAGAACCATATTATCTGCAAACAGTAAAAATTTGACTTCTTTTCATATTTTTATGACTCATTTCTTTCTCTTGCCTAATTGCTCTGGCTAAAATTTCTAGTACTATGTTAAATAAGAGCCATGGGCATGTACATATTTATCTTGATTCTTGTCTTGGAGGAAATAATTTTAGCTTCCCTGCTTTCAGTATAATGATGGCTACAGACTTGTCCTATACAGATTTTATTATGTTGAGGTATGATCTTTCTGCATCTGGTATTTTTTTTCTGGACTTTTATCATGAAGAGATGTCAAATTTATCAACAGCTTTTTCTGCATATATGGAGATAATCCTGTGAATTTTTCCTGTGGCTCAATTTATGTGATATATTGATTGATTTGTATATATTAAATCTTCTTTGTAACCTTGGAATAAAGGAAATTTGATTGTGACATATGATCTTTTAAATGTACAGTTGGATTCAATTTGTGAGTATTTTTTTGTTCATCAGGAATATTGATAAATATATATTTCTTTTTGTTGTGTCCTTGTCAGGTTTTGGTAGTAGGTTAATATTGGCTTTGTAGAATGAGCTAAGGTGACCTTTCCTTTCTATTTTATGGAATAGTTTGAGGAACATTGATGTCTGTTCTTTAGAAGTTTTATAAAATTCAGTAGTGAAGTCCTTTGGTTCTGGGTTTTTCTTTGTTGGGAGACTTTTATTAATGATTCAATTTCAATGCTTGTTAAGGATTTATTTAGGTTTTTATATCATAGTTATTGATATATATATATATATATATATATATATATATATATATATATATCAATATCATACTGATTGAACCCAGGGATGCTTAACAGCTAAGCCACATCCCCAGTCCCCTTTTAAATTTTTTTTTTATTTTGAGACAGGGTCTTGTTAAGTTACTTAGGGCCTCATTAAGTTCCTGAAATGGGCTTTGAACTTGTGATCTCCTGCTTCAGTGTACCAAGTTGCTGGGATTACAAGTGTACCACTGTGCTTAGCTAGGCATATATTTTTCAAAATATTCCCTAATGATCCTTTGAAGTTCAGTGGTATCTGTTGTAATGTCTCCTTTTTCAACTGTAATTTTGTTTATTTATTTATTTGGCTCTTCCTTCTCTTCCTAAAGATTGGTTTACCCAAAATTTTGTTTATTTTTTCATTTCAAAGAATCAATCCTTTGTTTCATGGATCCTTTATATTGTCCTATATTTATTACATTTATTATTTAATATAGAAAAATAAAAAGAAATTGCCGCAGTCTTGGCTGGGCACTGAATCACAAGCCACCACACACCTTGTAGATTCAAACAGCAATTCTTTATTCCTGAACTCACACCGGCCTCTACACACGTTCTGGGGAAATCCCAGTTCTGCCGCCACCCAATTCACCTACTCCACGAGGCTTTCTTTTCCAATACTTTCTTAATCTCACGGGAACTCAAGGATCGGGCGTGCCTGAGGCAGCAGGATACGCTCTATTCCCCTGCAGGGTACACCTTAAACCTGGAACTTCCCTAAACCCAAGGACAGGATACTCCCTAAAACCTGATCAGCTCTAACCCGGATCTGCCCTGGTCCTTGAGCAAGGTCACCTTACTAAAGCATACATGCAATGTCCCAGTGAATGTCCTCTAAGCAACATGGGGTACACTGGCAAGGAAATTTCGATGCGTCATTCCTACTTGGCAATGGCCCTCAGCAGAAATAAAGAAGAAAAAAGAAAAAAACAGTCTTACTTGCCAAGGTGCTTGGATAAGGGCAAGGGCAATTATGACCTATGTGGACCAAAGCTTCTCTCTGGGTCTTGAGCTGTGTGCTCCTGTGGAAAAAGCTATGCTGCCGCAGTCTGGCTGGGCACAATTCAGGAGCCACTTGTCAAAAGAAATGAACTTTATTTTTAGAACTACAAATACCAAACAAAACAGCTCCTCAGGAAAAAACCCTCAGAGCCCAACTGCCACCACCAGCTTCCCACAAGCCTCTCACCCACACAAGCCTCACCACCTCCCACAATCCTCCTGCTCTTGAGGCCGATTGGCTGGGTCGCGTGGGCGGAGCCAAAGAAGTCCCCCAATGAGCAGCTCCGTGGTCTGAAAGGGCAGGGAAACAGCCCAATGAACATCACCACAGAGGAGCCAATCAGCTAGATGTTGCTGGGGCCGCTGTGAGCCAATCATCAGCTGGCTGTCTGAAGGGCGGGGAAACAGCCCAATGAACATCACCGCAGAGGAGCCAATCAGCTAGATGTTGTTGGGGCCGCTGTGAACCAATCATCAGCCAGCAGCTGGAAGTTTGCTGGCAGCTGGAAGTTTGCTGGGGCCCCTTTGGCTGTGGCTCTCAACATCTCCCCCTCTCTGTTTAAACAACAAGCAAGTGGCTTAGGGACCGTGCCTGCCTTAGGTTGTCCAATACTACATATGGTCCTTACCCGTCTTCGGATGAGCTGACCTCAGGGCATCAGCCTCCTGTCTTAGGTTGGTACCATTGTAATTGGATCTTACCCGTCATTGACTACCGGTCCAGTATACAGCCACACCTGTGGAGAGGTCTTTGTCATGACAAGCAGAAGGGAGGAAGATACACCAAGCCAATTGACGGCTCTTGTTGGAAAAATTGTACCACCGATGACATCATCAGCAAAAATACCCCAACATTACCACAAGTTGCTGCACCAACAGATAGTTCACAATGCATACAAGTGAGTTTACAATGCATACAAGTGACACATAGTTTAGGCAAGTTCTGCAAGCAGTTCAGTGATGGCTATTGCAGAAACTGTAGATTAGTTTTATCTTTGTCTTCACTGGCACTGGGATGAAGATAGGAATTCTGGCAATAATGGCTAAAGAAAAAATTATGTAACATTCCAGAAGACACTAAAAGAAAACAATTTTCTTAACAATTTACATTGTCTTCACCGGCACTGGGATGAAGATAGGAATTCTGGCAATAATGGCTAAAGAAAAAATTGTGTAACATTCCAGAAGGCACTAAAAGAAAACAATTTTCTTAACAATTTACATTATCTTGAAGAGAATTATTAAATATAATGAAAAGGAAAGGTGAAAGTAAACAAACAGATCTGTTAACCTCCTTTTTTGTTTACATATTAAAACAATCCTTAACAGTTATTTACCCAATTTAAATTAAACCATTTAAATCACGTGAAAAAAAAATATTTGGATCCATTTTTTCATGAGCGCTCATCATATATGATATATGGACATACGTACATTCAAACATATAACACAAAACACAAGTGTGCACACATAATATAATACATACAATACATAACATAATAGTAAAGGCCTTATAACTTTTTACAGGTGAAACCTCCATTGCAATATTTAAAAACTCTATAGTAAAAAAAAAAAAAATAGAACTGATCAGCAAAACTTAACCTAGGTCTGTATGAGCTCAAAAAACAAAATAGAACTTCATGATATGGGAAAGGGCAATAATAAAATAGTTATTGAAAAAAGCATCCTGGTTCTGTTGCAGATGTAAGGATAGCCAAATTGGAGTTTTGGATATTAGCTGTTATGGATTTGAGCCAAATCATCTTCTTTTTGGTCTATAGAAATCGCTTTAGTTAATCTCTCTGGAATCCAAATCGGCTGCTGTTCTCCCTGTGGAAACACACAAACAGGCCCCCGACTCCAGACAATCACTGGATCAGGACTTTAGTTAATCTCTCCAGAATCCAAATCGGCTGCTGTTCTTCCTGTGGAAACTCACAAACAGGCCCCCGACTTCAGACAATCACTGGGTCAGGACCTTGGTTAATCTCTCTGGAATCCAAATCGGCTGCTGTTCTTCCTGTGGAAACACACAAACAGACCCCCAACTCCAGACAATTACTGGGTCAGGATCTTTCCATTGTCCTGTTAGAATATCTTTCCAAAGTACCTTGGGCTTATGTACATTTTTTGGACACATATGCCTTTCTGCAGCACTAAGTCCTGATGAATCCAAATTTAAAAAGTTTAGAGTAAAGAGGGTTATTTTAAGTTTATCTTTGGGGAATATATACCCCTTCCCAATTCTGTCTTTTTGCTTTAATAAGTACATTTTAATAGTTTGATGAGCTCTTTCAACTATGCCTTGTCTCTGTGGATTGTATGGGATTCCTGTTATATGAGTAATGCCAAATGATGAGCAAAATTGTTTAAAAGAGGTAGAAGTATAACCAGGGGCATTATCTGTTTTTAACTGTTTTGGAATGCCCACGGTGGCAAAATTTTGTAAGCAATGAGCTATAACATCTTTAGTTTTTTCTCCGGCATGAAGGGAGCCCATCAAAAATCCAGAAGAAGTATCAACTGTAACATGCAAATATTTTAATTTTCCAAATTCTGGCAAATGTGTGACGTCCATCTGCCAAATATGGTTAGGTATCAATCCTCTAGGATTGACTCCAAGATTAACTTGTGGTAAAAAGGTCACACAATTTTGACATTGTTTTATTATTTGTCTAGCTTGTTCCTTAGTTATTTTAAAATGCTTTTGTAAAGTATTAGCATTGACATGAAACCTTTTATGAAAATTTATAGCTTCTTCTAGTGTAGAGAAAATATGTATGTCATGTGTAGTTTTATCTGCTAAATCATTGCCCAAACTAAGGGCTCCAGGCAATCCTGTATGTGCCCTGATATGTCCTATAAAGAATGGATCTTTTCTGTCCCAGATTAAACTTTGTATAGTGGAAAACAAAGAGAAAACAGTAGAAGAAGGGGAAATCCTACCAGCATCTTCAAGGGATACTATAGCATTAACTATATACTGACTATCAGAAAATAAATTAAATACAGAATCTTTAAACATCACAAAAGCTTGTAATACTGCATTAAGCTCTACCTTTTGAGCTGATTGTTTGGGTACTAAAAATGTAAAAGTTTGATCAGGTGTAACTATTGCTGCTGTACCATTATTTGACCCATCAGTGAATATATTTGGAGCATTCATGATAGGTGTTTTTCTTGTCATTTTTGGAAAAATTACAGGATGCAATGACCAAAAAGACAATAAAGGATTAGATGGTAAGTGGTTATCAAATGAAACATTAGATTTGCACATGATTATTGCCCAAGTATTTAACTCATTAGCTAATTCATCAATTTGATTCATAGTATATGGAGTAATAATTTTATTGGGAGAAATTCCAAATACTCCCTTTGTTGTTTTTATTCCTTTGAGTATTAATTGTCCTACAGCCTCAGGATACCTAGTAAGAATAGTGTTAGGAGAATAAGATAAATGTATCCACAATAATGGACCTTCCTGCCAAAATACTCCTGTAGGAATATTTTTTGTTGGTAGTACAATAAATAATAAAGGCAAACTTATATCAATTCTATCCAAATGCATATTTTCCATATATGTTTCAATGATTTTTAATGCCTTTCTTGCTTCAGGCGTTAACATTCGGGGTGAATTTGGATCTGATGGACCTTTTAGGATAACAAATAAAAGTCCCAATTCTCCTGTTGGAATACCTAGATAAGGCCTTATCCAATTTATGTCTCCTAATAACTTTTGAAAGTCATTAAGTGATTTAAGTTGATCTACTCGTATTTGAATTTTTGGTGGACGGACCATGGTTGAGGATAATAGAACTCCTAAATAATTAATTGGAAAATTTAATTGTACTTTATCTATTGCTATCTCTAGATTATAATTTTTTAATAAGTTTGTGAGTGTGGCATAACATTCTAGCAATGTGTTTTTAGCTTTGTGTGCTAATAATACATCATCCATCCCCCAAAGGGGCCCCAGCAAACTTCCAGCTGCCAGCACTATGCATATGGGCTTTTCACCACCCTCCTTTATTCAGCTGTGATGCCCTCCAGGGATTAGCCAAAGTGATTTGTGGCTGAAGGCAGTTTAAATTTTTCTCAGCTGCTTTGCCTCCTGGAATAACCTAGTTGAAAGGTGGAACTCCTCATGCAAAGATTCCTCTGGAGCTTTTTAGGCTGCAATGCTGGGGGTGGGACAGGACAGACACCAGCATTATGGTGTGTACCCAGATGGTTCCGAGGGTGGGAAAGGCCACAGAGCCATAAAGATCTGTGCCGTGATGGGGGTGGTGGGATCTGTGAGATCTGCCATCCTTGTTCATGGTGCCATCAGACTTGGTGCCCACGCAGAACGCCATGTGGCTGTGCACGCCACTAAACTCAGAAGGCAGGTTCTCCAAAGTGCCTTTTGTTCCCCTCTCCATTCCACTTCACATTTCCCACAGCATCGAACTCTTAGCAGTTTGACTCCATACCCTGAGCCAAGACTGTCTCATGGAAGTCCATTATCAAGGGAGAGCAGTTGAATGGCTGCAGGGTCACAGAGATAGGAAAATTCAGATGTTTCTGACTCTCAAAGTGATTCAAGCTCAGACAACAGGGCCCTTTTCAAGATGACTCTGGATTTAAGCACTCTGAGAATTCCAGTGCTCTCCCATGGCTACCCACCTCGACACTCAGCTAGCTACATATCGGTTGTTTTGGTTTTATCTTGGGAACAATCAGGCAAGAAGTGGGTTCCTCTACACTGCTATCTTGCCCTTTTGGACTAGCACATCAAATCTCTTGATTAGTGGTAGCTTGGCATGGACATCCTGGATTTCTCCCATTGCTTCCATTTTCTTTGACTTGATGCCACTGACCTGAGCCTAATAAATACCAAGGACAGAAGCAAGTCCTAGATTGATTAATTTAAGAAGATTCTTGAGTCCTCAACTTTGCTCCTAACTTTGACTTAAACATGGCTGTGGATCATGATCTCATTGAAGTTCATCATCTTTAATTTCATTGAAACAGAAAAATGATTTCAGGGTTTCTTAGTTCAAATGCTTTAAAAAGAGATTAGGTTCATCCAGCTGTCTTTTGTTTGAGGGAAGTACATAAATGAAAAAGTTGAAAGAATGTAACCAGCTTAAATACTAACTGCCTGCTGTGTCAACAAGACAAGTTACGTGACACAAAGCAGCTTTCACACATTCAGTCTGGGCCTCGGATAGGTCTAGTGCCACATCTTGTCTAGAGTTGTCCATAACTCATTTTGGAAATTTCCGGTGGAGACATGTTGAATTGTCACACAAATATATCATTATATTCTAGTACTTAATAGCTCCTTCTCTTGAGGTGAGGTTATCCATCCTTATTTAGCTACAAAGTCTTTGTTTTTTTGGAATGGAAGTTTAGAGACATGGAATCTATGCTTTGGGATAAGCCTAACTAGGGGGTCTCCAAGGACTCTTTTTTTTTTCTTTTTGCTATTCTTATTTCTGAAGCACAAGATTATAAATACAATTTTCTTTGAGGCTCTGAATCTCTGAATTTTTCAAAATGTGAACCAAGTAATGAGCAAATTCAGATTTCTAAATAGCAATAGTCTTTATAAATTTATAGCAAGGTCTTTGCTAGGGAAGGTGATATGTGGCTCGGCTGTCTCTTATATCTCTCTGAGCTCTTTGCTTGCAAGAACTGTTCACGGGGTAGGCAGTAGGTGAGGAGAGGAGGCAGCACAGTGTGCTTCAGCAGCCAGAGCTGAGGGAGACCCTCCCAAAGGTAAGGGGCTTAGTTCTTCCTGAGATATCAACGTAGCAAAGAGGCCGGAACCACAGAGCCAGTGAGCTTCCAGCTTGCAAGGCCGTTCGCACATGCCACCATGGCCTGAGCAGGGAGGAAGACACAAAGACACACTGAGGGGCACGACACTCTAATGGTGAAGAGGGAGGCCTGTATCTCGGAGATCTCCTTCCCTGGGCCAGCGAGAGTCTCAGTTCTGTTTTATATAGTCCTCCTGCTAATTGAAGTGATCATTCATGTATATATTAAAAGCAAAAAGGAAGGCCAATTATTAGCCCAATTCACAGGGGTCCCCAGGTGCCATCTTTGACAAGAACAGGGTAATATTGATGGGAGCCCAGAACAGAGGGAAAGAGTGGCAAGGGTTGGGGTGGTGAACTTCAGGATTTCTAAGTTATGACATCAGAGAGTGGCAGGACTGTTGAGTGACAAGGAATGGGCTGGAAGGGGTATTGCTGGCTACAAACTTCACAGCTTTTGCAGTTTTTCTCATGTGCCTGGTGGCCCTGGTCTGCCTTGTCTCCATTCATGCCTATAGGATGCATACAGTGCTGGAACCTATTAGGATATGTAGCCGTGGGAACAAAATTACCTAGGATAAGAAGTCCTCTCATTTCCACCTACCCCCTCTGGGACACCTGGACTCTACCAGTGACCTTTTTGAAGGCAGCTTTCACATCCTTGTTCCTCAGGCTGTAGATCAGAGGGTTCAGCATGGGGATGATCACAGTGTAGAAGACAGACACCACCTTGTCTTCCTCCAGGGATTTTCCTGAGCCGCTTCGTATATACATGAAGATGAGGGTCCCAAAGAAAAGGGCCACAGCGGTGAGGTGGGAGGCGCATGTGGAGAAAGTCTTGGCCCTACCCCCTGAAGACTTCACCCTAAAAACGGCCTTGATGATGAGCAGGTAGGAAATGAGGATGACCAAGGCATTGGCCAAAATCACAAAGTTGCCAAAGAAGACAATGATGATCTCAGTGTTCGTTGTGTCACCACAAGCAAGCTTCAGCAGGGGCGGGAGGTCACAGAAGAAGAAGTTGATCCGGTTGTCCTCACAGAAGGAGAGGGAGAAGGTGCACGTGGTTCTCAGGATGGCCCCAGACATCCCACAGACATAGGCTCCCAGCACCAAACTCCAGCAGATTCTGGGATCCATGGCCACAGTATAGAGCAGAGGGTTGCTAATAGCTACATAGCGGTCATAGGCCATCACTGCCAGCAGGAAACACTCTGTACCTGCACAGATGGTGAAGAAGAAGAACTGGGCAGCACAGCGGCCATAGGAGATGACCATTTTACCTGTGGTCAGCGTGGCCAGGATCTGAGGGGTGATGATGGAGCTGTAGCAGGCATCTAGCAGGGAGAGGTGGCTCAGGAAGAAGTACATTGGGGTGTGGAGCTGGCCATCCACTCGGATGAGTACCACCATCCCCAGATTCCCCAGAAGGGTGACAAGATAGAAACAGAGAAAGATCAGAAAGAGGGGCATCTCCAAGTTGGGGTGGTCAGTAAAGCCTGTGAGAATAAACTCGGCTGCTGTAGTGAGATTATTCTTGGCCATGGATTCAGCGTGGACTGTTGGTCTGAGGATGAGAACAAAGTAAAATAACAAAACAAACAAAACAAAATTTTTAGAATCAGGAACAGAATCTTTTTCTCTATGGTAGAAGATGAGTTTATAATTCTGAATTTAGGTATAGAGTTGTTTTTTTTTTTTAATTTTTCTTTAGAAATCCTGAACCCGGCTGATTCTCCTTGAGCTTCTTCTGCATTGTATGGAGCTGAGAGCCCTGAGTTGGTGCTTCTGATTCAAATTAATTCTGCTTCATCTTGGGGATTCCTCTGGAGATACAAGACACGTGATTCTCAAGTTTGGAAGGGAGCAAAGTGACATGTATTCTAATCCCATCTGGGGCTGGAGTCCCTCTCCTGCATACCCCGTGTGGTCATTTAGTTGCTACATGAGCCTCCATCTGCAGACAGCTCCACCGGTAATTCTCTGTTTTGGACCTGGATTCTTCCTCTCTGTACCTTCCACCCACTGGCCTTGGTTTTATCCCTTCCAGACATGCAACAATTTTAATCTCTTCTTACCATCTGTTCAGAAGGTGGGAGATGATGATCTACTCATCATGTTGAATAATTCCTTACTGTATACATTGACATATTTTCCTTCTTATTATATGATTATTCAACCAGGCAGTTGAAATTTCCTGGTCAGTTAGTGATAATTAATAGATACAAGTTTTTTTCTTCCACGTTAATCTTTACCACTCCAGCTCAGAGGTCAGCATCTTCACAATATTATTTATTTATTTTTTATCATTTAGAAGATCATGATTATAAATAATATGTTCAAACTTATAGTCTTGCTACCTTTTAGTTATCTGACTTTAGGAAAGTTATCTAACATGTTTGTGTCTCAATTTCTCATCCATGTTGCAGAAAATGTGTGCCTATATCATAGGGTTATTTTGGACTTTAAATAAATTAATACCTGTAACAGGAATCTACAGAGTCCAGCTGTTGAAAGAGCTGAATAATGCTAGTTAATCTTATTTTTGCTATTATCATCAGTCTTAAAAAATATCTATTGACTTCTTGCTCTGAAAGATAATGCATTCCCTCAAGAAAATTTTGTTATATTGCAATTTGTCTCTCTTTAAATAATATATTTGTTTGTCTCTCTCTCTCTCTCTCTCTATATATATATATATATATATATATATATATATATATATATCCCTATGTGTGTATATTTTTTTTTCTTTCAGTAATTGAGTAAATTTGGACTCTCACTAAGGTGAAAAAGTCATTTCCCTATCGTTTCTTCTCTCTTCCTTTCTACCCCATTAAAACAAACAAATATTTTATTCCATTTCATGTGACAATGTTTTCTATTCTAATTAGCTCTTTTATACTTTTCTATGGGTTGATTATGACAATAATAAGAGGCATTTCTCTATTATTATTACATGCTTATCATACACTAAAAGACTAAATAGCATGATAGAATTTGTAGAGGAAGCAATGTCACTAAACTTTAGCTTGAGGACAAGCTTTCAAATATCAAGTGAAATGAATGTTCTTTTCTTATACTTTACCAGATGCTCAAAATAATTATATTTAGTTTGTTTTATATTTGAGTCATGGAAATTTTTGCATTCCCTGTAATTTTCTGTTGTCACTAGGCACAGATTGGGGTCACATCAGAGTGAGTGTGCTTGTTGCTGGCCCCTTTCCAAGTCCAGCCAGAATCCCCATTAAAGTGCCTAAAGTCCAAGTGATGCTTGAGATCTTTGCTTGGAAATCAGGATTCATACCTTTTTTCTTCAATGTCATCTCTACTGTTCTAGAACTTTCCATATGCAATATTTTATACATCCTGGCAACAATCCTACTGGACAAGTGACATTTGTCTCATTTGTGGATGAGAAACAGATCAGACATGTAAAACTATCTGTTGACCTCACATGTGGAGGGGCAGGGTCCTCATCCAAGACTCCTGATTCCATTTTCTTACTTTGCTCCCCTGAACCATTTCCCTGCCTTCTAGTACCACATCCCCAACTCTCTCATGTTGGCATTTGCTAATTCAGAATTATTGAATCTATAACCAGATCTATAAATATCAAAATTAGTTTTTAATAAATTCTTTTTCGTTAGTACAACTATTAACTGCTCTACTACACGGGATTGCCATTTTGATAAGACTCATGGTAGTAAAAACTACTTACTCATCAGAATACCTCTTTTTCACTTTCTTTCATACATTCTTATATTCATAATCATCTGTCATTGCTTTCACATCCCTGTGAAATGGACATGATTGGTACCGTTATTATTTTGGTGATGAGAAAACTGATGCCCAGAGAGATTAATGACTTCTTCCAAAGTCAAGGAGTGAGTTGTCTGCAGACCTGGGGAGAGCAGGCAGTTCTCCTGGTGACCATGGGAGCACTGTTCTATTTCTAGTTCTGCCGGGATCTTCCTGAAACAGGTTCTGAACTTGTGATGAGGCCCTGAACCAGCTTGGGCATCTATAAAATCATGATAGCTTTATGGATTCCACAGGTGGAGATTCCAGCTGCACACACTTTCATGTAGGGGCCAGTGGAAACTGCCCTTGAGTCCACAGCATCCTCAGGGTCTAACCAAGGATCCCTAGTGAGAGGAAGACATTGTCAATCACACACAATGCTCCATGCCACCCCAGCACCAGGGTCCAGGGATCAGTCAAGCCTCATTGGAAGCCCATCTTGGGATTGTTCAAGCTGGGCGGTTGCCGTCTCTATGATAGGCACTGAACAGCTAAAGAAACTTCAAAGGGTTTCTTCCTCTCCTTGGGCTTCACTCTATTCTGAAGACAGTGGATCTAGATTATATGGTCATCTTCTGCCTTTACAACCCAAGATCTTATGACTAAGTGTACAGGCTAAAGGAGGCTCTTGGATGGGTTCCTAATATCCATACTATTAGAAATAGGTGCACTAATTACTGATTACATATGTACTAATTATTGATTAAATATGTACTAAGTACTGATTAGATAAACTGTGCAGGCACTATTCCAAGTGATTTGTAGTTACTTAAACATAATATTGTGGGACCTTAGATCTGAGCTGAATGACTCATATTCTCCGGTTCCTGATGGCGGTCCTCATTGCTCAAGGCAAGGCACTTCTTCATTATATTTTATTGTTTCTGGGCTTCTCACCCCCTCCTCATGCCTTTCCCTGACCTCATGGGTATTCCCTCTACTATATTTGAAATTCAGGGCTGGAGTCATAACTCAGATGTAGGGTGCTTGCCCAACATGTGTGAGGCACTGGGTTCGATCCTCAGCACCACATAAAAACAAATAAAATAAATATATTGTGTCAGTCTACAACTAAAAATATTTTAAAAACTTAGAACATAACAAAATATATATCCTTCCACGTTTATTCTTTTTATATTTATTTACAGATATGTATATATTTAAAAATACAATGGTTTAGTTATGCTTTCCAATTTACACGTGTGATGTTGTGATACAAATCACACTTTACTTCTTTTTCCACATCCACCATATTTTTTGTGATCTTCTATGTAACATAGGCAACTCTAATTTGTTACTGGTGACTTCATTATCATCTTCCTTGATATGCTTATAGCATATTTAACTGATCCATTCTGCTAAAGATTTTGGATACTTTGCATGTATTATCTTATTTAGTCCTTGAAATAGACCTTTAAGCAGCCTTTATTATCTATTTTTACCAAAGAAGAATTTAAACCTCTAGTAGATTAATTGGTCTAAACTCACCTTCCATGGGAGGATAGAATCAAGAATGACTTTGGAGTCTTTTTTTTTGTGATCTAAGTTTTTTCTTCTTTTCCTTTTTTAATGGGTTAGGAAAGACTTAGTTGTACCATAATCTCTTTTTGGAAAAACTTCTTAACCTGATTAGAACCTCAATTTCCCCAAGAATAAAATGAGGACAGAATAATGATTTTCGAAAACTTAGAATGGATTTTTACCTAATGGTAAATTTTGCTTATTTTCAAACAGAGAAATTTGCAAGATATTTTCCAGAAGGAAAAAAGGCAGGACCTGGCTGGCGACGCCCAGTTTTGTATGACGTTATTTAAGAAGGGTTTGTGGTAACATCAACTTGGATTGAGGCAAGAGCAGAGGAAGTAGAGGTCTTTGATTCAGGTAGATGCTTAAAGACTTCATTTCCTTTTTAACTTGACAATAACATTATGACTTGGGGATGTTTGCCCTCATTTTATAGATGAGGAAACTGAGGCTTGGAATCATCAAGTATTTTGCTTGAGAATTCACAGCTAGAAAGATAAAAATATTTAGATTCTACACTGGTTCTCTGACCCCAGTTGAATGACGAGGCTGTATTACTTTTCTAAATGCTGGTAGCCATTGAACATCTGCTCTCTGTCAATCATGATGTTACACATTCTACACACATTATCTTATACAAATCTCACAATGCTATGAAATTTTGTACTGGAGCATACTAAGATTCTGAGTAGTTAAGTCACTTATCCAAGGTCACATAACAAGTCAGTAAAGAAACCTGGACTCTCATCTAGGTTTATATTATTCCAAAGCCAGAGTTTTAATGTGTATAGTTAGTTCTCTTACCAGCATAAATATAGAAAGCATAGTAATTTACAACGACATGTCTTTTATAAACTCTGCACTTTCTAATATCAACTTCCCATGAAGTTATATTTTCTAAAATTGACCTAGTGATACATCAACCCAGAGAGATTAAAATGTTCCAGTCTTACTTGTGTGTTTCATACAAGAGCCGACATCCTAGGCTGGATGTGGTCCCATGAGATGGTAAGTTCTGATAGCAAAGGCCAGATTTTCTGCCTAGTTCCATCTTACTAGTGTGCATGGACCTTCCCTCAGAGCCAGTATCTGCCCAGGATTTTCAGGGTGAGAATTAATGTGTTTATTACCTGGTGCAATAATCCAGTTTATTCATCTTGGAAAAACCAACCTAAGGTTTTTCAGGCAATTCATAAAAGGCAGTTAAAGTCGCTCAGATAAATGAATGTAGCTGACCAATTTTAGGGTTCCTTCTTATTCATCAAGCCAGTGAGTATTTAAAATGCTTTGGAGGTGGTTTTGTGGGAGAGATGCTGTGAGCCCAGAGGGTTTTGCTGGATCATGAATCAGCACCTGAGACACCCCGGGGCTCCTGGGAAAAGCCAGCCCTGTCAGGGAGAATGCACTTCCGCAGAGCTCATTATCGCATCCTCTCCACACATCTTAGAGGATAAAAGCAAATCTTTTGGGATTCTGTGGCAACTCCTAGGCCTTGTGAGTCTCTTGTTAGTCTCAAAGCTTCTGCAGGGAAGGACTTGGTTCTTTTCATCATTGGCCCTTGTGTTCTGCTGTCCTGCAATGAGTGCTCTTAGGACTGGAGCTTGGATGTGGACTTTTGGTGAAATTCTCTTTAGGTTGCACCCATCCTTGGTCCTGATGTCAAGTCCCATCTCAGGGGTGGAAGCCTCATTACACTGTCTGCTTAGTGTTTTACAAAGAAGACCAATTATTGGAAGGGATGTGTCCAGGGTGGCCTATACACATTTCAATTACATCTACCCTGGATAGCTTGTTAGCTCACCTTCTTTGAAGATTCATTTGGAGGATCTGTATCCTCCAAATCTGAATCTGTATGGTCAACTTTCTCTGGCTACTCCAGCTCTCATTTCTTCCCTGGCCTCTGAAACTCATGATTTCTTTGTTAGAACCACACATGGTGGCCCTGCATTCCACTTGTCTTCCATTGTTCATAGCTCTTCCTTAGTGGTTAGTCTCATCTCCTTAGCTGAACTGTGAGTTCCTGGAGAACAATTCTGACTTCCTGCAAATTCCATCATGGACTTAGTTCTGCCTCCGGCAAGGGATTTGACTTTTTGCAGTTCATAACAGCCACTCCATGACTGAGCTGTCCTCAATATCCCCCCAATAGGGGTGTGATTCTTAGAAATTTCTAGGAACAGTGATCCCTTACACCAGCGAAGAATACAGCTGTGAGCCCATAGTCATCAGTGCTCACAGTAGCTGCAGGTGATATGCGACTAGTAGCTGGGGTACTGAGAAATGGTCTTTCTTCCTGATGGACTTTTGAGTATTTATATCTGGGGCTTCTGATACTACCATGTTAGTGGAAATGGATCAGAGGGAATGTTAGGAGCTGTGGCCTGATGAGAAAATTTGAATTTCTGGAGAAATCATGCCTGAAGGTATTAGAATCAAATGGTTTTGGTTACGTGAGTTGGTAAATTTAATTTTTTTGGTATTGTAAGTATATTTTATTGAGTTTTCTAACCATTTCAACTGAAAAAAGTTTCAATACCAACTCTGAGGTATTTATTATTTTATATATTTATAAAATATATAAATACAGGCATAGGACTATATAAATACAGGCATAGGACTATTTAGAAGAATATATACGAAACTGAGGTATTTATTGTTCTGAATATTTATATAGGCATTGGAATAGCTAGAAGAGTATAGATCTGTCAAAATGAGTATCAGCAGGCCCTATAAAAAGGATATCACTTTCATAATCTTTGGAGATTTGTTGAAAAAATGACATATTATCAGAAAGAAAATATTTCAGTATTTATACAATAGGAAGGGCAAATGGGGTGAAAATAACAGAGAAAAACTGGAAATACAAAAATAGCAAATAACGTGCCTGATATAAACTTATTATGAAGATATATTAATGAAAGAGAGTGTTCTTCATCCATAAGAATTTGTAAATATATCACTATAACAAATTACAAAGCTTGGAAGAATATCCAAGTGTAGATGAGAATCTAGTATATGATGAAGCTGCCATGTTACATCAGTTGTAGAAAGAAACATTGTGGGAGACCCCTTTTATTGAGGAGAAGCTATTCAAATGAGGCGAGGGGTCAGGTTTCACGGGGCTGAGTCTATCTTCGTGATGTCCACTCTCAGCAGGTTGACTGACACCTGGGTAGGTCACACCCAAGGGCACAGTAAGAGAAGGGGACACATTCAAGGCACTTCCATGGAAGATTCTACCCTAAACAGGGCAAGGGGTTATATTACAAAGGAACAGGTGAGCGTAGCTTCACCCACGGGGCTGTAGCAAGACACACCCATGCACAAGACACGGACCCTGGAACCCAAGAAGGGTGGGGAAAGCTCTGCCACATTTCTGTGCCTGAGCGCCTCAGCACCCACCCGGGAGTGTGACCCAGTCACGTGCAAGGTTGGTCTCCCACAAAACATTTTTTAAAATTTTATTTATATATGATGAAACATTAATTTTTTTAAGTTGTAGATGGACACCATACCTTTATTTTATTTATTTATTTTTATGGGTGCTGAGAATGGAACCCAGTGCCTCACACGTGCTAGGCAAGCGCTGTACCACTGAGCCACAACCCCAGCCCCAGAAAGAAACGTGTATTGAATCACTGATGGTGGAATTCTTGACTACTTGGAAAGAGAATGTTGAACTGTTTCTAAGACTTTCCTTGGAAAATTTTGATATATCAAATGTGAGAGAGACAATATAGGGGAGTCTCTGTCTTTTTGTTGTTTCTTGGTGGGAAAGATCCAGGGGCCACTATCTATACAGGACACTGAGGAATTTCCCCTGAGATAAAGGATTCAAAGTCTGGCCTCTGCAGAGATCCTGGATGTAAAATACCCTCAGCAGTCCTGGGTGGGGAGTGAGTCTGTGTGGAATTCATTGAAAAGGAAGGAAGGAGAGATCTTCCTTTGGGCAGAGCTGGATCACTGGTGGCAGGTGTTGGTGTTAGATGAAGCACAACAGTCATTTTTGGGAATATAAATTTTCTTTATCATGTTTGAGGTTAAGATACATATCTTTATTTTCCATCTCTGTGTATGTATATGTATGTATGTACGTGTGTGTGTGTGTGTGTGTGTGTATATATATATATATATATATATATATATATATATATATAAAAATATATATATTTACACACACAGACATACAGAGTTATCCTCAATTTCCCCAGGGAATATCCAGAGCCCAATCCACTGATACTTAAGTACCTTGTATAACATGGCCAGGTATTTGCATATATGTTCTCCCATATACTGTGATTCATCCCTAGATAACTTGGTACTGCAGTGGATCATGGGTCCCTCCTACTTAGGCAACTTTATAACAGTTAATCTTTTTCTTATTAACTTACTCAATGGAACAATATAAAACAGTATATGAACTTCAAACCCAATTAAAAAAAAAGATGTGTAAATGCCTGTAGAAAAAAATTCTGGACAGGTATAATAGTACCAGACCCTGTTCAGTTTGTTTCACATGAGTCATCTTGTTCAAAACGTGTATAACCACCCCAAGAGACGACATAGAGAGGTGACATAACTCCCTTACACTCACGAAGTAGAGGGAGGATTTAAACCCACGCAGTTGACTGTCAGAGTTTATGTGTTAAGTAAGCACATTTTAGTGCATTTCCCTTCAAACTGGGAACAGGGCTTATTGGAATGGTGTGATTTATAGTGGTTTCCATTTCTTTTGCTATACCTTTTGTTCATTGCCCAAGTTTTCTGTATTAAAGAAGCTTATTAATTATCAGCTGAGTGACATCAGCTATGATAGCAATGGTGGTTGAGAGTCAGGCATTGGAATCAGCCTGCCCTGGTTGCAATCTCAGCCCTTCCCCTTCCTATGTGAGTGGCTGTTTCACCTCTCTAGTTCACCCTTTGGTAGGCTATAACAATAGTATCTACTTCATAGGATTTCTCTAGGTGATTCAATAGACTAAACATAAATAAAATTAATATGGTGTGCTGGGTACTGTTCTAGGTATTTTATTTTTATAGCTAATTAAATATTAGTTGAATAATTGAGTAAGCAGGCCACTTCACATACACATTTCACTTGTGTCTTATAAAGGAGGTGGGTCAGAATGGGTCACCTTGGGTTCATGACAACTCCTCAGAGAGCAGAACACAGAAGTAGCGTCCTCAACCCCAAGGTGAAGTTGAATTACGGTGGAGGCTTCCAGACAGGATGAAGGTTGACGGGGTGGAATGGAGAATGCGAACAGTGCATGGGCCCTTTTTGGAAGTTTTCTTTCCTCTGGGAGTTGGAGAAGCCTAATTAGAAGCTTAGGGCCTGATTAGGAATCTCCCGTCAATGGCAATCCCCCTGCCTCCGTCTTCTAATTGCCTTCTTGGGGTGAAGGATCCAGCCCAGGATAGGGCAGAGATCCAGCACCTATTGACGGTCGCTCTTGCGAGTGCTGGGGTTTGTGAGCTGCAGGTGCTGATGATGTCCATTTTTCCATCTCCTTGAAGAGCCACTTAGTCTCCACACCCTGCCTGCACTCACCCAGGCTTCTGGACTGGGGAGGGCCCTTGGTGCTGCTGAAGGTGAGTGTGGCTCTGGTAGATCAGAGAGAAAATGAACCACAGTCCAGATTAGAAGTGTACTTGACAATCTGAATCTTGGGTTCCTCTCTTCTGAAGTGGGGTTTCCTTTATAAAGTAGGGTCAACACTGAGTGTGATTTTTTTCTGGGGAATTCAATGTGCTGGGACTTTCCTCTTTTAAACACTGGACTGATAATGTCTCTCCAATGTGTTTTAGGTGATTGTTTTTAGCATCAGAAGTCACAAAGTAGGTGGCATGCCATGAAAAGGTTAAGGATGCTATTTAGATGTCATGGATTCTAATTGAGAAAGTGGGGAGAGTAAGGAAAGCTCTTGTGGAATCTCTTAAGAAACTTGTAAAATTCTGTCAGGTGTTTGGAGTTATCCAGTGTGATAGCATTGACCTTACAGAGAGCTGAAAGTTACAGGCAGGCTTCAAAACAGAACAAACTCCTTCCTGGGAGAGTAATTTCTCCATCCTTGGAATTGTTCAGGCTGCATAAATGTAACTGGTCAGAAAGGATCACTGTCAGCTCGGAAATTATCTGTCAGTGATGCTAGAGAGGAGATTTCTGTTCTGGGTGGCAGGTAAGTCTTAGATCCCTGCAGTTCAGAGTCTTTGGAGCAATGTTCTGTGCTTGGCTCAGTCATTTCTAAGTAGAGAGAACTGAGGTCTCTCCTTTAGAAACTGGTCAGCTGGATGCTGACTCTGGGAGAAGCTCAAGGAGATTAGGGGGTGAAAGAGCCCCGGTCAGAGCTCATGAAAACCCATGCCCACAGTCCTGCTTTGTAAGACGGGCTCTGTCGAGAATCCTCAGCCTCACAGCTCCTCTCCCCTCCTAATCCCCCTTGATAGAAGGGCAGTAGCTCTGGAATAAGAAAAGCTGTGTTCTCTGACAGGAAGAGCAGCCCAGGCAGCAGAAAGAGCATCTCCTCAGGCTGCAGGAGACCTGGGCTCTAGTTACCCCAACCTTTCCCCCTGGTTGACTGTATTTGGGCAAGATGCTCCTCACCTCAGGCTCACCTTTCCTCATCTCTAGGATGGAGGTAATACTACATCATTACCTCTGAAGGCAGGAGGTTGAAACCATCACCTTCTGAGGCTCCTTTAAGTTCAAAACTCCACTGCATTCAATCTGGGAAGAAGCTAGGTCAGAATGAGCAGGACGGAGGAGGAGAAGGGTAAGTGTTTGGGCAGACTTTATATGCCATTATGGAAGCTCATTCCAGGATCACAAAGTGAGGAAGAGTCTTAAGATCTCCGTGTTTCATGTCCCCTCCCCTGGCTATTTCATATAGGGTACACATATCTCTGTGGCGTGTGGTGTGGTAGGAAGGGTCTATGTCCTGGGTCTGGCAGTTTTGCTTCTCTAGCTGTGTGGCCCTTGGACAATTCCATTGAACTTTCTGTGTCCCACTTTCTGTATCTGAAAATGGGCTGTGTGAGGGTCAAATGAGGTAACAGGTCCATAATGTTCTAAAGTGAGGGATTATGAGCAGTTTGTAGTATCTGGGGGATGGAATTCACATCTTCTCTCGTATGCAGCAGAACTGTCCTTTTCTGAACCCACAATATTTCATCTCACTTCATCCTCACGACACTCCCGTGGCTTAGGTAGCATCGTGACCATTGCATAGAACAAAGAGCTGAAATCCAGGGACTTTAAGTGACTGGCTGGGATTTGACCCCACTGTGACAGAACTTCAAAGCAGTTTAGTTCCTTGATACCTTGCTGATTCTGCTTTTTTTTTTTTTTTTGCTATTTTCAGTGCAATATATTGCCAGATAATATATTTTTTCTAAGTCTTGATGAATTTTTATTCAATTAGAAAATGATCAACTAATGTTTTCTGAGGGTAACAGGGAGCCCTTGGATAGAAACTATTTTCATCCTTAAGTTGAACCATTTCAAACGTGGCAGAAGGAACTGACATACTTTTCCCATCATTTAAACATCCTGAGGGTCCAAGTTGTCCCTGTCACATTGAGAGGCAGCCAAAACATTATCCCTCATCTGTTTTCCTCTTTCCTCTTTAAGACAGCACAGGCAGAGGATGCCAATTCGATTATGGGGCAGAGGGCAAATCACCATCATCCATGTCTGTTTAGTTCTAAATATTTCTCACTACATCCCTGGTGTCCAGTATGCTGCTTGGCGCAGAGTTCATGGGCAAAGCCTTTATAAATTTTTGTTGCATGATTCCAGCCGAGAAAACTGGCTACATAACTTTAGGCATAGAACACCACCTTTCCATGTCACCATTTAAAGACAACTTTAAACAGACTTGGAGGATCTAAGTGGATTAGTTTTACTGAGCTATATAAATACTCTTCAGATCCATGACTATTTATTTCCCACAGCATGTGCTATTATAAAGCTGATCTCTGGGCACTTATAGAAATCCCTTGCAAGTGCAAACTTTTTTAATTTTAGAATCATCTTCCTGTGCATTTTCTTGTTTGATTCTTAGCAGCCTCTTGGTTCTTAGTACAGTACTCTTTCTTCTCCAGAATGACAGATGGAGCCTATTAAGGTCCACTGAACTTTCTTCTGAAACCCCCATTAGTTTTCTGAGATTAAGAGGAGGGTTGGGGAGTATTGATAATCTCAAAGAGCAGACAATCTCCTTTAGCTTCCAAGTGGGTGAGGATCACGTATCTTAGTTGTGTGTATTGTTGGTTGATATAGAAATGAGGCTGTGAGTCTTGGGCAGACATTACTAATGTCGGTGGAGGGTGACCCAGAATTACGGAGCCACATTATAGCAGGGCCCCCAGAAGTGAAGTGTTTGCACACCTGAATATGATGGTATTCAAGACCCACTTTCTTCTGGTGTGTCCTTAGAAGCCAATGATTTCAACTATTTTGGGGGCTTCAAAAACAGGAAACTGATTCTTCAGTATTCTATTCATACTCTCCTGGTCATTTAGTTTTTTCTGAATGCCTGGGACCAAATACTTTCTTCTAAGGCCACACACATCCATGGTTCTTCTTCCCACCTTGATGTTATGGTGCAGTTGCTGTTTTCCCTAATCTTCATTATTAGGAAATTGATTAAGGCTGTTCTGCCTAGAATTATAAATCATTCAGCAGTGTTTTAGGAATTTAGACTGTGTATCACATGGCAAGGTGATAATTTTTGGAAAAAATATGGTAGCTCTTCTGAAGATCAGAAACCACTGGAAAATCTTGGTTTCCCTCAAAATTTTCTTCTGCTCATTAAAGTGGACACAGTTGATGCCGAGAAGGATCTCATCCGGTTTGCTATGGATTAGGAGAACCTCTCCCCACACTGTCTCAAAATGAAGGCCTAGGGAGCTATCTTGAGACTTTAAGATTTCAGGAGCTGGCTGTAGTATGGCAGACCTGAAGACCTCCTTCAGCTTTTCCATTTTCTCCTTGAGCATCTGCCTTTCTCCATCATCCATACACAGATGAGTCTGATTTAGGCTGAATGCCTGTTTGTGCATTGTCTTTCCAGAACCCATTTGGCAGAGTGCTCTGGCGGCACTGTTATTGGCCTGATGCTGATAGGGATAATTATTCTGATTATTCTGGCATCCAGCAAATGGGCAATTTTATTTTGTATTTATTTATTCATCAATACCTCTTTCCAAAAGAGATTTAAAGTGGTTTATAAAAATGCACAACATGCAGCAAGATAAGATAAATTAAAAATGAGGAATGAGATTTGGGAAAAAGGGGAGTATCTACTAGCAGATGGTAATCAGGGCATGTTCACATGACTGTCGTCTTTCAACTTAATTCTGTGCTAGAGGTATAATGGGGGATTAGGGAAGAATGGATTTGCAATAGAGGGGATGTTCTGAGAGGGTGAGACTCCTGGTTAGGAGTTCCATTCTGATTGTAAGCCTGAGCACCTCTCCTGCCTTCCCCTTCCTGCAGATAGGACACACAAAATACCATGAGGTTACAAGGAGGAGAAACTAGGCAGTGCTTCCAACTCAGAACTAGGGTAATTTGCCAAGATTTTTATTTAATATTAGTCTTCTCCTTGCCCCAAGTGTAAGAGGGTAATGTTTGTAAAACTACTGGAAAAGTCCTGGGTATAAAAAAAGTGTCCACAGCCTGGTAACTCTCATTGTTATTGTACTCATGAACAAGGGGATGATTGAGAGCATGACCTTGGGGTCTGACAGGTCATGATTCAAATCCCTGCTTGGTGGTTTACCTAACCAAACGACTTAATCTCTGTCAGCCTCTGCTTGTGTGTCTGTAAGAAGATGGGCTATGTTAGGGTATTGTGAGAAATGAATGAATGAAGCAGTTTACATGAAATACCTAGAGCAATAGTTAACATCCTGGGCACTCTCCTCACGTCACTCATTATAATTATTACCAAAAGATAAAAGTACAACCGATTTAGTTTATGTGTCCAGCTGAAGTATGGGCCATGGTTTAGGTTAGTGGAAAGTGTGGTGGATTTAGAGGTGGAAACCCTGGTGCTGTTTATTAACTGCATGATTTTGAGAGAGTGGTTTACCCAATTTGAGACTGATTTTGCTCAGCAATAAAGCAGTGATAAATTAAATTTCTTAACAGTTGAAGAACCAAAGGGTTATAAAACCATTTTTGTAATAATTTCATGTGTCAGATATGCTCTGTATTAGGCACAGTGTGTTGCCATGAATTCTATCTTTTCCTCAAAGCACAGCAGTGCTATTATTGTTATTGAATAGGTATCAAAATTGATTCTAGGGGTCAAGGAATTTGTCCAAGTTCACACAAATGGAAATGGCTAGGCCCAGGTTTGAAACAAGCTCAGTGTATCTTCAGGGCCCATTTCCTGGCCACTGTGCTCTATTTCTGGGATCCAGCCTTACCTTTATGCTAGTTATCCTGGGCTCCCTATGGAACTTCCAGTACTTCAGGAGCTTCTCTTTCTTATTAGAAGGATAATACTCTTGAAGAATGTTGTCTTTAAACATGTCTCAAAAGGACCTGAAAAAACTTCACATATTTTGTAATGGGAGTGGGAAAGTCTACTGCTATTTTTTAAAATGTCATTTAAAGTATTATTTTGGGTAAATAGTGTGTGCAAATAAATGTGAATAATTATTATCTGATCTCATCATTTCTGCTTGACATTGCTTTTCAATGAGCTTTAGGATGGTCCTGTTCAATATCCTTCTTACTTGCATACCCTCAATTCCCCACGTCCTGCATTTCTTTTCATAGAACTTGTCATCTGCTATCATGGTAGAAAATATATTTCTTCTCTTTAAAGCATATTGTATACAGACGGTTCTGCTACAATGTCTGCTCCACAGGCAGAGATCTTTCTTAGTCTGTTTTGTTCTAAGCAATCAGAAGAGAGCCTGGTACAGGGTAAGTTCTCAGTAGATTCTTACTGAATAAAAACATGAATACAGATTCTTTTTCCATTGGGTCAGGATGATATGCTTGAACTCTGAAGAACACAGCAAGTCATTGTTCTGGGAGAAGATCAAGATAAGATTTAGCCCTCAGAACAGGAAAACAATCTAAATATTTATACTATTAAGAACTTGGTGTGAGGCAAAAGTCCTCATCAGATGCTGGCCTTTGTTCTACCATTAGAGCATTGTTGCCAAACACTGATCAAAGTTTGATTTATTACTTACCTGAAGTGCAATAGGAGATTTTTCTCAAATTCAGGTTTTGTTTCAAGGATGAAAAGAATATACGAGGAATTATCTTTGAAGTCCACATTCTATATTTTCAATTCCCCAAATTATTAGCATCCAAAGGCACAGAGACAAGATTGTACCTGGCAGGAACCCCATCTGTATTAGAATTGTAAACTCCATGTGACGGCTTTGTCCCTTAATGAGTTTTGCAGGCTAATTCTGGAATGGCAGGATGCAGGCATCTCATTGATTGATAATGATCTGGTATTTTTTTTTTTAATTGGGGCAGGTCCTTGGGAATAAGAAGAGCACTTGGAAACCAGGCCATAATGCTTGGCAGGAGCAGAGATGGGGAAGCGACTTGGCAAGCAGCAGGCTGCGGAGGTTCTAACTGTGCTTGCTCTTTATGTCCCTCTGTCTAGCATCTAAGTTCACTGTGCTTAGGTGCACATAGGCAAAGTTGATGTTGGAACTCCAGGGGGCTGTGGACTTGGTGATAAGTAGATTCCAGACTGAATCTAGTAGTGTGTCATTCCCATTATCTCATAATTAAGAAAAAAATTTTGTATGGATTCATCATTTTTTATTTTTTAACAAGAAAAAATGTGTATGTTTATGGTATTTATAACAATGTTTTGAGATATGCACACATTGTGGAATAGCTAAATCAAGATACTTAATATATATTATACTTTTTTTGTGGTGAGAACACTTAAACCTATTCTCAGCAATTTTTAAGTATACCTTGCTATTAACTATAGTCACCTTGTTGTACAATAGATGTCCTGAACTTACTGACATTTTTTTTCTTTTGACCAGCATCTCCTTAGTACCCTGAGTATACTATTCTACTCTCTGCTTATCTGAGTTCAACTTTCAGATAGCATGTATGAGGAGAACATGTGGTCCTTATCTTTCTATGCCTGGCTTTATTTCACTTTATGTAATGTCTTCCAGGTTCATCCATGTTTCACAAATAACAGGATTTCCTTGCTTTTTATAGCTGAATAGTATTTCATTGTATGTATACCACATTTGGAAAACATAATTCTAAGTGTGAGTGAGATCAAGGGCCATTCACAGTATGCAAATATATCCTTCACCTTAATGTTAAGACTTTGGGTTGTAATCCCATTGAACCAAGAAGGAGGCCTAGGGTCAGACAAGTGAATTACTTGCTCAAGGTCTGAAAGGATTTAAACCTGGTGATTTCAAAGCCCAGTCCTTAATACTGTAACACTAGGGTTTTTGACTATAACACTAGGGTTTTTCCAATGCAGTAGTTTATGGCTCTATGTGAAGCTGATATAGCCTCTAACATGGGACCTGCAAGTGTTTGGAAGTATTCAAAGAAGCACACTCTAACCCTGGCTTTGCCTGGTTACGATGAATCTTGAATGAATCACTTCACTTCTTTTTTCCCTTATATTCTTCTGTCAAAAGTGGGATTAACAACATGTGCTTCCCAGAGTTTCTGAAGGATCAAGTGAAACGAAGTTTGTGAAAAATGTACAGTAGTTTACAAATCTAAAAAAAAAATCATTATATTACTGAGCAGTGATTAAATCCAGCCTTCGTCACCTTAGTGGCTCCTCAATGAGATTTATTATTTTATTTCAGCAGGTGACCTTGGCTTCATGGCAGAGAACAGCACCAGCGTGGTGGAGTTTATTTTGATGGGGTTCCAGGTTCACGCAGAGCTGCAGTTATGTTTGTTCTTCGTGTTTCTGGCCTTTTATCTCATCACCATGGGGGGCAACCTGGGCATGATCATGCTGATTCAGAGTGACCCTCAGCTGCAGACTCCCATGTACTTCTTCCTCAGCCACCTGTCCTTCCTGGACATCTGCTACTCTTCTGTTATTGTCCCTCAGTTGCTTGAGACCTTGAGGACTGAGAAGACGGTCATCACCTATGAGCGCTGTGCCACCCAGTTCTTCTTTTTTACATTCTATGGTAGCACCGAGTGTTTCCTTTTGGCTGTGATGGCCTATGACCGCTACATGGCTGTGTGTAATCCCCTCCTCTATGCCACAGCCATGACACCACAGACCCGCCTGGGGCTGGTGGCTGCTGCATATGCTGGTGCCATGGTGAATTCCGTGGTCCGCACTGGGTGTACCTTCTCCATCTCCTTCTGTAAATCCAATCAAGTGGACTTCTTCTTTTGTGACCTTCCACCACTGCTGAAACTGGCCTGTAGTGAGACCAGACCCCGGGAGCAGGTCATCTACCTCTTTGCTTTCCTGGTCATCATCTTGAGCGTTTTCGTGATTCTTATATCCTACCTGTTCATCATTTGGGCCATTCTGAAGATTCAGACAGCCGGTGGTAAAGCCAGGACTTTCTCCACTTGTACTTCTCACTTGATGGCGGTGGCTCTATTCTTTGGGACACTCATATTCATTTACCTGAAAGGTAACATGGGCAAGTCCCTCTGGGAAGACAAGATTGTGTCAATGTTTTACACTGTGATCATTCCCATGATAAACCCCATGATCTACAGCCTGAGAAACAAGGAAGTGAAGGAGGCTCTGAAGAAAGTCTTCAAAAGATTTGTGAGGGTTTCCCAAGCGGAGTAAGGCTGGTGCTTCATCAGGCCAGAAGTCCCTGCAAGTCATGCTTTGAGTTTTTAATCTCACTCTCTTAAAACATCAACTAGATTTCATGATTACTAAGATATCGTGAAGCAGAGAAATGGAATTTGGGGTTCTGGAACTTTGTTAGTTCTATGACCTTGAGTTGGAGATGCTCTGTATCAGTTTTCTTATCAGACAAATTTCTGCCTTGCTATGACTGAAGGTTGAGAGACCTTCAGCTAGGCTCAAGAGAAATGGAATACCACATTTGTAAATAACAATGTGATATAGAATATAAGATTTATTTTTCTTACCTGTTCTAGATATAGTTTGAATGTTTTCTTTAATTCTTAAATTTGTTTTAATTAGTTATATATGACATAGAATGCATTTATGCACTTTGATATATCATACATAGATGGGACATAATTTCTCATTTTTCTGAATGTACATGTTGCAGAATCACATTGGTCATGCAATCATATACATGCATACAGTAATAATGTCTGTTTAATTCTACTATCTTTCCTATTCTCACATTCCCTCCCATCACTTCCCTCTACCTAATTTAAGGTAACACTATTCTTCTCTAGTACCCCTCTGCCTTATTGTGAATTAGCATCTGCATACTAGAGAAAACATTTGGCCTTTGGTTTTGTAGGATTGGCTTATTTCACTTAGCATGATATTCTCTAACTCCAACCATATACTGGCAAATGCCATAATTTTACTCTTCTTTAAGCTGAGTAATATTCCATTGAGTATATATACCACATTTTCTTTATCTATTCATCTATTGAGGGACACCTAAGTTGGTTCCATAGTTTAACTATTGTACATTGAGCTGCTATAAATATTGATGTGGGCTGCATCATTATAGTATGCTGATTTTTATGTCCTTTGGGTATAAACCAAGGAGTGGGATAGCTGGGTCAAACAGTGGTTCCATTCCCATTTTTTTGACGAATCTCCATAGCTTTCCATAGTGGTTGCACCAATTTGCAGACTCACTACCAATGTATAAGTGTACCTTTTTCACCACATCCTCACCAACATTTATTGTTACCTGTATTCTTGATGATTGCCATTCTGACAGGAGTGAGATGAAATCTTAGAATAGTTTTGATATGCATTTCTTCAATTGCTAGAGATGTTGAACACTTTTTCATATATTTGTTGATCAATTGTATTTCTTCTTCTGTGAAGTATCTGTTCAGTTCCTTAGCCCATTTATTGACTGGGTTATTTGGGGTTTTTTTGGTGTTAAGTTTTTTTGAGTTCTTTATTAATGCTTTCCCAAGATATAGGTTAGGTTTTTTTTCCCTGAGTCTCATTTTTGTGTCTAAAATAATTACAAACCTATAGCTCAGTTTTTACATAGTAAGGTCAGTCAAATTCTTTAGTTGTGGATGGTGGGGTGGATATTAATGTTTCTTAACATTTAGTCATATCCAATTTAGGTGTTTGCCATGGAAAAATTACAAGCAGTGAACAGAAGGAAAAATAAAGAGAGGAAAGGAGATGTGATCTAAGAAATGTTCAATTAGTATATTAGCCTACTTTCTAAGATGTCGTAGAGGGTAATACACTGTAGAATGAAAGAAAAATGTAATGATCTGCATTAGTTGTTGGAAACAATTTTATCTAGATGTAGGGCTGAACTGAATCTCATATATATATATATATATATATATATATATATATAACTTTGTAATATTTCTTGATCATCGAAGGTCAGAAGCTCTATTTTATTTCTTAGTATTACTCATGCACATCTGCCTCAATTAACTCAAGTTATTTCCTGTTCTCCAGTAATGAAACCCACTATCTATTTTCATCTCCTCTAGGACATTTACTTTATTGTCAGAAGACAGATAACTATGAATTCTGACTGTCACTTTTTAATGACCTCCATATCTGCTAGAAATATTACTTGGGAAACATCTCCATGGAGATCCCACAATCTTATCCATCAACTCAGCAAATATTTATGGACTATCTACTATGTGTCAGACATGATATTAGTTCAGAACAGAGTATTGTGTACAACGTATTGCTCCTCTTACATGGGAATTAGAACCCGGGGCATGGACAGATAGTAAACCCTTTTTACAGGGAATTAATTTTTAAAAATCATTTTGGAAAATAGAACAAAAAATGAAACACAGGGATTGTTATATTGTCTCATAGAGTTCTGACCGATTTTGGTGTGGTAAGAAAAGTCCTTGCAAAACTAACATTTAAGCAGAGACCTAAAGAATTAAGTATGCCATAGTCATGAGATGGAGAGATTGTTCTGGACGGGAAGAGTTGCATGAGTGAGAACCTGTGAGGCAGGATGCTTTGAGGAACCAAGAGAAGCCACAGTGGCGGCAGCATGAGGTGGGGAAGCTTAGTGTGAGGTGCAGCTGGTGAATTCAGAAGAAACCAGGGCAAAGGGCCTTGCAGATCTGCTTAGGGACTTGTAAAACTGATTCCAAGAAGAGCAAGGTATTGAATGGTCAGCTCTGAATGTGGGAAAATTTCTTTGGCTGCAGTATGATGTGTGGAAAGGGGGCATACACGGTGGTGGAGATGGAGGGACATAGACTCTCTAGGTCTAAGAAACACAAATTGTGGTATTGTGTGCATGGCATTTGACTTTCATGGGATTGTGTATGCTTCATTCCAGGATTCACCTTGGGCTGGAGAAAGCCAGCAGGTGCATGCCCACGAGGTTGGCTTGCCCGCCTTTTCATTGGTGCACCTTTATTTCTATACAGTGTGACTGTCCTTGGGCACCTGAGGGGCTACCCATTTGTTCCTTCCTCAGGGTGGTCATACTCCTTGGGGGTCAACACACTCATTAACCTCCCATGACATGCTCGGCTGTGTTCCTGAGCTTAAGAAACCACCTTTGCAGGAATTCTTATGTGTTTAATGGCAGAAAATCCATCTTTAAATTACAAAACAAAGAAATTAAAGACCAAAATGTTAAACAGGGGTTTGCTATTTTGGTGATGGTGGGTGTTGTTACCTCATTCTCCTCCCAACTTCTACTTTCTGAGTGACAACCAATACTGCCCATAAATGAATGACATTTGGTACATGTATGATTTTGAAGATACATATGTATAATTGCTTTAGGTATGTACCAAGTAGGTAAAAATAAAATGAAGTTTTTATTTATTTCCCTCTGATTCATATAGAAGACAGCAGAGGAAATGGCGTTTATGTTGTTTTGACAATTACATGTATTAATATTTGAATGGAAATACTCATAAGTTACCTAATACATGTCAAGTTCCGTCCTGAGTTTTCCTTTATCTCAATTAAAACTCTCGTTCTTAAAAAAATGAAAGTCTCATTCTTAAAATAGACTCTCTATATAATCTTTTAGAAGTAGAATCTAGCCGGTAATCTTGGAATTATTTTCTTTTGATTCCTTCTCAACTTGGAATTTCTTTCTTTTTAGGAACTGGGCTTTAATGTTGCAAGTTTTTAGTTGTAACACTTTGACTTCAATAGATCCACAAATAAAGAGAGCAGACCCTCGAACTCTGCGTGACCTATTTAACTCCATTCATCCAGAAGCCAAAGTGCTGTATTCTTGTCATCATTTAGAACAGCACTAACACTTTACTCATGGTCTTACACTGTCCAGATATATTAATTTCCAAGAAGGAACGTAGGTGTAAGGACAGATTAACTAGGTTATCAGCATAAGGACATGGTGTAGAGGGGACGATGGCATGTAACCCACACAATACAGGCTCTTAGGCCCCTGGAGGAAGTGTGTGTTTACACATTGACGCTGGTCTGTGGGTGCAAGTGAGGTGAAGGGGATCTGCAATACACCAATAAGAGCAAAATAGTCACATTTTTTTTTATCATGAGGATCAATACAGGACAGATAAAACACTTTCATATTTCTCCCCCGACCCTTGCTCAAATTGTGCTGTCTAACCTACAAGGAAAGGAGAACCCCACTGAAACCACATGCACATGGCCAGAGGGCAGAGCTGCTGGGGCGCCCACACCACCCTTCCCTGTGGATCTCCCACACCTTTCCAGCAGCAGTGGGTGCAGGGAGCAGAAAGGGAGCGAAGCATTTTGGTTGAAAGGTTTTCACTGGTGATGGAGTTCAAAGGAGGCAGGGTAGCTCTAGGTTCTGAGTCTCATTTTGCCTGATGCTGAATTCAACCTTCAGAGCATATTTTCTTGCAAATCTTCCTCAGACATAGTGTTTTCAGGAGGATGAATCGCTGGGAGATCGGGATAGCTGACAGAAGTTGAAAGGAAAGTAGGCTGCCTGCTTCCCTGTGGTGGGGCTGTGAGGTGGCTTGTGGAGATCAAGATGCGGCATGGACATCATACAATTCATCCTTTTAATCCTGTTGGGAAGGAGAATCTCAGGGCTCTCCACTTATCTCTTCTTCAAAAGTCATGAAGCTTTCTGAAAATAGTCAAAAAGAACATTGTGTCTGTTTCCTTTTCTTGACATGTCTTTGTCCTTATTTAAAACATAAAAAAGTAAAAAAAAATATGATGGCTACAGCAATAAAAAGTACCTTTCTCTTGCCGAATGTGCTTCTCTGGGTCTCAAAACTCCTCATAAAGGTATTGTAGGAAGAGCCCATCTACGTGTGTTGCTTTGCAGATTCACTGTAGATACAACCTAAAATGTTTTATTCATTAATTAATTCAATAAATTAATCCTTTATTTGGGACCGCTACCTGCTGGGCACTGCTTTGGAGCAATTTTGGAGAGCTATCAATGAAGAAGATAGAGAATTTCTTTTCTTTTTTTTTTTTTTGTCTATGTGGAGCTTATATCTTCATGGAGTCAACAGAGGAGAAACATTGACTATAATAAATGAGTAAAGAGTATAGTAGGTAATGTAATATGTTAAAATGTGTTAAGTGCTGAGGAAAAACTGAGGTGTGAATCTTACAACCTAAGTGAGTACTTTCCTATTTCAGAAATACTGGAATGAAGAGGTAGGAGGTATTACTTGCTTTCTAGGCTGAATATAATTTCTGATAATAAAATTGATCTAACATTCACTGAGTTTGTATTTTGTTCACAACATTCCAGTGAGGGCTGGAGACCACTTAGACATGGTCCCTGATCTCAAGGAGCTTGTAATTTAGAAGGAGTGAGAAATATGTAAAGAAATGTTTGCAACATGTACAAAAATATACATGTACATGTTCTGCCATTGATTCACAGGCAAGGTATAGTAGTGGCCAGAGTGAGAAATGATAAACTTTTCCTTGCAGGGATTGATGATCAAAGATGGCTTTGAAAGGGAGAAGACATTTCAGCAGTGTCTTGAAGGATAAAAAGAAGTTCATGTCATGGACCGGCTGCTGGGGTAGTGGTGGGCTACCCCAGGCATCTTTAGTTGCTGAAGCGAAGGTGGAGCAAGAAGAGCAGGCAGATCTTGTGAGCTCCTTTCTGATGCTCTGAGGTTTGTACTCAATCCCACAGCCCTTAGGGAACCAATGAAGAGTTTAAAGCAGAGAAAGGATGTTTCCAGATGCATGTGCAGAAAGATCCTGCAGCATTACATCAGCATGGCTCACTGTCTGAAGAGACATTCATCTTCAATAAAGAGACTCTGATGATAAAATCTTTATGAAATTCATTTACCTAATGCTATTTTCTCCTCCCAAGCATCTTTAGTCTCTTCTTAGGATCCTCCAAATTTAGGTGCTACGAGATGCTGAGTCTTATGCATCAAAGGATTGCATTCTGGGTTTCTCTAACTTCAGATGAGAGGAAAATAGCCCATGTTCATGTGTAGCCCCAGCAAACTGGTCCTGGTTTCCTAAGTGGTGGTCATGAGATTTGAGAAATATAAGGAAATAAATGGTGGATGGTGGGGAAAGTCCCTGGCTGTTTTCATTGGAAACAGCCTATTTTCTTGATCCTGAAATGGAACACAGCTTAGCTTCCCCTACAGGAATAGAATTAACTTTGCAAGAATGTTCAGCATCCAAAGGGAAGATACTACCAAAGAGGCAGATGACCTGGATTCTAATTTGCTCTATGTATCAGTCACTGCATAGAACTATTTCTGGCTCAGTTGTTTGCATATGGAGTCTGGGGGGCATTTCTCACTAATGGGGTTCCTGTTCTCTCTTTGCCTTGTCAGTATTCCAAAGTGGTGATTCAGTGTTCTTCTAGATATGTCCATGAGACTATGCTACTCTCCTGCTTAAATACTTTTAATGACTCCCTAGTAGTCCTAATTAAAAATCGAGACTCCTTACTACAGCCTATTAGGCCCCCATGAGCTGGCACCTGCCTATCTTTCTGCTCTCATCTGTTCCTTCCTGGTGCTCTTGATTATTAAGCTCATCTCTACCTTGTGGCCTTTGCATGTGATGTCCCTCTGCCTGGCAAACTCTTCCTCCAAACCCTGAAGTGGCTGTTCCTCATCATTTAGGTTTCTGCTCAAATGTTGCCGACTTCAAGAGGCATCTCTGGACACTGCATCTAAAATAGCACTCCTACTCTGCCTCCGTTCCCTGAGCATTATCTCCTTACATTACTTTGCCTGAGCATAGAACCACCACCACCACCCCAAATTATATCTTTTAAATTTATGCAGCTGTTTGCTTCATTGTGTTAGTGGTACACTGTGTGTGGGCAGGGACTTTGCTCATCTTGTGTCTCACTGTATTTCCAGTGGGTAGCTTAGAACTTGGTTCACAGTTTGAAAATTAACTTAAAAATCTTCCCCTTGATTATTTAACCTTTTTTTTTTCATTGTGGTGAAGTCTAGATAAGATTACCTTTACCATTTTAACCACTTAACTGTACAATTTGGTGGCACCCAGTATACTTGCACACTCATCTCCAGAACTATTTCAACCTCCCACACTGAGTCTCTGTGCCCATCAAGTAACTCTCCATCAACCTCCCCCTCCATCTCCTGGGAACCACTGTTCCACTTTCTATCTCTGTGGATTTACCTCTTCTCTGTTCCTCATATGAGTGGTATCATATGACATTTGTCCTTCTGTTTTTGACTTATTTCACTTAGCACAATGTTTTCAAGGTTCATCCACATTGTGGCATGTATCAGAATTCCATTGCTTTTTATGAGTGAATAACATGTCATCATGCATATATACCACATTATCTTATGCATTCATCTGTTGGTAGACACTTGACTTTCCTCTTTTTGATTATTGTGAAAAATACTGTTATAAACATGGATGTGCAAATATCTGTTCAAATCCCTGTTTTCAATTCTTTTGGGTGTGCACTTAAAAGTGGACTTGTTGGCCCATATGGTACGTTTCATATTTAAGTTTTTGAGGGGACACATAGTGCTTCTCACCAGAAGCTGCACTATTTAATATTCCTACTGGGAAAATACAAAGAATCCATTTTCCCACATTTTTGTCAACACTTATTTTCTATTTTTTTTTTATCACTAGCCATCCTAATTAATGGATATGAAGTGGCAACTCATTGAGGATTTGAAATTACATTTCTCCAATGGCTGGAGATATTGACCATTTTTCATGTGATTCTTGGTTATTCCTATATCTTCTTTAGAAAAAAATGTCTCTTCAAGCTCTTTGCTCATTTTAAAATTAGGTTGTTTGAGTTGTATATGTTCCCTTATATGCTGCATATTAACCCCATATAAGTTACATGATTTACAAATATTTTTGCTCATTCTGAAGGTTGCCTTTTTACTCTGTTTATAGCATTATTTTATACACAAGTTATTAATTTTTATGAAGTCCCATTTGTTTATTTTTACATTTATTTCCTGTGCTTTTGCTGTCATATTTAAAATAAGTCCAAGGACACAAAATTTTCTCTGTTTAAAAAATTTTGTCTTAGCCCTATGTTTAGGTATTTGATGCATTTTTCAGTTATTTTTTGCATATTGTGTAAAGTAAGGGTCTAATTTTATTCTTTTGCCTGCAGATACCAGCCTCCTACCATCATTTGGTAAAAGTGTCACTAGACTTAATTTATCGAGGTCCTTTGTACAATGAGAGGAGACATAGTCTCAGGATTCTGAGGGAAGGACTCTCAACTCATGTGCAGGACCAGCTTTTCCCTCCTCATTTCTTGCTGGCTCTTTTTCAACAAGGAACAAGAGAGGCCTGGCAAGGTTAGATAAGCCCAGGCACTATGACTGAATGGCCACTCTGTTTCAATTTTTTAAATTTATTCTTTTTTTTAGATATACATGACGGTTGAGTGTATTTTGACATATTACACAAACATGGGGTATAACTGATTCTAATTAGGATCCCATTCTTGTGGTTGTACATGGTGTGGAGTTTCACTGGTCACGTAACCATCTATGAACACAGGAAAGTTATGTCCCATTCACTCTACTGTCTCCTCTATTTTCCTCCCTCCTCCCTTCCTTTTATTTCCTTTTGTTTAATCCATGAAATTTCTAGTCTTCAACCCCACTTATTGATGACAACTGTGTTTTAAAGTTGCAACATAATTCACAGCTATCAAGCTATGGAATCAAAGTAAGTATCCATCCATGAGTCATGGAAAGAAAACGTGGTATACACACACACACACACACACACACACACACACATACACACACACACTGAAGTACTATTCAACACTAAAAAGGAAGGAAAACCTGCCGTTTGTGGCCACATGGATGAACTTGGAGAACATTATGTTAAGTGAAATAAGCCAGGAATGGAGAGACAAATACCAAATGATCTCACTTACCTATGGAATCTTAGAAAACAAACAAACAAACAAAAAACTGAACTCAAATAAGTAAATTTCTACTAACAGCGGTGGGGCTGTGTGGGTGTCAGACTGCAAGGGATGGGTAAGAAGCATGAGCTAAAGATGCTGGGGGCACATGGGTACTACTTCATTCTAACCATGGGGACAGACAGTCTTTGCTGAGCAAAGACATTTCTAGAGAATGAGGCCTGTGAACTAATGTTTAATTTCCACTTCTCTACATTGTACCAAACTACCCCAGGCATCAATGTGAATGGTTTTGGTCTTGCTGTTACTGTTTTGTTGTTGTTGTTTTTAGTTGTCCTAGGACCTTACATTTCTTTTCCAGTTAGGATCAGGGTAGAAATGCAATCCTGGACAATTCAGGAACCTGAATTCGGGGAGACCACCATGTTAGCCAGCATTGTTGCATTTCCCGGGAGACCTGTGGGCAGAGACAAGTTGTGTGGGAATCCTCTAGGGTAAGACCAGTGGGCATGAGTCCCAGGAATTGTAGACTGAGTGGAATCAAGAGAATTGATTGGTATGGAGATCTGGGATGGTGCAGCTGGGAGCTAGCTCTGGAAGTGTGACTGGGGGATAGATTGGATGAGAGAATGAAGGATGGGAACAATTAAAATCACAGGCTTGGAACATGCAAAGTGAGCTATTGCTGGATTTCCTAAAGAAGGGCCATTCCAATGCACAACGAATGAAACCACTAGTGTCTCAGCATTCTCATGGCACTGGGGAATAAGCTTTTTAAAACATCATGACCGAGGAGGAGAGAAGATGGCGGCGATGGGAGTGCATCAACCCAGTGCGCTGCGTCACTGTGCCGGAGAAAGACGAGGTGAAACGGCTGAAGGCTACCTTGTTGGGAATTTCCAGTGAATCTAAAGGACTGATTTCCAGTGTGCAGGATTCGACGGCCGGGGCTCGGTCGCGGGCGATTTCTCTGCACGGAGGGTAGCAGAAACTGCTCAGCGGACCGCCCCGCGGATGGAGTAGCGGTGAGGTACCGAAGCGGGAGTACAGCGATGCGGATTCTGGGGGCTCCTGCCAGCAGTGCACCGGCCATGCTTAGTGCTGAGTTCCGGCTTTGAGACAGAGGAGAGAAGCGGTCCAGTTCGATTCTCGACACCGGTCGGACCACGGAGGAGGACAGCAGCCGCCATCTTGGAGAGCTGATGTAATGATCCCTGTTTTCTACTGATCTCAGCTCATTCAACTACGGAACAGGTGATTTCAGGCTGGTATTTGCCTGCGTCTCGCAGACAGATCGCTCAGGCTCGGGACTGGAGAACCTGAGGAGAATACTCTTCGGGGCTCGCTCTTGGCAAGGCGTGCGCCGGTCTTTGAGCGGCCGGATTCTGGTTCCCCGGGCTGCTTTAGCCCAGGGCGGGGGAACCTGCGGGGACTGCGTGCCGACGCCAGCTCCAAGTGGAACGTGCACTGAGGGGCGGCGGGGCTCTGACTCCCAGAACAGTTTTGGCCCGGGGCGGGGGAGCCCGCGGGGACTGCGTCTTTGACCCTGCTCCTAGCGAAGCGTGCACCGAGCCGGGAGAGTTTGGATTGACTGGGCTCGGGCTTCTGGGGCTGCTTTAGCCTGGGGCTCGGGAACCCGCGGGGGTCGCTCTGTGGAGCCTGCTCCTAGCAGAGCGTGGCTGGGATCGGAGAGGCCGGGTTCTGGCTCCCGAAACTGCTTTAGCCCAGGGCTGGGGAACCTGCGGGGACTGCGAGCTGACGCCAGCTCCAGGTGGAACGTGCGCTGAGGGGCGGCGGCGCTCTGTCTCCCGGAACACTTTTGGCCCGGGGCTGGGGAGCCCGCAGGGACTGCATCTTTGACCCTGCTCCTAACGGAGTGTGCACCGAGCTGGGAGAGTTTGGAGTGGCCAGGCTCGGTCTCCCGGGGCTGTTTTGGCCTGGGGCTTGGGAATCCGCGGCGGTTGCTCTGTGGAGCCTGCTCCTAGAAGAGCGTGGCTGGGATCGGAGAGGCCAGGTTCTGGCTCCCGAAGCTGCTTTGGCCCAGGGCTGGTGAACCTAAGGGTCTGCTTCTCGGTCCGGGTCCTGCTGGGTGCTGTGGGGGCCTGGGGGGCAGAGTGGAACTGCCACCTGCACCCAGAGCAGGCCAAGCGACCCGCTGGCGTGGTATCACGACACCCCAACTGCAGCTGGGGCCGAGGAGAGTAGCCGCCCACGCCTGGAACAGGACCAGCGACCCGAATGCGCAGTAGCCAAGTCACCCCATTTGGAGTGGGGGCTGTGAAGAGCCGCCCTCTGAGCCTGCAAGGTAAACAGACCTGCGACCCACTGGCAGGACAGGCCCAGCAGCCTGCCAGTGTGGTGGACAAGTAGCATCGAGGCAGTCACGTCACACTGGTTGGAGTGGGAGTTGAGCAGAGCTGCCGCCCGGGTCCGGAAAAGGCCCAGCGACCCGTTGGAGAGGCAGTTAGGTACCCCCACTGGGAGTGTGGGTTGAGCAGAACTGCTGCCCGAGCCCGCAAGGTAGGCAGATCTGTGACCCACCGGCGGAACAGGCTTAGAGGCCGACCAGCGTGGTAGACACGTCACACCAATTGGAGTAGGGGCAGAGCAGAGCTGCCGCCCACATCCGGATCAGGTCCAACAACCCGAGGGCGTGGTAGTTACATCACCACAATTGGAGTGGGGGCAGAGTAGAGCCGCCACCCGCGCCCGCAGGGTGGGCAGACCTGCGACCAACCAGCATGGTAGATAGATCACCCTAATTGGAGGAGGAGCACAGCCACTACCCGCCCTACAAGAGAGATCTCACAACTATACAAGAGCAATATAAATAAATAGGGGGAAAATTTCAAAAACACAACAGTTTCACCAAGCAGAAAGAAATGCAAGCAGTATGAAATGACAAGGAAAGAAAGGACCACAAGCAATGCAGGTCAACTCAACTCTAGAAGAGGTAATAGCTGCAACAGATGGAATGTCAGATAAAGAGTTCAGGATATACATGCTTCAGATGATCTGGAGTCTCAAGGAAGACATGAGACAGCAAAACCAGACAATGAAAGATCACTTTGACAAGGAACTACATAAACAAATCCAGGAAGTAAAAGACCAATTTCACAGGGAGATAGAGGTAATAAAAAACAAACAAATAGAAATCCTAGAAATGCAGGAAGCAATAAACCATCTTAAAACCTCAATTGACAATACTACCAGCAGAGTAGATCACTTAGAAGATAGAACATCAGACAATGAAGACAAAGTATTCCAACTTGAAAAGAACATAGACAGCTCAGCAAGTCTGCTAAGAAACCATGAACAGAACATCCAAGAAATATGGGATAACATTAAAAGACCAAACTTAAGAGTCATTGGGATTCAGGAAGGCACAGAGCTCCAAACCAAAGGAATAAACAATCTATTCAATGAAATAATACGAGAAAACTTCCCAGACTTGAAGAATGAAACAGAATCCCAAATCCTAGAAGCCTACAGGACGCCGAAAGTGCACAATCATAAGAAATCCACACCTAGACACATTATAATGAAGATGCCCAACATACAGAATAAGGAGAGAATTTTAAAAGCTACAAGAGAAAGAAAGCAGATTACATTTAGGGGTAAACCAATCAGGATAACAGCTGATCTCTCAACACAGACTCTGAAAGCTAGAAGATCCTGGAATAACATATTTCAAACACTGAAAGAAAATGGGTTCCAACCAAGAATCGTGTATCCGGCGAAATTAAGCTTCAGGATGGAAGATGAAATTAAAACCTTCCACGATAAACAAAAGTTAAAAGAAATCGCAGCTAGAAAACCATCTCTTCAAAAAATCCTTGGCAAAACATTACTGGAAGAGGAAATCGAAAACAACATTGAAAACCAAAAGTGGGAGGTAGGACAGTAAAGGGGGGAAAGTAATCAAAGAGGAAAACAAATCAGGTTTAGTAACATTAATAAACAAATATGGCTGGAGGAACAAACCATCTCTCAATAATAACCCTAAATGTTAATGGCTTAAACTCACCAATTAAGAGACACAGGCTAGTTGAATGGATCACAAAACAAGACCCAACAATATGTTGCCTACAGGAGACACATTTGATAGGAAAAGATATACATAGACTGAAGGTGAAAGGCTGGGAAAAATCATTCCACTCATATGGACTGCGGAAACAAGCAGGAGTGTCCATACTCATATCAAACAAAATAGATTTCAAGCCAAAGTTAATCAAAAGGGATAAAGAAGGACACTGCATACTGCTCAAGGGAACCATACACCAACAAGACATAACAATCATAAATATATATGCCCCAAATAATGGTGCAGCTACGTTCATCAAGCAAACTCTTCTTAAGTTCAAGAGTCTAATAGACCACCATACAATAATCATGGGAGACTTCAACACACCTCTCTCACCACTGGACAGATCTTCCAAACAAAAGTTAAATAAGGAAACTATAGAACTCAATAACACAATTAACAACCTAGACTTAATTGACATATATAGAATATACCACCCAACATCAAGTAGTTACACTTTTTTCTCAGCAGCACATGGATCCTTCTCAAAAATAGATCATATATTATGTCACAGGGCAACTCTTAGACAATATAAAGGAGTAGAGATAATACCATGCATCTTATCTGACCATAATGGAATGAAACTGAAAATCAACGATAAAAGAAGGAAGGAAAAATCATGCATCACTTGGAGAATGAACAATAGGTTACTGAATGATCAATGGGTTTTAGAAGACATTAAGGAGGAAATTAAAAACTTCTTAGAGTTAAATGAAAACACAGACACAACATATCAGAATCTATGGGACACATTGAAAGCAGTTCTAAGAGGAAAATTCATTGCTTGGAGCTTATTCCTTAAAAAAAGAAAAAACCAACAAATAAATGATCTCATATTTCATCTCAAAATCCTAGAAAAAGAAGAGCAAAACAATAGCAAAAGAAGTAGAAGGCAAGAAATAATTAAAATCAGAGCGGAAATTAATGAAATCGAAACGAAAGAAACAATTGAAAAAATTGACAAAACCAAAAGTTGGTTCTTTGAAAAAATAAAATCGACAGACCCTTAGCCATGCTAACGAAGAGAAGAAGAGAGAGAACCCAAATTACTAGCATACGGGATGAAAAAGGCATTATCACAACAGACACTTCAGAAATACAGAAGATAATCAGAAATTATTTTGAATCCTTATACTCCAATAAAGTAGAAGATAGTGAAGGCATCAATAAATTTCTTAAGTCATATGATCTGCCCAGATTGAGTCAGGAAGATATAGACGACCTAAACAGACCAATAACAATAGAGGAAATAGAAGAAACCATCAAAAGACTACCAACTAAGAAAAGCCCAGGTCCGGATGGGTATACAGCAGAGTTTTACAAAACCTTCAAAGAGGAACTAACACCAATACTTTTCAAGCTATTCCAGGAAATAGAAAAAGAGGGAGAACTTCCAAATACATTCTACGAGGCCAACATCACCCTGATGCCTAAACCAGACAGAGACACTTCAAAGAAAGAAAACTACAGACCAATATCTCTAATGAATCTAGATGCAAAAATCCTCAATAAAATTCTGGCGAATTGGATTCAAAATCATATCAAAAAATTATACACCATGATCAAGTAGGATTCATCCCTGGGATGCAAGGCTGGTTCAATATACGGAAATCAATAAATGTGATTCACCACATCAATAGACTTAAAAATAAGAACCATATGATCATCTCGATAGATGCAGAAAAAGCATTTGACAAAGTACAGCATCCCTTTATGTTCAAAACTCTAGAAAAATTAGGGATAACAGGATCATACCTCAACATTGTAAAAGCAATCTATGATAAGCCACAGGCCAGCATCATTCTGAATGGAGAAAAATTGAAGGCTTTCCCTCTAAGATCTGGTATAAGACAGGGATGCCCTCTCTCACCACTTCTGTTCAACATAGTCCTCGAAACACTGGCCAGAGCAATTAGACAGACGAAAGAAATTAAAGGCATAAAAATAGGAAAAGAAGAACTTAAATTATCACTATTTGCAGATGATATGATTCTATACCTAACAGACCCAAAAGGGTCCACAAAGAAACTATTAGAGGTAATAAATGAATTCAGCAAAGTGGCAGGATATAAAATCAACACGCATAAATCAAATGCATTCTTGTATATCAGCGACAAATCCTCTGAAACGGAAATGAGGACAACTACTCCATTCACAATATCCCCCCCAAAAATAAAATACTTGGGAATTAACCTAACAAAATAGGTGAAAGACCTATACAATGAAAACTACAGAACCCTAAAGAGAGATATAGAAGAAGACCTCAGAAGATGGAAAAATATTCCTTGTTCATGGATAGGCAGAACTAACATCATCAAAATGGCGATATTACCAAAAGTTCTCTATAAGTTCAATGCTATCCCAATCAAAATCCCAACAGCATTTCTTGTAGAAATAGATAAAACAATCATGAAATTCATATGGAATAATGAAAGACCCAGAATAGCAAAAACAATGCTAAGCAGGAAATGTGAATCAGGCGGTATAGCGATACCAGACTTCAAACTATACTACAGAGCAATAGTAACAAAAACAGCATGGTACTGGTACCAAAACAGGTGGGTGGACCAATGGTACAGAATAGAGGACACAGTAACCAATCCACAAAACTACAACTATCTTATATTTGATAAAGGGGCTAAAAGCATGCAATGGAGGAAGGATAGCATCTTCAACAAATGGTGCTGGGAAAACTGGAAATCCATTTGCATCAAAATGAAACTGAATCCCTTTCTCTCGCCATGCACAAAAGTTAACTCAAAATGGATTAAGGAGCTCTATATTAAATCAGAGACACGGTGTCTGATAGAAGAAAAAGTTGGCTATGATCTACATACTGTGGGGTCGGGCTCCAAATTCCTCAATAGGACACCCATAGCGCAAGAGTTAACAACTAGAATCAACAAATGGGACTTACTCAAACTAAAAAGTTTTTTCTCAGCAAAAGAAACAATAAGAGAGATAAACAGGGAGCCTACATCCTGGGAACAAATCTTTACTCCACACACTTCAGATAGAGCCCTAATATCCAGAGTATACAAGGAACTCAAAAAATTAGATAATAAGATAACAAACAACCCAATCAACAAATGGGCCAAGGACCTGAACAGACACTTCTCAGAGGAGGACATACAATCAATCAACAAGTACATGAAAAAATGCTCACCATCGCTAGCAGTCAGAGAAATGCAAATCAAAACCACCCTAAGATACCATCTCACTCCAGTAAGATTGGCAGCCATTATGAAGTCCAACAACAACAAGTGCTGGCGAGGATGCAGGGAAAAGGGTACACTTGTTCATTGTTGGTGGGACTGCAAATTGGTGCGGCCAATTTGGAAAGCAGTATGGAGATTTCTTGGAAAGCTGGGAATGGAACCACCATTTGACCCAGCTATTCCCCTTCTCGGTCTATTCCCTAAAGACCTAATAAGAGCATGCTACAGGGACACTGCTACATCGATGTTCATAGCAGCACAATTCACGATAGCAAGATTGTGGAACCAACCTAGATGCCCTTCAATAGATGAATGGATAAAAAAAAATGTGGCATTTATACACAATGGAGTATTACTCTGCATTAAGAAATGACAAAATCATAGAATTTGGAGGGAAATGGATGGCATTAGAGCAGATTATGCTAAGCGAAGCTAGCCAATCCTTAAAAAACAAATGCCAAATGACTTCTTTGATATAAAGGGAGTAACCAAGGACAGGGTAGGGACGAAGAGCTTGAGAAGAAGATTAACATTAAACAGGGATGAGAGGTGGGAGGGAAAGGGAGAGAGAAGGGAAATCGCATGGAATTGGAAGGTGAGCCTCAGGGTCATACACAATTACATATAAGAGGAAAGGAGGGGTAAGAGAAAAATAATACAAGTGAAGAAATGATTTACAGTAGAGGGGGTAGAGAGAGAAAAGGGGAGGGGAGGGAAGGGGGATAGTAGAGAATAGGATAAACAGCAGAATACATCAGTCACTAGAATGGCAATATGTAAATCAATGGAAGTGTAACTGATGTGATACAGCAATCGGTATACGGGGTAAAAATGGGAGATCATAACCCACTTGAATCAAATTGTGAAATATGATATATTAAGAACTTTGTAATGTTTTGAACGACCAACAATAAATTAAAAAAAACAAAACAAAACATCATGACCAATATTTCCTTGGAAAGCATCTCATTATTTTAATTAGTGTTAATTTGATTATTAATAAGGCTTAGAATTATCTCATTTACTTACATCATTTTTATTTATTTTGTAAATTTTTGATGTATTTTGTCAATTTTGGCTTGTAAGGGTAATTTGTATATTAGCAAAACCAGTTCTTTGTCATTTGTATTGCAAACATTTTTCCCAAGTTTGTCTTTTGAGTTTTTTTTTTTTAAAATGGTGATTCAAACATCAGAGAACCCAAGTAACTGAGTGATTCAGACTGAGACGATCCACCAGGAAGGGTGGTGAATCATGCACAAGAAAACCCTCTTCTATAGGAGTTACCACCTCTGGGCTCTAACCAAGTATTGCCATGCACTATGAGAAAACAGTTTTTCTTTTTTAAAGAAAGTTTGAAACTGAGCTTTAAAAATGGGAAGTTTCTTGATTTTTAAAAATCACATATGGGCTAAACAATGCTTATCTGATATCTCTATTTCTTCTGTGGCCCACCAGGGTGTGACCTCCTGGCTCAGATAATAGGGGCCTGGTACATAGGATGCAGCACAGTCTCTGGATCAGATGACCTTTCACAACTTCTCGGGCTCTCTGATTTCCTGAGCTATCTAAATTCGAGGGATTATTAATAGCGTCACTCTATCACTAGAATATGACTCAGCATATGAAAAGAGCAGATAGGATGGCGGAAGAATTAGGATTTGATGGATGGAAGAATGTTTCTGGGATTAATCTGCTCTGTATCATTTTATGCCAATAAATATTAATTGCTGGTAATAATAGTGTGGGGGAAATCACATAAGCAAGTTGTAAGAGGAGAGAAAGACCCAGGAGATATTTAAAGTAGAGATGGTGGTGGGGGGCAGAAAAGCAATTTTGGACTAAAACTTGGTGTTCAGAAAGGAAATTAAGAGTCTGAGCACTTTGCTCTCAGCCCAGTGAGTGGCCTGGAGACATAGGGTTGTCTGCAGACTGCATTAGTCACTAATAAAGTGGAGTGTTTTGGCTTGCAATAAAAATCAATGCTGTGGATGTTTTGTTCTGTGGTGAAGCTGAGAGAGGTGGAAGGGAACAGGAATTATTATCACCTCCCAATCCTTCATGATTTCTTTGAATCTTTATAGCCATGATTGGGGACATTGAAGACGGCCGGGGAGAGAGGGCGTTCCCTCCTGTCGCACCCGAGACCCGACAGAGTGATTCCTCCCTGCAGCTTTTGGAGGTTCTGCCTGCAGAATGCTAGGAAGCAGTTCCTTCAGGGCAGACAGACCTTCCAGTGTCCATGCACTACGAGGTTGTGGTCATGCTTGGTGGGATTCAGCCGTGCACAGCAACACAGTAGAGGCTGTCGCAGCCCCTCTCATGTCCCCTCAGCACTGGCCACCCCAGCTCACACCACCTGGTGGATTTCTCCTGTAAACACCCTCCCCTCTTTTCCTGAGGACTTTCTCTACCCTCAAGCTTGTCAGGAAGGAAGCTAACGCCGGGAGAGTAGCCCTCAAAAAGGAGTGTCCAGACTTGTAGGAAAATTCTCAGACTCCTTGTTCCCAGGATGGTCCAGTTCCGAGGTGAGCTCCCGGCTGTCTCCCAGACATCGCTACAGGTCTCAGCATGAAGCAGCTGCTCACAGACCTGGCCTGCTCTTCCTTTCTTATCTCTCTTGTCCACCTCCCTACCTGCACTTCTTGGGGTCACCTCTTAGGTGAACAGTTTGCCCTCAATTCCACAGCTCAGGGTCTGATTCTAGGAAAGCCCAGCCTACCATGGGCAACAAGGAACTTGCTGTGCAGACTAATCCAGGGGAATCGTAATTCTGGGTTAATGGTCCAATTGGGTCCCCTTCAAAATATACTTGCTGATGTCCTAACTTCCGGTACCTCAGGATGTGACTTTATTTAGAGGGAGAATCTTTATAGGGGCAATCAATTAAAATTAAGGTCACTAGGTTGGCCCTAGTCCAATACGACTGGTGTCCTTATGAAAAGGGAAACTTGGACATAGAGACAGCCAGCACAGAGAGGAGATGATGGAAGACACTGAAGGAGAAGACAAACTAAGGAAAGGACTGGAACAGACCGTCCCTCATAGTCTCAAGTGAAACCAATTCTGCAGGCACCTTGATATCAGACTTCTGGTTTCCAGAACTGTGAGGACAAGTCGGTTAAAGCCGCCCACGTTTTTTGGTACTTTGTCATTTGAGCCAAACAGCTGGTGGTCCTTTGTTATCACAGCCTTAGTAAATTAACACATCCTGACACCTGATGAGGTTTCCTATTGGCTCAGGCATTATTCTAGGCATTTTGTATACATTCCCTCAATTATTCTTCACAACAGTGCTTTGAGATTAATACCGATATTGTCTCCCATTTACAGACGAAGAAACAGAGGCACAAGGAGGTCAAGAAAGCTGGACACATATCTAGAATTGAATGCTGGCCGTTTGTTTTCAGAGTTGCACTCTGAGTCATTATGAAGTTCGCCTCTCACTACAGTGACCTTGAGCAGAAGAGCTTTTAATTGCTTAGACATCAGGCTTTTTTAAGGGGTGCATTGTAATTACACAATTTAGTGGGATTTGTCGTGATATGTTCACACATGCACATATCAGAATTTGGTTAACTTTCTTCTCAAGTATCTCTCCTTTCTCTCTCCTCCTGTATCCCCTATTTCCCTTCCTTTACTCTGTTGCTCTCATTTTCTGTTTTTACAAGATCCCTTTGATATTTTATTTTGCTCTCCAGCTTCCATAGATGAGAGAAAACATTTGACCTTTGACTTTCTGAGTTTTACTTACTTATGATGATAGTGATTGCAAAGTCCTGCATTAGGGTTCTTCAAAAAACAACAGGAGGGCTGGAGATGTGGCTCAAGTGGTAGCACGCTCACCTGGCATGTGTGCGGCCCGGGTTCGATCCTCAGCACCACATACAAACAAAGATGTTGTGTCCGCCGAATACTAAAAAATAAATATTAAAATCTCTCTCTCTCTCTCTCTCAAAAAAAAAAGCAACAGGAGATACATTTATATTGACATACTTCTCACTTTTTATGCATATATATTTATACACATATCTGTCAATAGATCATCTGTGTGTCTGTTTATACACCTATGCATCCATCTGCAAGTAATTCTTTTAAGGAATTGGTTCACACAATTGTGGAGGCTAATAAGTCTGAAAGCTGCATGCTGCAGACTCAGGGAGAGATGAGGCTGTGGTCTTCACTCTGAAGCCCATCTGGAGGCAGAATTCTTCTTTCTTTGTGAAACCTCTGTCTTTTCCAGTAAGGCCTTCAACTGATTGGATGAGGCCTGTTCATGTTATGCAGGGTTCTCTGCTTTCTTCAGTTATCCGATTTAACTGTTGAACGTATCTGAAAAATACCTTCACAGCAACACTTAGACTGATGTTTGACCAAATAGCTGAGAACTATCACCTACCCAAGGTGACCATCACAGGCCCCTTGGAAGATGGTGTGGCATAATGATTACTCCTAAGGAGGTGCTTACTCTTGAAACTGGTTAAGTATGAGGTCAGTCCCTAAAGTGAGTGTCTTCTTAAATTCTGAGTTCCATTTGTGAGAGAGAGAGAGAAAGGGGGGGAGAGAGAGAAGAAGAAGAAGAGGAGGAGGAGGAGGAGGAAGAGAAAAGAGAAAGAAAAGAGGGGAAAAGAAAGGGGCCAGGGACAAGATATTGTCCCCAAGGGCATGCTCTGAAAGACCCTCTCCCTTCAATTGGGTCCCACATCATACAGTTTCCACCAAGTCCAATAGTCCATTCAATTATGAATCCATCAGTGGGTTAATCCATCGATGAGGTTAGAGCCCTCATGATCCAATCACTTCCCCAAAGTCCCACCTCTGAACACTGCTGCACTGAGGACTAAGCCTTAAACATGTGAGCCCTTGGAGAACATTCCTGAACAAAACCATAACAAACTTCCTCATAGGATAATAAGACATTCTCTCTAATAACCTATCAGCCAATATCATGCCTTGGCGCATTTCCGTTGCTGTTAGGGTGGAGAGCAATCCCTGAACCTGGCTCTTGGACTCTATGTAATCCAGTCCCAACAAACAGCTATCCTCGCTTTGCTCCATACTTCTCTTAGCTGAGTCCTGGCACCAACAGCTGCTCCTAGTCACTCAAGTGTATGACTTTGGGTAGCGGCAGTCCCTGATCTATTCAGGCCAGCTGATCTGTTCCTTCTAGCACTTTCTTACTGGAAGTTGCTCCTACCTGCACTGGTTTTAACTTCCTTCCTCAGTAATCTTCTCAGCACTTCCCTGCCAGGGTCATATGAACCTCTTATTCTCTTTCATATAAATCTTCTTTGTAGCTTTTAATGTAGGTATATATTTATATTGCTGAGTGATTATTTGATATTTATTTAGTGTCTATTTTCCCAACTGTATTGCAAACTTGAAAAGAGCAAGTGCTTTATCTGTTTTGGTCATCATTGGACTCTTATCCTTTAGTAACAAAAAATAATGGTTGTGAGAAAAGAAATAAGCAGGAAAGGAAGGAAGGAAGGAAAAGAAATAAAATAAAAGAAGAAATGAAGGAAGGAAAGAAGGGAGGGAGGGAGAGAAGAAGACTGTGGAGTGGCTGTCAAGTAGCTTCTGCTTAATGCTACATGGCAGGCTTGGAATTTCTACTGATGACCTGTCAGCCAGGTAAGGAAGGCCCATCCTGTCCAGAAAGAACTGTATATTGCTCTTCTCGTGTCTAGTAGCTTTTCACTGACTGGCAGGTGCTTTTCTTATGAGACTTAGAAAATGGATTGGAGGATTTTTAAAGAATTTAATTTTCTGGGAACCAAAGAAGTAGACGTGAGCAGGTAGATGCTTGAGTTGATGCTCTTCTGAGTACCTCAGTTAAATGGCTGGTGGCAACATGTTTCCCATGGTTCAAGCTCCATTCTCCACCTGACACCCTCTCAGACTCTCTTAGTTAGGGATTGTTGGTTGTGGCAAATGGAAATCATGTCAAGCTACCTCAGTAACAGTGGGGAATTTTATTGTCAAGACAAAATAGTCAATTTCAAGGATAAGGGAGCTGAATGCAGATAGGCATCCTGGGAACTGGACTCCAAAAGCTACTGGGAACCAAAACTTTGTTCTCATATCTCAGGGGTGTTGTGGTCTGATTCATCTCTGATTCACTCTGATTCTTTTTGAATCCTTTGACCAATGTCCTCTGTACAAGGGCTAAATATGACCACCAGCCCTAAAATATATGAAGATAATCAGTTCAAGTTCTTACTACCAAAGTGGCTTACAGTATCTATGTTTCTTGGTTAAAATTCTTCAGAGAAGAAACATGAATCAACTGACCAGTCTCAGCATTTATAATGTCCATCACGATCATGCATTCAGATAAGGTCTGGGGCATATGACACGAACAGGGTTGCGCAGGTTTGATGTGCCTTATATATTTTTCATAGTGAGAGTTATAAAAGAAATAGACCATGCCTGGGGGTATCAATTCCAAACCATGTTTATTATACAAGCATTCAGAGTTCAAGTCCCTGCTGCATCACACATCTTTGAAACCTGCCAAAGTTCACCATAGATCTCTTGGAACACTACTTATTTCTAGTCATGGGTACACCGAGACTAGGCTGGTAATAGCTTGGAGGAATTGAGAAATCTTCAAAAGCTTTCCCTACCCTCAAACCTATAATAGATCTTCTTATTGTAGGTGGCCAGCCATGAGCCATTTATGAAGGGTATATATACTTTGAATTTTATTCTGAAGGTGATTAAGATGTTGGAACAGGGAAAAGACATTTCAGCTTTTTCTGTAAAGAACTGACAGAAAGGAGTTTAAAAGTGAGAGTAGAGAGACCAGTTTGAAAGCAATTGACAATAGTCTAAAACATTTTGAGAACAGCTGATCTAGGATGGTAATGGTGGAGAAGGAGGTCAGGTTTGAGATGTTTTCTGGAGGTAGATTTAAGAAGATTTACAGATAGTATAGCTGACTTTATTTTTTAAAGATAACCACACCAAGATACATGCACTCATACTCTCCTTGCAATATGATGTTGATATATGCCTCCATTGAGATGTCAGGGTTTATGATCCTTCCTCTCAAAACCAGGCAAATCTTAGCAGGTAGTTCAATCAGTAGAATGTGGAGGAGGGGACATATGTGAATGCTGATGCTAGGTCTTGTATAGCAAGATGGTTTCTGCCTGGCTCCCACTTTTTTAAAAAATTTTTTTATTGGTTGTTCAAAACATTACATAGTTCTTGATATATCATATTTCACACTTTGATTCAAGTGGGTTATGAACTCCCATTTTTACCCCGTATACAGGTTGCAGAGTCACATCAGTTACACTTCCACTGATTTACATATTGCCATACTAGTGTCTGTTGTATTCTGCTGCCTTTCCTATCCTCTACTATCCCCCCTCCTCTCCCCTCCCCTCCCCTCCTCTCTCTCTACCCCCTCTACTGTAATTCATTTCTCCTCCTTGTATTATTTTTCCCTTTCCCCTCACTTCCTCTTGTATATAATTTTGTATAACCCTGAGGGTCTCCTTCCATTTCCAAGCAATTTCCCTTCTCTCTCCCTGTCCCTCCCACCTCTCATCCCTGTTTAATGTTAGTCATCTTCTCATGCTCTTCTTCCCTACTCTGTTCTTAGTTACTCTCCTTATATCAAAGAGGACATTTGGCATTTGTTTTTTAGGGACTGGCTAGCTTCACTTAGCATAATCTGCTCTAATGCCATCCATTTCCCTCCAAATTCTATAATTTTGTCATTTTTTAATGCAGAGTAATACTCCATTGTGTATAAATCTGGTTCCCACTTTTGCCCAAAGAACTCAGTCACCATTTTGTGAGGAAGCCTATAGTACATGAAGAGGCCATGGGAGGAGTGTTATGGTCACAGCCCAGATAGTCCTTCAACTGTAGCCAGATATGCAAGTGAGTGAGTTAATAAAGTCCTAGCCCTTCTGTATGGTATCTGTGGCCTTGCTATGTACTATTTGAATCCCTGAATCCAAGAACCCATGAGTGATAATAAAAATAATTGTTTTTTGAAGCCATTGAGTTTTGGAATAATTTATTATGTGGCAATAGACAACCACATATTAAATGTTGAATATACGAGAAAACAGGGAAGAACTGGATGTAAGGATTTTGATCAGAGGGAGCAGAACATTTTTTGTTTTCATTTTCAGTGCACTGTCGTTACACATTATAGTGAGGTTCATTTAAACATATTCATAAATGCGTATAGTGTATTTTTCTCCATTTCAGTCCTCAGTATTATCCCTTATTCTTCCCCCCCCCCTTTATCCTCCGGATCCCCTTACTCTATTCCATTGGTCTTTATTCTATTTATTTTTAAATTAGTGCATTATAGTTATATATAAAATTAGAATGCATTGGGATATGTTCACACCTGCATATAGCATAAGTTGGTCAGTTCTCCCCCTTTCCTTTTCCTTCCCTACCTCCTTTTTCATTGGTTCCCTGCTTCTACTGTACTGTTTCCCTTCTATTTAAAAATATTTTTTAAAAAGTGGACTCATGAGTTCTCCCTGGGAATATGAGGTTTGAGATAGTTTCCCCCAGTACCCTCTATTCACACTGCCCTTCCTGTTTCTTGAACACAGCATGTTTACTCCCCTTCTAGCTTACAATGATGGAATCACCCGTCATATATTTTGTAATATATGGCAGTGACCCTGGGTCACAAGTGGATCGAACCACAACTTTTTCTTAACTCAGTTTAAGCCAATTAGAATAATTTCCTGGGAATTTGGAAGTAGGTCAATAGAGTTAAGAGGTATGCATGCAACTAAACCCAAAGCATCTAAACTTGGATTCTGTGAATTTATATATTCTGCACAGCACAGTAGGTAGAAGGTGGAGAGAGAGAGAGAGAGAGAGAGAGAGAGAGAGAGAGAGAGAGAGAGAGAGAGAGGAATACCAAGAATGAACTTATACAATAGATGGAGATGGACAGGAAGTACTACCCGACTTCCTACAGAGTTTCCAACTGGAATCCTGGCTTGGGTTCTGAATAGACATTTTTTTTTTTTTTGGCACTGGGGGTTGAACCCAGGGGTGCTTAACCACTGAGCCACATCCCCAGCACCTTTAAAAAAATATTTTTATTTAGATACAGGGTTGCTGAGTGTCTCTCTTTGATCTCACTATCCTCCTGCCTCTGGCTCCCCAGCCTCTGGAGTGTGCAACTGTGCCCTGACTTGAATATACATATTCTTATAATAAAATTTATTTTGCTTTGTACTTGTTGTCTTTGTTCAAGTTGTTTTTGGTGATTTACAACAAAAGAGTCCCAGCTGATATATACAGTTAATCAGAAATTCCTTTCCTCTCCAGTAGGTAACACCAAGCTCAAGGTTCTTTGAAATGGCATTGCTAGGAGACTTCCTGGACACCCGAGCTCTGCCTTACCTTATGAGGCCTCCTGAACACCCAGAGCTCTGCCTCACTTATGGAGCCTCCTGGACACCCCAAGTGCCATCTCACTTGCTCAAGGTATATACAGATCTTGACCTCATGGTGCTAATAGACAACTTGATACTCCATACTGATCATGCTGGTTTGGTTAAGGAGATTACATGGTTTACACATATCGTTACTACATGGGATCTTTTGGTTTATATCTTGGAGAAATGAGAAGATGAAGGTGTCCTTGAGGAAGGTTCCTAACAATTACTCTCTGTAGCTGTGTAATGTGCTAACATGCCATTATTTTCACCAGTTACTGGTAATGAGGCGTCATTAGTAAAAAAATGTCTCCTCTTCTTTGAGAAAATCAGCTTTCATCGCTGAGAAGTATTATGCTTTGTTTGAATGTGTTTATTGTAATGATACATAGAAATAGTGTATCCCTCCTAATGATGGGTTGTCAGGGTGTTAAAATTCAGACTGGCTTGCGACTGTACTGAGGATGTGATTAGTGAATACATGCTATTAATTGTTCCAGAGCAAAGCATAAGAAAGAGCCTTCCATCAGTGAGGCCATCTGTGTCACACTATGGAAGTTGGAAAAAGACCTTCTTGGATCTTTGTAAAAGGTAAGGCACTAAATGGAGGGTGATTTTAATTTCTGGCATTGTAATAAGCAGGAAAGTCAAAGGAAAAATATGGCTTCCTATGCCAGCTGTTAGTACTAAGATAATTTGATTTCTTCCTTTTGAAAAGTACAAGAAAAAATGAAATAACAACTTCTGTTTCTTGAGCACTTTCTATATGCCCCATGAGGTTCTAATTCATCTCTGTAAGGTTGGTGGGTGTGAATGGCCCCTGGTAAGCTTCTAGCCCCTGCCCCCCTGTGTCCCTGCTTCAGAAGAACAGGGAAAGTCACATAACCTTCTCAGGATACAGTGCATATGGCGCTGTGCTGAAACATCGAAGGTACTCCGTGAACATAGAGCACATCACTTTTTCTATGCATTTTTCTTCAGGAGGAAGGCTGAGGTGGACAGAAAGTGAGGCAGAAGTCTTGGTCAGAGTTTACACGGCAGTGAGGGGGACAGACAATAAATATAATAAGTAAGTTATATGTTATTTTCTAGGCTATGCAAGAAAATTAGGCAGGACAATGAGAACAGGAAGTTTGAAATTTTAAGCGTCAAAGTTGAGGCCAAAATGCCACTTCTTAGAAATCATCTCCTCTGAATTTGCATCATGGTTTGGAAATGATTGATCATATATATGGCCTTCTTATGGTAGCCTATAAAGCTATTGAAGGCAGGAAATATGTATGTATCTCTCTATATGTATAAATGTCAGTCCTGGCTACTAGGGCACCTTCCACAAGGAAAGATGGATGACAAAATGACCGAGGGTGCAGATGGCTCCCACCTGTCCTGTGCCTGGTTCCTCCTATCCCAAAGGAGTTTCATCTGAACCTTCTTCTTTTCCTTTTTCTTGCCTGGACATTTTGAAAGTCATAAAAAGTGCTTGTGCCTCTGATGCTAAGAATAATTGCCACAATTTCTCAGCTGCAGAGAGCTGGCCAAGGTTATGCCAACCTGCACACTCTGCCAGTTGCTTCTCGGGGAAATGCGCTTGTCCTACTTATTTTCCCCCTAGGGTTTCTCTTGTGTTAAAGATTAAAGGGAGAAACTCGATGAAGCACCTGACCCCAGAGAGGGCCAACTGGTGGCTACAATGGGCCTCTTCTTCTCTGCAGTGAATGGGTTTCTATTTTACCATCTCTGGGGAAAGGCTGGGTATTTACAAAGTGTCCATTCTCCCAGGTCACAGGTGGCGAGGGTGGCAGCCTATGATTCATGACGTCACTATGACAGAGGAAACTGGGAGATAGATGCTTCCTCCTGGGACAAGGCAGAACTGGAACTTCAGGTTTCCTCATCCTTCTTAACGATGGCCCAATAAAGCCCGTGGCTTTAAGAAATGGGGACTGAAGAGAAGCCTCAGGCCACAGTGTGCCATCTGTACATGAGGAAACTCCAGTATCAGCAATAACCTCTCCCTGGAGACTCAGACCAGTCACTGACTGGCCACAGGGCTGGCACAGAACACACCGGTACAATCTTGTGCAGGAGCTAGGAGCCCCCAGCAGATGACCCCCAACCTGCTTCTGCTTGCATGAGGGATGCACATGTGGGAAGAAAAAAGAATCACTAAGTAAAACATCTCCAGCTTTCTGTCGTTAAGTGACTAAACTGTGATCATCTCTATATTTTGTGTGTGCATGTGGGGAACAGTGAAAAGCAACAGATGTGAGCGTGAAAGTTCAGAGATGGAGAGACTCACCCAGGATCACACAGCTTTAGTCAAGGATGGTGGTGGGGCTGGGCCAGGATGTCCTGTCACCCGAGCAGAGTTCACCCGGAGATCACCATCAGTGGATGACCAGAAGGTCATGAGCAGAGAAAAAACAAGGAACAAAGGAGACACACCTGGGAAAGGGGAAGGGGGCTTCAGGGAGGAGTCTGATCTCATTCACCCTGACCACACCTGTCCTGTGCTGCCAAGTCAGCTTTTGGTTTTACTTGTCCTGAGGACAATGGCTCTGTTTAACATTGACCTTGCTTCCAGTTTCTTTGTAAAAGAATATTATTTTAATTGTATATAATTTGACATAGACATACAATGTGGAATGACCACCTCAGGGTAGTTAACATTTCCATCTCTTTAAAAACATTTCATTCCAGCGAATACTAAACCTTGCCCATGTAGAATTCTGGCATGGCTTTCCTTAATTCATTAGCAAAATGTTCCAGCCACATTGCTTGTCACATTGAATTTTAAGAGACTTCCTTTTCATCTGATTATTATTTTTTTCTTCTTCCTTTTTTTTTTTTAGTTGTAGATGGACACGATACTTTTATTTATTTATTTATTTATTTATTTTTTTATATGATGCTGAGGATTGAACCCAGTGCCTCAAACATGAGAGGCAAGCACTCTGCCACTGAGCCACAACCCCAGCCCTCATCTGATTATTCTTTTGCTAGATTCTGATCTCCTTGCCGTACTTGAACACACCAGGCATGATGAAACCTCAAGACTTTTGCACTTACTGTATCCTCTCCTACAATACTATTCCCCTAGATGGCTTGCTGTCTGGATTCCTCTAAAATCTTTGCTCACAGATCACCTTTTAATGAGATTTTCTCTGATCACCCTGTTTAAAATGGAAAAAAGCTCCCTGACATTCTTTTCTGCTGTATTTTTTCTAGATAGCTCTTATCACCATCTAATATGTTTTCCTCTGGAATTTTAGCTTCTGTCACCCTACAAGAATGCAAGTTCATGAGGGCATAGCTCTCTGATGTGTTCTCAGTGCTTTAAAAAAGTCCCTGGCAGGTGAAAGTACTTAGGAAATATTTGTGGAATAAGTGATGAATGAATAAACGTACAATGGCTTGTTAGAAATACCACAGTTCCTGGCACATAACATATGCTTAATGTCTGTGGAAGGAAAAACTCACTTTCTTTCTCCCAATAAGAAAGTCTTCTTCTCGATCTTGTCACAAATGGGCTCTTTAGGTAACAGGCTCTCCACATCCAGAATCCTCTGCAGACATTATTAAGCTCGTCTGTGATTCCCGTTCCTTTTTGAAATAGGCCAGTCACTTCCGTGACTGCTTTGATGTCTGTTTTCCCCAGGGGGCTTTGAACTTTTCAGTGGGGAAGGGCAGTGTGAGCCTTGCTTGCTGCTGTTTCTGTACCTTCAGTTCACTGCCTTTTTTTTTTTTTTAAAAGAGAGAGTGAAAGGAGAGAGAGAGAGAGAGAGAGAGAGAGAGAGAGAATTTTTAATATTTATTTTTTAGTTCTCGGTGGACACAACATCTTTGTTGGTATGTGGTGCTGAGGATGGAACCCGGGCCGCACGCATGCCAGGCGAGCGCGCTACCGCTTGAGCCACATCCCCAGCCCCGTCGTCAGTGCACAGCAAATGAGTATCTGTTGATGGAAGGGACCAGGTGCTGCTAGCAGTGCCAAGGAGAGAGTAGACTACATTCTTTGACTTCAGGGTCCAGTGAGGGATGCTTTAGGGAAGTCCCTCCCCTCATGCCTTGGTGAGTACATCATGTGGGAAATTCCTTCTTTTGAACCGTTGACGTTTACAAAATTGTTCACCTTCTGGAGTTTCAAGATTGCACATAGAGATTCTGTTGTTTATTTAGCACAGGAAAATTATAAAACACTCCCTGGATTTCTCTATTTTTTAAAAAAAATATTTTTTAGTTGCCAATAGACCATTTATTTATTTATTTACATCTGGTGCTGAGAATTGAATCCAGTACCTCACACATGCCAGGTAAGTGCTCTACCACTGAGCTACAATCCCAGCCCAAGGATTTATTTATGTTTAAAAACTGCTGTTCAGAAGTCTTCCAACTTGTAGGATAGAGGTAGAGATAGTGGGCCACCAAAAAGCCTCATTCTAATAACATCATCACCACCACCACCACCACCACCACCACCACTACCACCACCACCATCACTATAACTTGATTTATCCTAATGGAAGAGATATGATTAAATGTAATGAGTGCACAGCCTGTGAATTTTCCATAATATACATTTTTTAGGTATTTGGTTTCTTTTATAGATTTAGTTGGATTTTGTTTTACGAAAATCAGATTTTTTTTTGTTTTAACAAACTTAAAGCATACATAAATATATAAAGTAAAAAAAATAAGTGCGATTCCTTCCTTTTCGAGATTCTGACTTTCAATCTTATCACCCAGGTACACGATTAGTTTTGTATGAATCTGTTTATGCTCATTAAACTATTTGCTTTTTTTCTAAACAAAAATCATATCATAATTTACATCATTTTCTGAAACTTTTCATTTTATGTTACTATTATGGATAACTCATCATTTGTTAATTTCAGGCATTCCTTCTCTTTTTTTAAAAAAAAATTAATTGTTTTAATTAGTTATACATGATAGTAGAATACATTAATGCACTTTGATACATCATACATAAATGGGATATAATTTCTCATTTTTCTGAGTATACACGTTGCAGAATCATATTAGTCATGCAGTCACATATATACATACAGTAATAATGTCTATTTCATTCTACTATCTTTCCTATCCTCACATCCTCTACCATCCCCTCCCATCACTTCCCTCTACCTAATTTAAGGTAATGCTATTCTTTCCTAGCCCCCTCCCCGCCTTATTTTGAATCAACATCTGCATATTGGAGAAAACATTCCGCCTTTGGTTTTGTGGGATTGGCTTATTTTGCTTAGTATGATATTCTCCAACTCCAACCATTTACTGGCAAATGCCATAATTTCACTCTTCTTTAAAACTGAGTAATATTCCATTTGGTATATATATATATCACATTTATATATATCACATTTTCTTTATCCATTCATCTATTGAGGGACACTTAGATTGGTTCCATAGTCTAGCTATTGTACATTGAGCTGCTATAAACATTGATGTGGCTGCATCACTATAATATGCTGATTTTAAGTCCTTTGGGTACAAACCAAGGAATGGGTCAAGTAGTGGTTCCATTCCCAGTTTTTTGAGGAATTTCCATATTGCTTTCTATACTGGTTGCACCAATTTGCAGTCCCACCAGCAATGTGTGAGTGTACCCTTTTCACCACATCCTCACCAACATTTATTGTTGCCTATATTCTTGATAATTGCCATTCTGACCATCATCCTTGAAATTCCAGTCAGAGCAATTAGATAAAAGAAAGAAATTAAAGGGATACAAATATTTAAAGAAGAACTGAAACTATCACTATTTGCTGATAACATGATTCTATATCTAGAAGATCCAAAAAATTCCACCAGAAAACTTCTAAAAGTAATAAATGAATTCAGCAAAGAAGTAGGATATAAAATCAACACTCATAGATCAAATGCATTCCTATACATCAGTGATGAATCTACCGAAAGAGAAATTAGAAAAACTATTCCATTCACAGGTCTCAAAAAACTAAAATACATGGGAATCAATCTAACAAAAGAGGTGAAAGACCTCTACAATGAAAACTACAGAACACTAAAGAAATAAACTGAAGAAAACCTCAGAAGAGGGCTGGGGATGTGGCTCAAGTGGTAGCATGCTCACGTGGCATTGCATGTGGCCCGGGTTCGATCCTCAGTACCACATAAAAACAAAGGTGTTGTGTCTGCCGATAACTAAAAAAAAAAAAAAAAAAAAAAAAAAAAAAAAAAAAAAAAAAAATTAAAATTCTCTCTCTCAGGTAAATAGGGAGCCTACATCCTGGGAACAAATTTTTACTCCTCACACTTCAGATAGAGCCCTAATATCCAGAGTATACAAAGAACTCAAAAAATTAGACAATAAGATAACAAATAACCCAATCATCAAATGGGCCAAGGACCTGAACAGACACTTCTCAGAGGAGGATATACAATCAATCAACAAGTACATGAAAAAATGCTCACCATCTCTAGCAGTCAAGGAAATGCAAATCAAAACCACCCTAAGATACCACCTCACCCCAGTAAGATTGGCAGCCATGATGAAGTCAAACAACAACAAGTGCTGGCGAGGATGTGGGGAAAAGGGTACTCTTGTACACTGCTGGTGGGACTGCAAACAGGTGCGGCCAATTTGGAAAGCAGTATGGAGATTCCTGGGAAAGCTGGGAATGGAACCACCATTTGACCCAGCTATTGCCCTTCTCAGACTATTTCCTGAAGACCTTAAAAGAGCACACTACAGGGATACTGCCACATCGATGTTCATAGCAGCACAATTCACAATTGCTAGACTGTGGAATCAACCCAGATGCCCTTCAATAGATGAATGGATAAAAAATGTGGCATTTATACACCATGGAGTATTACGCAGCACTAAAAAATGACAAAATCACGGAATTTGCAGGGAAATGGATGGCAATAGAGCAGATTATGCTTAGTGAAGCTAGCCAATCCCTAAAAAACAAATACCAAATGTCTTCTTTGATATAATGAGAGCAACTAAGAACAGAACAGGGAGGAAGAGCAGGAAGAAAAGATTAACATTAAACAGAGACATGAGATGGGAGGGAAAGGGAGAGAAAAGGGAAATTGCATGGAAATGAAGGGAGACCCTCATTGCTATACAAAATTACATATAAGAGGTTGTGAGGGGAATGGGAAAATAAACAAGGAGAGAAATGAATTACAGTAGATGGGGTAGAGAGAGAAGATGGGAGGGGAGGGGAGGGGGGATAGTAGAGGATAAGAAAGGTAGCAGAATACAACAGTCACTAATATGGCAGTATGTAAAAATGTGATGTGTAACCGATGTGATTTCTGCAATCTGTATTTGGGGTAAAAATGGGAGTTCATAACCCACTTGATTCTAATGTATGAAATATGATTTGTCAAGAGCTTTGTAATGTTGTGAACAACCAATAAAAAACAAAGAAAAAAAATTCTCCTCTCTCTCTCTCTCTCTCTCTCTCTCTTTAAAAAATAAAGAAAACCTCAGAAGAAGGAAAGATCTCCCATGCTCCTGAATAGGCAGAATTAATGTTGTCAAAATGGCCACACTACCAAAAGCATTATACAGATTTAATGCAATTCCTATTAAAATCCCAGTGAAATTCTTCATAGAAATAGAAAAAGCAATCATGAAATTTATTTGGAAAAATAAGAGACCCAGAATAGCTAAAATAATCCCTAGCAAGAAAAGTGAAGCAGGAGGCATTACAATACCAGGCATGCCTTCAACTCCAACTCCCACCAAAGATGCATAATGTTTCCTAGTAGGAAGGGATCTTCACGTGATACGGGTTAGAAGTGGAATTGCTGATAGATTTGTCCTGTGACTATTCAGCCAAGCTAGAATAGAGCAACATTTTTTACAATTATTTTATTTGCATAGTTTTAGTTCAGTTTGGACCATAATAAACATTTGCATGAGAGTTGGAGGAATGAAGGAAATGAAGTAGAAGCCATATTCCTTTTAGGCTCTGAAGACCGGTGCAGGGGACCAGGGGATGGAGAGAAGGAGAATGTTGGGGCTCACCTCCTACAGCATGATGTCACTTATCTGCTGTTCCACCAGAGGACCATTCCCAGACCGCCGCCACTTCTCCTGCCAGGGGTCTTCTAAAGCTTTAATTCCTGGTATTTCCTATCATCCTTCTCTCCCCAAAGTTTAAAAATACTTTTCTTATTTTTATAAATAAAATGATACTGATTCATACATTATTTTTATGTGATATGCCAATTTTCTAATCACCGGTTAGTGGTTTATTTATCGATTATTTTGACACTTCATTTTCATATCATATTTCCATATTGATTTGAATTTCTTTTCAGTACTTCTTTTTTTTTTGTTCCATGGATATATTTTAATTCTGCAGTAGTATTTAATTTAATCTGTTTAATTTCTGAGGCTTTGGAGTTGATTTTGGTTTCTGACAAGGCAAAGTATCTCATTAGCATTTTAAAAAAATGTCTTTATTTTTCTTATTTCTCCAAATTTTGAGATAAACTTTAAAATCAACTTGTCATGTTTTATCAATGGATCAGTTATCTGTTGCCAAATTTTTATGATTGCTGAAATTTTCAGCTGAGTCTATGGGTTGACTAGCGCTCTTGGTTTTGGCTGAGGAGGCTGATGCATCTGTGGACTGTGAACCAGGTTGTAGGTTGGCTACTGTTTTTTCAGATCTTTGGGAGTTTCTTGGCTGTAAGTCATACTTGGCTGGGATAGCTGGATGCTCCTCCACGTGATATCTCATCCTCCAACAAGATAGTTTATACTCATCACATAGATCTAGAATTAGAGCTGTTCCAAGAATTAGAGCAGAAGTAAGCGAGGTGCCTTGAAGCTAATGCTCAGAAATGGCATGCCATCCCTTCAGTAACAATCCATGGGACAAAGCCACAAAATCAGAAATATTCAGGGGTGGAGAAACAGACTCCATCTCTGGGAGGGCAAAGCTGCAACCACATTGCAAATGTCACAGTAGAGGGTAACTCTTAACTCGGTCATTGATAAACTATCATTATAACACAACCGACAACATGAATAGGGAATTCATTGGGATTTTGATTAGATTTGAATTAAAGCAATGGATTTCATTCTGACAGTTTTTGCAAGATTGAATTTTCCCATTCAACAACATGGTATTTTTTTCCCCATTGAGACATATATTTTAAAAATTTATTTATGATGCCGAGAATGGAATCCAGGGCCTCACACATGCCAGGCAAGTGCTTTATCGTTAAGCCTCATCCCTAACTCCTTCAATAGATTCTTAAAATTTTGTTTACATATAGCGGAGTGTTTCTTATATTGTTTATTCCTAAATAGTAATCATAGTTTTTGTTACTGTTGTGATTTAAATTTCTATTTTACTGTGTTGTTTAGTGTTATCCAAAAAATATAACATAAACCATAAATATGACACACAAACATAATTTAAAATTCTTTTAATATTAACAGATGAAATTAATTTTTTATAACATTTTATTTAATACCATATCTAAAAAACTAGCATCTAAACATGACATAAAAAATTTAAGGTATTCTACATTCTTTCTTATATTGAATCTTCAAAATCCAGCATTGATATTAGAACTGAATTCTTTTTTATATTTATTTTTTAATTGTGGTTGGACACAATACCTTTATTTTGTTTATTTATTTTTATGTGGTGCTAAGGATCAAACCCAGGGCCTTGAATGTGCTAGGCAAACGGTCTACTGCTGAGCCACAACCCCAGCTCCTTAGAACTGAATTCTGACTAGCAACATATCAAGTGCTTAATAGCCAGCCACCTGTGGTTAGTTCTGCCATAACAAACAACATGGTTGTAGGCATTTTTAGCTATTAATTTTTAATGTTTTTCTTGTACATAGATACCCCATTGATAGATTAGATTGTGATAACTCTTCAGCCATTAACAATATATGACCTATAAATTATGATAGTTTTCCAATTCATCAAAATATGTAACATTTTGCTTTATTTTTCTAATCTGTTGTGTTGCTTAGGACCTTAGAGTAATGTTGGGTCAGGACTGTGAGGGGAAGCTGCTTTGCTCTGCATGTGAACGTAGTCAAAATGTCTTCCGTAGCCTGCCATTCCGTAGCACTTGCCATTAATGTTGGAATCCACTGTCCCTCATCAGCACAGACAAGATAGCTCCACTATTTTTTTTAAATTAAATTATTTAATTATTATAATTTGTTGTATATGATGGCAGAATGCAATTCATTTCATATTACACATATAGAGCCCAACTTTTCAAGTCACTGTATGCAAAGTATTTATTTTCACACCAATTGTGTCTTCAAACATGTGCTTAGGGTAATGATGTCTAACTCAGTCCACCATCATTCCTACTCCCTTGCACCCTCCCTTCCCCTCCCTCTCCTTTGCCCTATCTAAAGTTCCTCCATTCCTCCCATGCTCTCTGCCATGGCCATTATGAATCAGCATCCTCATATTGAAGAAAACATTTGGTCTTTGGCTTTTTGGGATTGAATGTAGCTCCGCTATTAATTGCTCAAATTTGTTATTGTTGTTGTTTATATTTTCATGTAAAGAATAAGTGTTCAACTTTATCAAGTGCTTTTTCTTAAGGATGTATCACAAAGGACACATGATTTTCTCTTTTAATATGTAAAAACCTTCTCATGAATAGATGCTCTACTGTTGAGCCATCCTTACATTCTTGTAAGAAGTCACAAGCTTATATGTTCACAATAGTGAACTCAGTTTGCTAATTTTTATCCAAAGTCTTTGCAACTGGAGATAAAAGTGAGATTTTTGTATGATTTTATTTTGGTGTGCATATATGCTATCTCTGTCTGGTTTTGATATTAATGCTGTGCTAGCCATTATGTGCTCAGAAGTTTTAAAATATCATAGGGATGATCTATCCTTATAAGTTCCAAAGGTCGTTGGCATAAAACCCATAATATTTTGATGCCTTTGATGGAGGTAGGTCTTTTACTACTCTTCAACTCTGATGATATACTTACTTTCCTATTTCTTTTGTGCTGGTTTAATAATTTTAACATTTTCTTGAGAAGTGAAGCATGACTTTTAGGCCTTCAACAGTTGTGTAGGGTATCACAGTTTTTATTACAAAATATCTAAAGCACACAAAATGCAAACAGTTATATGATGAATGCTCATCCAGGTATACCCATTTTCCTTCTTCTGCAGAGATCATAACTGAACTTGGTGCTAACATTCCCACACATGCTTTTGCTTATTCTGCACACATTTATGTCTCCATATCAACCCACGGTTTATTTATATTTATTTTAAAACTTCACATCTGTTGGTGCCATGGTATTCATAATGTTCAACTCTCCAGCAATGTTATTCATAACCATCATAAGCCTGATGCTTATGGGATTTATCCATACTGATACACATAACTTCAGGTCATATTTAATTTTTTGTTAGTACGATATATTTGCGATGTTCTTTCTTATAATAGACTATTAACTACACAAACTGTGTCTTCTCATTGCTCAGTCTTAGTGGCACTCCTTTATTTTGTTTTATGTCTTTTTTCCCTCATTTGGACTGGCAATATATTTGTCTATTTTGTTGATTATTTCAAAGAACCAACTCATGGTTTATCAGGTCTATTTGAAATTTAACACATATGTCATTACTTTCTATTGAAAAATTTTAAACTTTCTTGTAGCTTCTTTTTGATGTGTGTGTGCATGTGCTATTTGTGTATTTCCTTGTAATATATATTACATTTTATTTGTTTATTTACTTATTCATTTATTATTTATTATTGTTTTGTACCAGGGATTGAACCTAAGGGTGTGTAAACACAGAGCCACAGCCCCAACCCTTTTTTATTTTGAGACAGGGTCCCACTAGGTTGCTTACAGCTTTGCTAAATTGCTGAGACTTGCTTCTAACCTGTGATCCTCCTGCCTCAGTCTGCAGAGCCACTGGGATTACAGGCAAGCACCACTGAGACTCCTTGTTCCGTTTGTTTTTTGATGTCCATATTGTCTAATAAATATATTAAAAGGCCTACTTTGCCCCTCTGCTGTTGCTGCTCTGATTCACATATTTCAATATATACTTAATCAAGGTCAGTTATTTCTAAATAGTTTGTGATTTTGGGATGAGCTTTATTTTATCTCAAGAGTAACTGTTCATGTTACTTCATTATGTCAAAATGGCTAATAATTTCTTCAGTTAGGTCTTTGTTAATTTCTCTATGCCTTATGTTGTGGTCAGAGAATGTGCGTCTTGTATGATTAACTCACAGTTGAGTGATAAGTCGGCCAGCTATGGAATAGTAGATTGAAAGCCATTCTCTCTGACCTATGTAGACATTTTTCTTTCTTTCGGCTTCTATTATTCAGTATAGAAGATGAAAAATTTGACGGCAGTCTCCTTGTTTCCTTATAAATCACCCGTTTTTGTTTTTTGTTTTTCCCTACAGAAATGTACAATGTACTCATTCTAGCCTTGCATCTAGAAGTATGTCTTGTTTCAATATTGGCATCAGGGTCTTGTCAAGTTCTTTGAATCTGAAGGCCTAAGATTTATTTTCTTAGACTCAAGAAAGTTTCTTTCTGTTATTTCTTTAATTTTATCTTCCTTTACCTTTTTTTAAAAAATTTTTTTGTGCCTCTTAACTTTTTTCACAATTCTCATTCTCTCTGGTCCCATTTTTGCTCTATATTCTGCTAAGTGTAGCAGGTGTATAAGTTATAGTCTCAATATAGGTGTGTGAAAAAAAAACTTTAAAAGTTTGTTTTAATTAAACTCAGTCATTTTCAACTGGGGGACGTGGGGGGTGAAGCAAATCCTTTCCAATGCAGGGCCACTCTCTCACTTTCAGTTTTAAGCAAAGCCCATTCAGGATTAACACTTAGTTTGAAATTCTCCTCTTTGTTCCCTTCTTCTCCCTGGGAGCGCTTTAAAATTTCAAGGGCTTTGCCAATCACTCTGGCATCGAGATAGGACATTTGGCACAGCCAGTTCCCTGTGCTCCCCTGTCCTCTGTCTAGATGCAGCTAGCTCACTTTTTGTTCTTGGGCTGCTGCTGCCCATAGTCAGGCCACAGCTTCTCTTTTCAGATCCATGCTCTCCACGTTCTCTCTGCATAGCCCAGAGGCTACCAGCACTCTCAGCAGTTTATTGCATGGAGGTGTTAGGGTTCTGTGAGGTTGTTTTGGCCCCTCTGCCCTGACACCCTTACCAACCATTGCTGGTGCATGGCTCTGCTGGCATGTTAGGATTCTTGGCAAGGTTTGCCATTATCCTAGGAAGCAAGACACAAGCATCCCGTCTTCCAGATGCCTCTGAAAACAGGATGAAGACTTAGGTGGCTTTCTGATGATTTCCTCTGGGAATCATCCTGGGTTGAGGGATGTCGGACACTGGCTACTTCTTAAGAATCCAGAAAACACCTGTAATCTAATCAGGGCACCCTCTCCGCCCCCCGCCCCTTACCTACAGATAACGTGTCACTTTAACAAAGAGAATGAGTCTATATACTTTGGATAATGATGTCCATCACATTCCACCATCCCTGCTAACCCCTTGCCCCTTCCCTTCCCAAAGTACATGTATGAAGACAAAAATTGGTGTGAACATACATTATATACAACCAGAGTTATGAAAAATTGTGCTGTATATCTGTAATAAGAATTTTAATGCATTATGTTGTCAATTATTTTTTAAAAATCAATTAAAAAATTAAATATCAACAACAACAACAAAAAGAGAATGACTCTATATAGTGTGACTTTTATGCTCAGTGGTATAATCTCTCCCTTGTTTTCCAGGATTGCTCTTTATATCAGAAGATCCTTTTGGGGGAATTCCAATGAATTTTTTTTTTTTTTAATTTTCAATATAGTCTCTCTTGCAATGAAAAACTTTTAGCCTTAAGGCAATTTTTATCTTTAATGCATTAAAACTGACTTCAAAATTCTCTTGGCTCCTTAAGTCCATGATATATCAGGTCTATTTCTAAAGGGAAAGTATAGGACAGGTAATTGCTGTTTCTTGAAGCAGGGTAGTTAAACGAGGGCTAAAAGAAACACAGGGCATCGTGTGGTGGTGATTACAAGGATGACTGAAAGCCATTGCTTTAACATTTTTGAATGTATTATTTGATTGAAATTAGGACCTCATCTTTGGAAATACTATTTAAGTTTTTAGATGGGACTGTGATTATTTTGTGGCACCGTCACCCCCCTATCTATTATGATTCCCAAGATGTCGGGCAGAGGGTGATGGATGCATGATTTGGAGTTTGACAGTTGTTGGCCTACCAATACATCACGCTTTGTCACTCCTTTTGTTCTCAACAATCGATTTCATGTTCTGTGACCTCCATTGCTGCTGGCACTGACCCGGAGGTTAGTGTCCTCAAGCAGCTGCTAATTCTTCTCTTTCTAGATGATTCTGCCCAGAGCAGCTGTGATCCTTTTCAACAACCAGGGTGTCTGCACATCTACAAATCATGTCTGTAGGCAGAGTCCCTTTGCCTCTTGTGTAACTGCAGCTGGGCTGGTCATTGGGACTCTGGCTTTAATCTGTGTATATAATGATTTAGGCAAGTCTCTCCCTGATAGGGGAAAAGGCTGTGGCCATGTTCTCCACAGTAGTGAGCCCCAGGTTGAACTTTCCAGTTTTATGAACTGAGGAACCAGGAAGTAAAGGAGGCCCCGAGGAAAGCTTTTAATAAAGCCACGTTCTTCTAATTATCTCCAGAGATGTACAAAGTGTCCATCAGCACCTCCTCTGTTGTACCAACCATCTGGGCTCTCATAATCATTTGCCAGTGTTCACTGCATACTAGGCATGGAACCAGGCCTCCCGAGGTAGGGAATCTTTCGACAAGGAGTTTCCCAGGAGGCTTAGCACCAGGGAAGACAGTGAAAGACAGAGGCATAATAACAACAAAAAATTTCCTATTTTAATGGAGAGAAAGATTGACATATATTTGAAATCAAATTATGTAAAGGCAATGACAGGGAAGGCTGACATCAATAGTCAATTAACATTGGACTAGAGAAGAGCAAAATGGGATAGAAGGACCCTGGGGGACATTTCTTGATGGAGTTATAAGAGCTCTCATCTAAAGTAAAGTTTTTCTTTTTTTAAATAAACTTTGAGGATATTTTCTTACATAATTAGAAATGCTATATTTAGTTTGAACAATTTATAATTTTATTCTTAAGAGGGGAGTTTTATGTGAAATGCTTGGCATGGTGCCTCGCGTATTATGGGCACTCATTTCTATGGTTATCACATCTGTTATTAGTGGGCTCTATATTCATTAGAGTACAGATAGGTTTTACTGCTGTCTTAAAGTAACCAGTTGGTGTGAGCTCTATAGTGTTACTGAATGTACACAGATTCTGACCTGGAAGTAGGAAGAAAGGTTGAATTTGGGAAATTGTTTGGGAAACACCAGGGCACCTTACTCAACAGTGGCTTTACTTTCTGTCTTTATTTGATTTTCTCCATGATGTTTTGAGATTGTTACTATTATCCCCCAATTTATAGATGAGGAAGTTGAAGTACAGAAATTTTGTGTATTTCCTAAGATTGTACAGATGGAAAATGATAGAGACAGGATTTAAACTCAAGCCATCTGAGACCAGAACCCTTACTCTTACCCCTTCTTTCTGGTAAACTCTAAGTGGCTACAGCATGCTAATTGAAAGAGACAGGTGAGCTGGGTGGGGTGGCTCACGCCTATAATCCTAGTGACTCAGGAGGCTGAGGCAGGAGGATCGAAAGTTCCAGGCCAGCCTGGGCAACTTCATGAGACACCCTGTCTCAAAATAACACTAAAAATAAAAATGGGTGGGATCTAGCTCAGGGGTACAGCGCCCCTGGATTCAATCTCCAGTACCACAAAAAAGAGACAGTGAAACACAGAAACTGTTTGCATGTTTCTGGTTATGAAAAAAAAAATGGTCATGGTGTTTTTTTTCTCTGCCACTTGCCACTCTCCTCTTCCTGGGGGAGATGATTCATGCACTAACAGGCATGTTTTCTGCTCCAGGATAAGAAGACATAGCAACACTTTACCAGGATTTCAGAATTGCTATAGACCACTGACTGCAGGTGTCTGTCACTCTTTTCCTTTTCTAATGGAAGTGCTCATTGCTGACTCATCAATGCATTTTTGAAGTTTGTGGGATGACATTAAACTTGTCTTTTAAGTTTATATTTCTTTCTTTCTTTTCTTTTATTATTATTATTATTTTTTTTTTGGTATCAGGGATTGAACTCAGGGGCACTCGACCACTGAGCCACATCCCCAGCCCTATTTTGTATTTTATTTGGAGACAGGGTCTCAATGCATTGCTTAGTGCCTTGCTTTTGCTGGGAAGCTGGTTTTGAATTCAATATCCTCCTATCTCAGTCTTGTGAGCTGCTGGTATTATAGGCATGCACCACTGTGCTCATCTTAGATTATAATTCTTTAGATTCAAGGGGAGTTACCTCTGGAAGTGGTGAAGATTGTAAGATGCCAGAGTTTCATCTCGATGATATAGTTTGTTGAAACTTGTGGTGGGGGGTATTGGGTGATGGCGAGTGTATGTTGCATGTGGCTCACGGAGGTTAGTAGGACATGAACATTTATGAACAACAGTGATGGCTGGACTAGTGTTCAGAAAATATTCATTTCACTCCTTTCCAATTGGGAATAGAATAAATTCCCCTCCTTCCCATCCTTGAGGATGCTGAGCTTGACCACACGACTTGCTTTGATGGATGGGACATCAGTAGAGTCGATGCAGGAGATGTGTTTTGATAACAGGGCTTTGTCTTGTATTTCTGTTATTGTTAGAAAAAGAACATTCCTTGAAAGGCTTGCTGATCCAAAGATGACATGCAAGCAGATCAGGAACATACTGCAGTCTGACAGCTTGACAAGGTGGCCAAATGCAGCTTAAGCAAGCTGAATTTTGCTGACCGTGAAACCACGAATGTGAGGGGAAAAAGACACTCATTATTGTGCACCACTGAATTTGTGGGTGTTTATTACACCACAGTAGACAACAAAGCACTCTGTGGTTAAATACTTTTGAGAATTGCTTCATAATATACTCTTTATTTTTGAGATTTATAAAACATATGAAATAATGAAGTCTCTGGAAAGATAGTTTTTTAACTTCATTTAATTTTTTTCCAGACTTATTTGAACATTGAATCCTTTATTGGTATGTTAAAAAAAAATCTTAGCTGACATTTGACCTAATTTTTCTCTGTTAAAAAGAGAAGTTTTTTTTTTTTTTTTTTTGGTTGAAGAAAACACTCTTGAAAGATAGAGGCACATGGTGACTTATAGCATCTTGATAATGAAATTTAAGAACCTTCAATGCATGATCTAAATGGAAGAAATTTAGATATTAAAGATTTACATTATCATGCATAACAATATGAAAAGAATTTTAAATCTCTTTCTAGTCGACTGGATAGAAAGGGGTTTGGAAGACTTTGCCACCGGGAGAATATAGATATAAATAAAAGATTACCTTAGTAGATAAAGAGATGGGGTTGGATGGTAGTAGGCAGGCTGAAGGTGAAGGTGAGGAGCAGCTGGTAATGAGTTCCTTTGGATGGAAATAGCCAGGAAACTTGCAGCACAACATTCATTATTCCGTTCTAAATTCCCCTCCCATCTGTGCAGTACTGTAAACCTCCTAAATTTTCTACAATATCTTTACTAAAAGTCTGCTGCCCATACTCTGTATTAATTTTAGAAAATGAAGAAAAAAAGAAAACAGATGAGTTGGGTGCAGTGGTACACACCTATAATCCCAGACTCAGGAGTTTGAGGCAAGAGAATCATGAGCTCAAGGACAGCCTGGGCAACTTAATGAGTTGTCTCAAAAATAAAATAAAATAAAAAACGGTTGGGATGTGGCTGAGTGGTGAAGCACCCCGGGTTGCATCTCCAGTACTGCAAAATAAAACAACAAAACCCCAAACCAAACAAAAAGCAAACAGGTCATGTTTCACACTTGGAGTGCTGTGGTGCAGAGAAGGGTGAACACAATCATGGGAAATGTGCACAAATATAAATAATGTATTAGTGGAAGCAAGATGAGGAGGAGCCATGCAAATGTAATAGTGAACCCTTGCATGCCCTCAAAATTTTGAGGAGGGTTCTAGACGTTATACTGCACAAAGGGTAGGAAAAGTAGCAGAGATGTTAGCCTGAACATTAGTTTGCGCAGATATCTGTGTGCTCTTGTGCATTTCCTGGCATCTCTTGCAGTTATGTTGAGCGCATGTGACTTGATTCTGGTCACTGGGATGTTGGGGTGAAGAAGATCACTTCCAGGCTGTCCTTGGTTCTCCTCTACAGTCTTTCCTTTGCTGTGTCCTGCAATAGCTATCCCCAAGTCCACCGGCTCCAAAGGGCATAGCTATGAGACTCAGCACCGCCTAAACCACACTGTGTTTTTCATTAATTAGAAATAAATTTATTTTGCAAGTCACATTGTGTTACTGTTATTTGTTAACACAGGATAACTGGGAAGACTTTTTCATTTCGAAAGCTCTGACATGCCTATGCATGAGAGTGTTCATGATCATTAAAAAAAAAATCCCCTTGGGCAGAAGGGGCTGTGACCAGGGCAGAGTCCTCTAGCAACCAGGGTGTGCAGGACAGACAAAATGTGCTGTATGACCTGAACCCCTTTCTAGTCCTAGTCCTCTGTTTACTCTTCAGTACAATGAGGAGTCTCATTCTCTCTCTATCGCATAGGGCTCTTGTGAAGATAGATGAAGGGAATGATTTGAAATGGTTAAAGACACTCTTCAAGTATTGATCTTATTATGTTGACTTTCTTGCATTTTTAAAAATTTTTTTACAGCCCCACCCCAATTGATTATAATTTGTGTAAAAATTTCTATTGAGTCTTTCTGCTCCCAGTGACTTCCTTTGTTATTGGAATAAAATATGAAAACCTTTAAGATCACTTTCCTCCTAGAGAAGTGCTTATAAACTCTCTGTACTAAATACTGAACCAGAAACCATGCCCTCTCCCCCACATTTTTTTTTTTTTTTTTTTTTACACAGAGAACAGAGAGAAAAGAAATGAAAATCCCTAGGTGATGGAAAGGCTCTTTCTCCAAGGAAAAGTCTGTTCCTTGGAAGCTCTCTGGTCTTGCTGTCCCATTTCAACACATTTCCCAGCACCAGTGCAACTGTCGAACCATGATGAGATTGAGGCCAAGGGAAAAATCAGTAATGCTGTGTGGCCTTTATTTACAATTTTTATATTTCTTTATCTTAGACTATATTGCATTGATTTTGATTTTTTAAAGTATCATGCTAAAATATCTTATCTTCTATACTGAGGTTTTTGTTGCCACCTTATTTTTTGCACTTGAACCAACACCTATATACTTTATCCTGAGTCCTGGACTTGACTTGCCTCATATAGGTTGAGTTTTGCTAATATAAAAATTTGAAATTCAAGTTTTTGAGTACCTACCTGAGGACACAAGTGGAAAATTTCACACTGAGTCATGTGACAGGTCACAGTCAAAACATAGGTGTATTAAAAATACTGTATAAAATCAACTTTAGGCTGTGTGCATAAGATATACCTGAAACATAAATGAATTTCAGATTTAGATATGTGTCCTATCTTCTATATATTTCACTATGTTCATGCAAATATTTGAAAGTCTGAAAATGTCTGATTTCTGATATGTCCCCAGCATTTTGGAATCTGTACCATTCTGAGCTGTCATCAAAGTGCCATTCATTGCATCAGGAGTCGTCCCTGGGATCATCTAACTGTGGATGTTTGGTCATGCTGATCCCTCTTCCTACAGAGCTTGTCAACATTCCTCCATCCTAGCAGACTGTCAAAGCCCATCTCTGGGTAGCCTTCCCTGATCTCTTCCACCTGTAAATTACTACATCCTACACTCAATCCCCATGGTGCATGATTCACATTTTGCTTAACAGTTTAGTACTTGTCATCTTGAACAATAGATGATCATCTCACCTATTTGTTTGCCTGTTTCCAACAGGCAGATATTGTGTGTCTGTTTTTATGTGTGTTTCATTTTTTAAAAATTTTGTTTGTTCTTTTAGTTACACATGACAGTGTATTTTGACATGTACACAAACATGAAGTATGTCTTTTCTAATTATTCTTCATTTAGAATTCTTAGCACAGTGGTGAATCGATGGACCAGGCGGCCCCATTTTCTCTTGGTTTCATAATTGTCAAAGAGGAGATTTATTCTGTTCTTTCTCATCTTGTTTTCTTTTATGAATTGAGAACTGTTGAAATTCAATTTAGCAAAATGCTTATGAATTGGAGGATAAAAAACAACTTATGGTGTCAAAGAGGTGGAGAACTGGCAAAGGCCATATCAATAAGAACTTGCCCAATCCCCCTCTGGATAACATCCCAGGCTTTTGTTTTCCTTCTGGTTTCATTTGTATTTAAAGGAAAAAAAAAGGCGCTCGGGGTGGGGTGGGGGAGCTTAATGAAACCTCTGACTCCCAGAAAGGACAAAGAAATGACACAATGAATGCATCCTGCTGAGGTCTCTCAGCAGGGTGCTCGGTTGACCCTCCTAATTCTGTGGATCAAAGCCTCCCTCTGTCAGAATACAGCCACACTGGTGAGGGTGACAATTGGCATCCTTTGTGACCTTGCTGTGATTGGAGAAGTTAAAGTCAGAGACATTTATTTCCTCCTGGGACTATGCAGAATTGGGGTTGTTAATTTTAGACTCCACTCTGGGTGTTTGTTAGGGCTTTGGGAGTTGGGACTGGGAGAGAAGGCTTCTTTCCTCCTAAGTGAGAGCTACCAGGTGGTTTGTGAGGAGTCCACGTGAGCAATAATTGTCTTTCCTTAGAGATCACTTTACTGACTGGGGACCTCAGGGCTTTTCTAGCAAATATTAGTGTGTCTTCCTAAAGGGATATGTGTGGTGAGCCGTTTCTTCAGACCGGTCGCCATTACAAGATGGCGCCGGCCTCGTTGTGGTCTGTGACAAACAACTCCTTCTTTGGGAGAGTTGGCACTTGGTTCTTTGACACCCTATGAGAAAGCTCCACGTGGCAGCTTCACATTGGGTGTTCGGATACTTTATTAAGGCTGGGAGGGGCTTCCGGGGGAGGAAGAACTCTGCAGAGCCTGAATAAACAGCTGTGAGAAGATTCCCGGTGTTGCGTCTTCCTTGCGGGCAAGGGGGTCGCGACAAGTGGTGCCGAGACCCGGGAAAATCAAAACTTGCAAGTCGTCAGAGGTGGTGCACTGAACAGTCCCGGTAAGTGGGACCCCATAGTCCCGGTGAGTGGGACCCGACAGTCCCGTGGGTGGGACCCGATAGTCCCGGTGGGCGGGACCTGATAGTCCCGGTTAGTGGGACCCGCGACCAAAGCGGAATCAGCTCCTCTCCTAAGAAAGAGAGAGCCTCATATTTTATTGCAGCTGCACTGTGTACTTTCACTTTTGTTTTCTGTGTTTCTTTTGTTGCTGTGTCCTGTTTTATTTGGCTACTGTCTGAAAAGATCAGCACTCCAGGCGCTAGACACTCCCTTACTAGTTTTTCACACAAATATGTAACAAGGCCTCTGGCCTTGAGCTGGGCTTCACAGTGCTGAGTACATTTCTAAGATAAGGGAGTTACTAACTGGGCTCCATGGTAACAGCTGGCAGGAGGAGGAACTGGAAAGGGAGATAGAGGAACTGGAGGGTCGAATGAAGAAGTCAAGATTTAAAGCATCTACGGCCCCGATCCCTGTTGCACTCCCTCCTTATAACCCCGATTGGAACGAGGACAACCCCAGAAGGCAGGGGGGGTGTTCAGTGGCAGCCTAAGATATCCCAAACTTTTCCAGTAATTGAAAACCTGGATGCCGATGGACAGCCGGCCAGAGTGTATGTTTCTTTAGCCTTTAAGGACATTAAACAACTAAAGGAGGCAATTACTAATTACAGACCCCATGCCCCCTTTACATTGACTCTCTTCGAGTTTTTCTCTGCCAATCAGCTGACACCTAGTGACTGGCAACAACTTTGCAGGGCTGTATTGTCCGGAGGGATTTTTTTTTGTTGTTGTTGTTGTTGTTGTTGTGGACAAGTGAAAATCAAGAGAGGTGTCGTGAGCTAGCCTGAGTCAATCAGGACGCCGGCTTCCCACAGTGTAACCTTGAAATTTTAACAGGCTCAGGACAATATGCTATCATAAATCAGCAAATTAATTATGGTCCTGGGGTCTATGCTCAGATAGCTACAGCAGCGAGCGTAATTCCAAGTTTGATGCTCAGGGACGCCCACTGCAGCCGGGAAACGGGAACAGGGGCCCACCCCGGGCCCCGGAAGCCAGAGTGTACGGGGCGGTCCAGAGACAGAACAAGCTGCTACCGCAGTAAGATCTTGGCCAGGCGGGGAAAAATGCAGACAAAATCAAACAAAATGCAATCGGCTAGGAAACCTTGGGGAACTTTTGCCTCCAAAATGAGCAGCGGACTCCATGTTGCTTGCATCACCATGGTAACCATGGGGTGCCTAGCCAGAAGAGCGGCTTCCTGGTCCCACCTCCCACACTTTTGGGGGCTGCCGATTGGTTCTTCCACAGTCACTCAGACAGGACTTCTAGTCCCGCCTTCCAGCCACTGACCTGTTTTGCTGTGTTTCAGATTTCTACCGGAGCTACTCAGAGCCTATATTTTTGAAACATGCCTGCCTATCAATGCTAACAAAAGATATCTTTTTCAGACAAAATTTAATTCCACAGCTTTCTATGTTACAGTCCTAAATTTAAGCTAGTTCCAAGTTAAATAACCTGACTTTTCTCTGTAGTTGTGTTACTAAATAATGTTCTATTGATGAGAGATATCAAATATGCTTCTTTATATTTTACTTTTAATTTTGGAAGTTATGAGGATGCATTTGCTTGCCACAGGAACAAGCCGGCAAAGTTCCTGTGATGACCAAAAAATCCTTATTTTCATTGCTAACTATAAAAATAAAAATGTATACTCAAGGATCTTATTTCAGTACATCAAGTGACGTCACATAGAAGAGTGCACTCCTAGTTAAAAATAAATTAACATGGATCCAAATATTTTAAGACCACGTGGTTACATAAAGTTAATACAATTATAAGTTAAGTTCTTATTCTTAATATATATTTTTTAGATATTTAAATAACCTATATTTGTTAATCTATAAATTAATTAGCACATGCCTAATTGATTAATTAATATATATTTGCCTAATTGTTTTTCTTCAACAGGAAACCCATAATTTATGTTTTATATTTACATTTATCAGATACTCTGCCTTTTCAGTTACAGATATTTGAGATAAATGTGTTTACTGTAAATTTGCTTTTAAGTGAAAATGCAATCACGTAGTTTCTCCTTCTCAAAGTTACTGTTTAAACTCATAAGATGATAAATTATTATAATTATTTCTACAAAATATCTAAGGGTTTTAACTATATTTTCATTGATATTTCTTATCAAAGTATAATAATTTGTTTATGGATCCTAAGGTTTTCAGAAATTGTTCCAAAGTGTATTTTTTTTAAAGAACAAGATGTTCCAACAAAGACAAAGCACACATGGATCCTAAGAAGAAGAAAGAAATCATCTTTGGGTAAAATAAGGTCTTTCTATTCATTTCCCTAAGTAAAAAGATTTTTATATTGTTATCTAAACAAAAAAGAGAGAAAAAATTTCATATACTAAACTGACTATAATTAACTTAAAGATATTTCAGTTTATTTTCCTAATTTAACCATACTAATGTGAGCTAAAATTTTGTCCATATTTTGACATGACAAACACCTATTGGAATGTGAGTTTATTTCTTTACAGAAAGATCCTTGTTGCCTAACAATTCTTACTGTTTAAGATAGGGATTAATTTTGGTAAATAAATTCACATTGTTGATTAAACATTAAGTATATTAAACTACTAACTTAAACCCCTGTATGACCTTTTGAGAGGAGGCCCCTCACCCACCTCCCTGCAAAAACCTACTCCAAAAGCCTTGAAGGCACTCAGGTTAATAGAAACAGCCTTACAAGAGATGCAGGTTACCCAGATAGATTATTCTATACCCCTATCATTTATAATCCTGCCATCAAAATTAACTCCTACTGGAGTGTTTTGACAGACTAGTCCCATCTATTGGGTCCATTTACCTGCTTCTAACTCTCGGGTGATAACTCCCTTTTATGAACTGGTGATAAATCTGCTCTGGAAAGCCAAATATTTGGGTGATGCACTATTTAAAAAGACTCTTGACATTCTCATTCAACCTTATACCCAAGATATGATTTTAAAATTACAACAAAAACATGATCTTTGGTGTCTTTTTCTTTGTACTTTCAAAGGTAAAATTGATAATCACTTTCCCCGACATAAACTTCTAGAAGGCCTTAAGAGATGTCCTATCATTTTTCCTAAAATTATTAAAAGAGAGCCTATTTCGGGAGCTCAAACTGTTTATACAGACGGAGCAAAAAGGGGGGTTTGCTGTTGTTTTTGATGGATCTCAAGTAATTTGACACCCTGTTCCTAAACTGTCTGCCCAAAGATCAGAAGTTGAGGCTCTAATTATGGCCCTTAAACTATACAATTCCATCCCACTTAATGTGTATACTGATAATCTCTATGTTGCCAATTTAGCCTTAGTTATTGAAACAGCCCCTTATATTGGCAGGCAATCTACTATTATGGAACAATTACAAACAGTTCAGCTCCTTGTTTGGGCTAGACGAGATCCTTTATTCATTGGACATATCCAAGGACACTCAGAGCTCCCTGGGCCTCTGGCGGAGGATAATGCTAAAGCAGATGCTGCCACTCATAATATGGGCCTAGTATACACTATAACCAAGTATGATGAGGCCTCACAACTCCATGCTAAATTCCATCTAAATTCACAATCTTTACGCTTCCGCACAGGATGCTCGCGTGATCAAGCTTTACAAATTGTCTCCCTGTGCCCAGTATGTGCTCCATTTCTTCATTTCCCCAGTTTGGGTGTTAATCCTAGAGGCTTACAACCAAATGATATCTGACAAACTGATGTTACCCACTTCCCTAGTTTTGGTAAGCTGTCTTTTGTACATGTTTCTATTGATACATACTTTGGCTATATCTTTGTTACATTACACACTGGGGAAAAGGCCAAAGATGTTATTGGACATCTCTTAAAAGCTTTCTCTTGCATGGGCAGTCCACGTTGTCTCAAAACAGACAATGGACCCACATATATAAGCCAAACAATTCAACGGTTCTGCACCCAATGGGAGATTGAACACAAAACAGGTATTCCTTATAACCCCCAGGGACAAGCTATTGTGGAACGAGCCCATCAACATTTAAAAATTTATCTACAAAAAATAAAGGAGGGGAAAATATATAGATGCTGCCAGGGACCTAAGGCCTATTATTGTGCCTCCTGGGGATGTGAAACCTCTAGTAATGGGTATTGACTTAAGAATTCACCTAGGAATGACTATGCCCATTTCTGGCAAACAAATATTACTATTCAGTTTACTTCCAATGGAAGACAACAACCAGATTGGACTTAAGGATATCTCTGGGGGCTGAGTATTTACACCCCCGGACAGTACAATCCTGGCCTGCTTTTTCGGCTCAAATTGACCACAGAACAGCCTACTGGAAGTCTAATAGGACCTAATCAGGTGCTCGGAGACCAAAAGGCCCCATCTGGACCCAAGCAGCCCATAGCCCCAACAGTAAAACCTTCCCCCAGCGGTCAAACAATAACTATGGGCTATCAAACCTTTGATTATACCCCTGAGCCCGTACACCCTGGAACTGGAGATCGTCTTCTTAATTTGGTCCGAGGAGCTTTTTTCGCTCTCAAGGCCACTAATCCTAACAGGACCCAAGATTGCTGGCTATACTTGACCTCCAGGCCGCCCTATTATGAGGGGGTAACGATACTGTCTAATTTATCCTCTAATACCACTGCAGATCCTAAATGTTATTCTCTGCCCAGCTATAAGTTGACTATCACGGAGGTCATGGGGCAAGGGGTTTGCTTGGGAAAGGTGCCGCTTTCACGCCAACATTTCTGCAACATCACCCGACCAATAAATCAATCTCAATCTGATTATTTGTGGGGTCCCAAAGGGTCCTATTTTGCTTGCAATACTGGGTTAACTCCCTGTGTTTCCATGGCAGTCTTAAATACAACTACTGATTTCTGTGTGTTGGTACAACTATGGCCGAGGATATCTTATCATGGGTCAGACTACGTCCTGGGACGCCTTGAGGGACATACTCGGCTCCCCAGAGAACCCATAACTATGACTATTGCCCTCCTATTGGGCATAGGTGGAATAACAACTGGAATAGGAACCGGGACAGCCGCCTATGTGCAGGGAGGTCAATTATTAAATCTACAAATGGCTATGAATGAGGATTTAACAGCCATGGCCAAGTCTATTACTGCTTTGGAAAAGTCCCTCACTTCCCTCTCAGAAGTTGTGTTACAATATAGGAGGGGACTAGATTTATTATTCCCAAGGGAAGGAGGACTATGTGTAGCCTTAAAGGACCAGTGTTGTTTTTATGCAGATCACACTGGGGTAATCCGTGAAACTATGGAAAAGGTCACGGAAAGATTGGCTAAAAGACAAAAGGAGTTTGAAGCACAACAAGGATGGTTTGAACAATGGTTTAAAAATACCCCATGGCTGACTCCTTTGATGTCCACTGTAATGGGACCGCTTTTCGGTCTCCTTCTTGTAGCTGCTGTAGGCCCCTGCCTTGTCAAGAGAATGACACAATTTATTAAAGACCAAATTAACATTCTGACTTCTAAGCCAATACAGGTCCATTATCAACGCCTACAAACCAAAGATGATCTTACTGAAGTTTGTCTCCGACCAATTCGAAGATGATTTTTCTACAATGATTCCTGCTTCATGCCTTTCTCCTTTTGCCCCCTTTTCTTCCTTATTTTTATTATTCCTCTCCTCTGACTCTATGCCCTGTTGAACCGGAACCAATTAAAGACCTAATAATGACTGGCTGAATAGATACCACTAAACGCCTTGGCAACAACGAGCTGATCTTGTAGTACCCAGAGACGGGCAACTTTCACGCTTGCACTGCAACCTAAGACAGGGGAATGGGGCCTCCCCAGAGACGGGTAAGCACTGTAAGGGCAGTGAACGACCTAAGACAGGGGCTACTTGATTCCCTTTGACGTGCCACAAACAAAAGAGGGGGAACTGCTGGCACGGACTCCCCCCGGCCCCCAGGGCTTGGATCCAGCCCTGGTTTCTTGTTGTGCACGTCAAAGAGGCCAGCTCACAAGGCCTTGAGGCAGCTCACCAGGCCTTGAAGGACTTGTGGTGTCTGTTTTCATATTATTCAGCCTATAACGGTCATGTGGGAACGTCTTGACCTGCTTGGGTCCGATAAGGTTCCTGGTTGAAGGCTTGGTATGAGTTAACAAGAACTTTCTGTCTCCCCCCGCCCTTGCTCCCGCCTACTGGTAACTTTCCATTCTATCTGCAAGAAATATATAAGTATGTGCTGAGCCATACTATGCAGCCACTTCTGCACAGTGGGATAGGACCTCTACTCTCGCCTGTGTTGTTTTTAGAAAACAAAAGGGGGAACTGTGGTGAGCCGTTTCTTCAGACCGGTCGCCATTACAAGATGGCGCCGGCCTCGTTGTGGTCTGTGACAAACAACTCCTTCTTTGGGAGAGTTGGCACTTGGTTCTTTGACACCCTATGAGAAAGCTCCACGTGGCAGCTTCACATTGGGTGTTCGGATACTTTATTAAGGCTGGGAGGGGCTTCCGGGGGAGGAAGAACTCTGCAGAGCCTGAATAAACAGCTGTGAGAAGATTCCCGGTGTTGCGTCTTCCTTGCGGGCAAGGGGGTCGCGACAGATATGTGTTGGAGCAGGGTATCTACCTCTGCCTGGAATAGAACAAAAGCAAGGGTGAAGAATGTATCCTAACCAGACCTAGCAGGTCATGGAAACAAAGAGGAAGAGAAGAGAGTCCTTGACAGAACAGCACTGCCTAGAAGGCTCTTGAGAACCATACAGTCCAGAAAACATCGGGCAGCTAAGGCATTATTGTCCCCACGTTGATTCATACATTGTGGGCATGTGTGTGAGGGGGTGTGGGAGGAGAGAAGGACACTGAGGATCCAAGAGACTGGCTCGGATCATAACTGAGCAGACATGGAAGTGTAAACGGATCCACCCCGACCTCCTGCTGTTCCGTGCACACAGGTCCCTCCACACCCGTGGGACCCTTCTCCAAAGAGCGAAAGAGAAATGACCTTTTAGAGACTAAGGAAAAATAGTGGACAAAGAAGAGGACCAGCCAGTTAAAGCCAAAGTGGAATTCAGGTGAGAGAACTGACCTGGTTCTTCTGGTTCTTTGTTCAATTCAGGTCACCAGATCCAATTTCCTTTATTTACCACGTTCCCCAATATGTCAGTCCAACACTGCTGTACTGCCAAAGTCTTATGCTTTAAAGATGATCAATGCCTGCTCTATCCTGTTACACTGTAAGTCTGCCAAAGGACGTTCTATTCCTTAGTCCGAAAGCCTCCACCAGCCTTCAGATACTCATAGGCTGCAGTGCAGGCATCTGTGCTTGTTGATTTAATGGTGGGCACTTCCTGAGTAGGGGCTGTTGGAAGGGCCCTGGGAAGCATGTGAAATCTCATTGCATGGTAAATAGAACTTCTGGGTGCAGCTTTGGCCCTAATGAGAGTTCCTTCATTTACTAGCTGTGCTGTCTTCTCCATCTTACCTAAACTCTTTTTGTCTCAGTTTCCTCATCTGTAGAATAAGGATAAGAAAATCTCCTTTTTCACAAAGTGATTATGGGGATTAAGCAAATTAGTATACAAATCACATAGAGTAGTGAGTATATTGTTTTCTGTTGTTAAGAACAATAGGAAAAAAGAAAATTAGAGTTTTCTTTCTTGTTTTAAGTATTGTTTTTGACAAAAGCTGAATGTTTTCTCTGATATAAGGAGGCTGAGTGGGGTAGGGAGGGGGAGCATGGGAGGAATAGGCGAACTCTAGGTAGGGCAGAGGGGTGGGAGGGAAAGGAGGGGGCAGGGGGTTAGCAAGGATGGCAGAATGTGATGGATATTATTATCCAAAGTACATGTATGAAGACATGAATTGGTGTCAACATACTTTATATACAACCAGAGATATGAAAAATTGTGCTCTATATGTGTAATAAGAATTGTAATGCATTCTGCTGTCATTTATTTTTTTTAAATCAATAAAAAAGAAAAAATAAATATTGTTTTTGAGACAGAGTCTTACTCTGTTGCCAAGGAGGCTGGACTTGAACTCATGCACTGAAGAAATTCTCCCTTCTCAGCCTCCCCAGTAGCTGGGATTACAGGCAAGACCATATAGTTTTAAAAAATCAATTTTTTTTGGGGGGGGGTAAAAACCAAGAGGGTTAAATATGATCACAGATATTAAGTAAACATATTGTTAGTTTGAAGATAGACATGTAAACTCAAGAATGGCTTATGACCTTCATGATTGTTCATCAATTTTAGTTAGTTTTATTCTCTTAGGCATTTTCTGTTTGCCAACAGAAAAAATAAAATAAAAGAAAAAATAAAACTTGAACATGTGCATGGTGTCTTTCCATTTGCAAGGGGCTTCATATCTTGTTTGATGGTTTTTCTACGGAAACATCTCAAGCCCTTGCCATGTGCTGACCTCCAAGGGCCCTGCACTGACTGGAGGAGGTGACCCCAGAGACTTTAAGAGTACTCCTGAGCTGAGGTTTGAAGGCAGCCCAAGAGTTGGCAAGAACCCATGGCTGAGAAGGATAAGGTATTCCAGGCAGGAGTTCTGCCAAAAGCACAGAGATATGAGAGAACATGGTGTTTCAGAGAAATCCTGCTAACTCAGTGTGTCTGAGAGATTGTGGGAGGGTGAGGTGTGACCATGGGTGCAAGGTCTCAGAAGTAAGAAGGGGCATGAGGAAGTAAATGGAGGAGATTCCAGGGGAGTATTCCCATACTAGGGAGTCTGAGCGACACCCTATCCACGACGGGATACCATGGCAGGGTTTTTAACAGGGGAACGTGATATGATCAAAGTCTTAAAAATATTGAGATTTTTAACTGATGTTTCAAGAGTGCACAAGAAGTGAATCTAAAGGCAGGGAGAACAGTCAGTTCCATGGCTGCTGTTAATGCAGACAAGAAATGAAGAGGATTGGAAATAAAGGAGGACCTGCAGTCTTGGAGGAAAAGGGTGGCCTCAGGGTAGGTGAGAGATGATCAGTCTGCTCCTGTTGGAGCCATACGCAAATTTTGGCTCAGAGTGATTATCTGACTCTCAGAGCTCACACAGCTCTTTGGCAATGAAAGTGGGAGAATATGCACCCCTATTCTGGAAATGTATACCTGTATCTTTCGTTCTTGACATGCTTAGATGACTCTAGGCCACAGAACTTGCCTGAAGGCGGGAGTTCAGATAGGTCATTTCTGAAACCCCTCATAGCACCTGCCATGATCTGTCCACGGTGCATGTTTAGTAAATGTAAAGTAGACATGCAGGGAAATCCTTTTTGCAGCTTCCTAACTTGCTTTTCGTGCTCATCCCCTCAGGCACCACTGGCTCATGGCAGAGACCAATCTCACCTTAGTGACCAAATTCCTCCTGATGGCATTCACCGAATATCCTGAACGGGCATTCCCCCTTTTCCTCTTGTTCTTGTGTATCTATCTCATCACTCTGTCGGGGAACTTGGGGATGATCATTCTCATCCGCATGGACCGCCGGCTCCACACCCCGATGTACTTCTTTCTGCGTCACCTCTCTTTCATGGATATCTGTTACTCGTCTGTCACCGTTCCCCAGACAATGGCCATGCTGTTGGAACACGGGGCAGCCTTATCCCACTCACGCTGTGCCGCTCAGTTCTTCCTCTTCACCTTCTTTGGTTCCATTGACTGCTACCTCCTGGCCATCATGGCCTACGACCGCTATGTGGCCGTGTGCCAACCGCTGCTCTATGTCACCATCATGACGCAGAAGGCCCAGCTGGGTTTTGTGTCCGGGGCTTACGTGGCTGGTCTCTTCAGCGCCTTGGTGAGGACGGTCTCAGCCTTCACTCTCTCCTTCTGTGGGAACGGTGAGATCGATTTCATTTTCTGTGACCTCCCTCCTCTGTTGAAGCTGACCTGTGGGGACAGCTACACTCAGGAAGTGGTCATTATCGTGTTCGCCATTTTTGTCCTCCCTGCTTGTATGGTGGTCATCTTGGTGTCCTACCTGTTCATCATGGTGGCCATCATGAGGATCCCTTCAGCTGGAGGCCGGGCCAAGACCTTCTCTACCTGTGCCTCCCACCTCACTGCAGTGTCCCTCTTCTTTGGCACCCTCATCTTCATGTACCTGAGGGATAACTCTGGCCAGTCCTCGGAAAAAGACAGGGTGGTGTCTGTGTTCTACACGACCGTGATTCCCATGTTGAACCCCCTCATCTACAGCCTGAGGAACAAGGAAGTGAAGGAGGCACTCAGGAATATTCTCAGCAGGATCCAGCTGTCCTAACATTGGAGAAGTCTTAGGGTCGCCCACTCTGTAGGGCCAGTTGTGGCAGGTAAAATGGTCGAGTGAGGCCCTCATGGTACAAAGCATAAAGAGAACCGGGACTTTCAGCACCAGAGAGAGGAAGGAAGAGAAGGAAAAGTTGAGGAAGAGAGTGGAATAAGAGCTATGACTCCCAGGACAAGTGGCAAAAGAATCTGAAATTAAATCTTGGGTCATCCAGATATGGCACACCTCACTGGTCTATGATTGTAGAACAAGATTATATTCACTTTGCAAAATTTTCTATGGAAGATTTCCACTGTATAGAAAAGTTAAAAATAATCTATAGTAAGCTCCTAACACTCAGTACTTGGATTCTGTCATCGCTAATATTTGGCTATATTTACTTCATCCCGTATGGATGATCCACCCATTAATTCATCTATCCATCAGTTCTTCCATCAGCCAGCCTTGTTGTTTGAATAATTTCAAGGTGAGTTGCAGACATTGGCATTGTCCTTCATCCTTATGCACCTCAGAGTCAATGCCATCAATTAGGATTTGATATTTAGATTCTATTCTATTTGATATTTAGATTCTATTCTGAGTTAAGGTAGTTTGGTGGCCCAGGTACTAAAGCTGACCCCGCTGAATGAATCCTTCAGATCCTGGTTGTGATTCCCAGGGATGCTTCACACGAATCTCTAGATGACAGCCACCCGTGATAACCTGCCTGTCAGTTGCTCTCAGCACTGGAAACACACCCTATTATTTCTTCTATCCCACCTATCTCAGCTCCCCAGTCATGTTGCAGACCTGAGAAGCCACTTGGTGAATTTTTACTATTCCCACTGCCCATAATGGTATCACATGCATGGGCTCTGTGTTCTCAGAGCTTCGGTTCACAGGGAGGCAGAGCATTGCTGCATTCCCTGGAGGGGTGGTGGGGAGGCATCCCAGCCTGTCCTGCTTCTCTGTATGCTGCACCACCTCAGGCTGCACCCAAAGCCTCCTAAAGGGTATTGGTTCTTGATCTTCACTTCTCCAACCACAGGTACCTTGCCTCAGTCAGTTTCCAGTTGCACGGGAAACTGACTCAGTCCCATCTACTCATTTTTTGCTCATTTTCTTTGATTGTTCATTTCCCAAACTCAAACTCCTTCTCTCCCTGCCACCTGGAATACCGAATAAACAAGATCCCGGTTGAACAAACGATGTGCAGAATTCTGGGAGGTGGAGGATGATGGTATCTGAGAAACAGATGATTCAAAACTCAGCTCCACAGAATAGTAACAGGATTTCAAAGTGGAAGAAGCAGATTTTATGAAAGGTGGAAGATTCAGAGAACACAGCCCCAGGGATACTCAATTTGAGATCACATAGTAAAATAAAACACATAGAAATCTTCGAAGACATTATGTTTCTCTTTAGAGGAAAGAATATTTTAAAACAAATATTATAATTTTTATAAGAAACATTTTAAATTTTAATAGAGTTTTGTCTGAGTATTGATGCTTAGGCTGCAAATGCATAGCTCCATTAAAGGGCGTGATTAATATATAATTCAAGTGTCCGTGTGTTACAGTGGTAGACAACCTTAAGCAAGAAGTTGGAGATCTTGAGTTAGTCATAGGAATTTCCCTTCTTGTTATGGTTTTTCATGAAATGTCCCCAAGAAGCTCATGTGTGAGACAATGCAAGAAAACTTAGAGGTGAAATTATTGGGTTAGGAGAGCGTTAACCTCATCAAAGTGATAATCCTGATAGGAATTAACGTGGTGGTGACTGCAGGCAGGTAGGGTGTGGCTGGAGGGGGTGGGTCACTGGGGATGTGCCCTTTGGTGTTTATATTTTGTCTGTGGTGAGGAGAGCTCTTTCTCCTCGTTGGTGGCGATGTCCTGAGCTGCTTTCTTATGCCACGTTCATCCGCCATTATGTTCTGCCTCACCTTGGGCCCAGAGCAAATGAAACTGGCGGTCTATGGACTGAGAACTCTGATGCTGTGAGCATCAAAACAAACATTTCCTCCTTTAATTGTTCTCGTCAGGTCTTTTGGTCACAGCAGTGTAAAAGTTGACCCAAACACTCTTGCTTTAAAAAGGCAATATTGAGTCTGGAAAAAAAGCAGTACACTGAAGAGTTATTTGCTCCCTTAGAATCTACCAGAAGGCAGGGGGTACATGATGAATGGAAAGGGAGTACCAAGAGAATGACTTGTCAGGTCCAAGGATACATTTCACTGCCTCCTTCTGGTTAAATTATAAGCAGGAACTTGAAGACTTCTATTCAAGATCAAAGGGTTAAGTGAGAAGGTTGTAGGAACTTATGAAACTCCAAGTTGTAGGTAAGACTCCATTTACTTTTTTTTTTTTACTACGAAAAGAGCTTAGCAAAAGTTGAAAAATGCATTCTATTTATGTATGAAAGGGGACATGAGGCTCAGTTAGGAATAAATTAAGAGTAGTTGATAATAGGGAGGTCAGTGGGTTGTTGCTTCTGTATGGTGTTAGTATTTCTGTCCAACTTTCTGCACATTGTGATGAATTTATTTAAACAATCTGTGATTTTTTTTATTCAGTTATTTTGATTCTAAAAGTTCTGCTTTAATAGAAAACGCATGATTTCTGATAACTCATTAAAAACCTGCTTTTGGATTACAAATAGAATCATAACAGGGTCCAGCAATACCAGTTCTGGGTATACATTTAATAGAATTGAAATCATCATCTCCAACATCTTTCCACCCCTGTCCCCATGTTCATTGCAGCCAAGAGGTAGAGGCAATACAAATGTCCATTGATAGATGAATGGATAAAGAAAAGGTGATATATATGTACAAGGGATACTATTCAGCCCATGAAAAAAGGAAATCCTACCATTTGTGACAACATGGATGAACATAGAGGACAATATGCTCAATGATTTAAGCAAGCCACGGAAAGACAAATACTGCAGAACTCTGCTTACGTGAAGTATTGAACCTGGTCACACTCATAGAAGAAGAGAGTAGGATGGTGGTTCCTAGGGTCAGGAGGAAAGGGGGAATTATTTTATGGGTATAATTACAGTAAGACAAATAAGCAAGACAAATAAGTTCTAGAGATCTGTTGTACAACATAGTACCTACAGCTAACGATATGATAGTTATATTAAGAAGAAAGAAGAAAGGTCTTATCTTAAATGTTCTTAACACAAGAAATCAACCACTCAACCAGCAAAAACAAAACAAAATACAACACAACAATAACAATAACAACAAACAACCCAGAATACAACAAAAAAAGAAAATCCAAAAAAGAACATGAGAAAAAATTTGCACCTTGATTGTAGTATTATGAGTATATTTATATGTCCAAACTCAGTAAAATGTTTACATCAAGTAAATGCAATGTTTTTGTGTACCTGTTATAACTCAATAAAGTTTAAATTCTGCTTTTGGATATACATGCTTAGGGAAAACTAGGCCATTCAGATCAGGAAACACCATCTACTGGGAAGTTTTGAATGTGGCTATAATATCTAAAAGGAGACGAAAAAGATCATCTGATGTGAAAGCATGGAAATCCAGCTCAATGAGGGGATGAGGGACATGGTGCCGCACCTGCACCCTGCCTGTCTCATGCCTGGCCCTCGTGTGGCTCCTCACACCACCTTCCTCAGGTATTTGCCAAGGAGAGCTTCACTTTTAGGTTACGGTCCTTTGGAAGCTGTCAAAGAAGGGGTTTGTTGGTGTCAGGTAGGGTCTTAGAAGACCCTCCCACCATTTTTCACCCACACATGAATGAGATGTTCTGAGGACCGCAGTGGAAGAAAAAAGGCCACGGTCCTTGAAGGGAAGTGCAAATCAGCAGATTTTATTTTATTTTGGTGGCAGAAGATGTGAGCAATGTGACATGATTCTGAGGTGCCAAGAAAGGGCCTAGTTCCTTTTTAAATTCCTTTTTTTTCCCCCAAATCCTTTGCTTGAAATTTGCCTGTTTGACCTTTCCTGGAGAACGCAGGATATGGTGGAAAGAGGGCTGAGTGATGACCGCTACCAACCAGCTGTGTGTCCTTCCACAAAGGAATCCGCTAGTTCTGTATTTAATTTTCTCCGTCTGCAAAATAAGGCAGAAAGTTGAATAAGGGAATTCTAAGGATCCTTCTGTGGCCTGAGAGTTCATATATCTATTGGGGATTTTTATTTCACCAGCACTGGGGCTCAGACCTATGTGATAGGCAAACACTCCCACTGAGCTACATCCCCAGCCCTCTGTTTGGGCTTTAACTTTGATGACATTTAAGTTACTTGAGAAGGGACCCTTTTGCCAGCCACAAAAGGACTGTCTCAGAACTCTTTCCAGGGATGGGTTTGGATGGGGAGAGAACATTTGAGAACCAGGCAATTAAGTCCAGGAATGGGGGCCAAGTCTCAGGAAGGAATGTCCAGAGACAAAATTTCTACACGCTTTATTCACTCTAGAAGGTCAAGCAGAAAACTTAAAGAAACCCCCAAGCAGCAGCGGTCTTTCCAATGCCTTGTTGATGGCAGATAGGATGTGAATGTGAACTTTTAAAGCACCTTCAGTTCTGCCACCTGTCGCCTCTCTCAATCTCTGTGGGATTCCTAAAGTACAGGGCAGTGGCAATTGCTCTGACCCTCCCTGCCATTTTGTGGCGAAGATCTATTCTTTTGAGTTCTCAGAGCAGCATCTTTCTAATCTTGGAAATGCCCCTTCCTTAATTCTAACCAAGTGGTTCACAGGAGTACTTCCATCTCCCTGTAAATACCATCCTTCTAGTCTTCACTGACTGGCCAACATGGGCCAATCCCTGTCTTCCATTTCTTGGCCTTCTGCCATCCGAAAGGATTTTTTTTTTTTGGTTTTAATTTTGCACTATAACAACTGGTTTTCATCTTCTTTGTGGTATGTAAAGTATGGGAACAACCAGAGGGATTTTCCCCCTCCCTAATTTGTGCAAGAAGTAGGTTTAGGAAGAAAATAAAGCTGATATTCAAGAGAAAATCACAGACAAAAGAGAAATTGCTCAATTCAGGAGTTGCTGGTCTCAGTTGTACCCCAGGCTTAGCTGCATCCTGGCCCATCCTCTAAATGATGTTGAGAAATTTCTGGTGTACACTTGAAGAATTCAGGATATTCCGGTAAATTCTGTGTGTTCAAGTTATACTAGGTTCTGGGCTTCTGTCATTTGCAACTAAGATCTCATTAAGAAACCCAAGGGCTATAGGTCATTCTCCCTCATGGTCTCATTCTCCAGGCCCATAAAGTGAAGGTTTGGACTGGATTCCTGAGTTCCTTCTGACTCCACCCTTCTGTGAGGTTCAGATGTGGAGACTCTGAGAAAACTTTGAGAAACCTTATAATGAAACAATTGAAGAAACTCCTCTTGGGACTATTTGCCTCTGGGAGTGTTTTGGGGCTAGGGGGCAGATATGCATAGAATTGCATCAAGATGAATTAACATGATTATCTGGTCATCTTTATTTGGGACATCTTCTTTGTTTGTGAGCAATAAGGGCCCATTGGGTAAAGTGCTGGATTATCAGTCATGGATGACAATCAACTTAATTGAGCCAACCACTAACAATCTTCCTATTTGGTGGCCTGGAACAGTTTGCCTGTGAATGGGAAAGCCTGGGTCATTTGACCTCTAATATTCCTATTAGTTCTAATAGCTGTGAGAGACTATAAAAATCCTGCAGTTCTAGAATATGTAAAGCTAAAGCAGGAATACCAATAATGAATTGAGAGAGAAGTTTTTGTGACAGGATAAGTCCTTCCAAAATCCTTCCAATGCAAATTTATTGGTACTAGGTGTTCCTCAGCCTTAAATTGGCATGAGATCCACCCAAGTGTGGATGGGGCAAGATAGTGACCATGGATCAGAGAGTGAGAATTGAAGATATATCCTTCTTATATCCTTCCTAGTATCCCCTCCAAGTCACAAGTCACAACTTCTGGGCTCCAGGGAACAGATATCCACTTGGAGCAAATCTTCTTTTTGGAAGAAGAGAGGGTTATTCTTTGCAACCAACTCAGATCAGGTCTTGGCCTTGTCTGATCTACTATGTCTAGCAAGGTGAGATTGCATGTGAATAGGTGGGTCTGAGTCCTTGCCATCAGCAGTGGCTGTGGTGATAGTCTGCAGAATAGAGCAGGGACCCAGGAAAGTACCCAAGAATTTCCTATCACTATCTACTCACCTGTAGCTTCATGCCATCTCTAAGCCAAGACCCTTTCTTTCCAAAAGTCTAGAAGGAAAATACAGACATGCAAGAATCCCTCAACCATTTCCAATTGTGGAATTTAGAGACCATTTTGTGAGTGTTTGCAGTATGGTATAGGAGTTAAGAGTGCTCATTCTGAGCCGGACTGCAGGATTCAAACCTTTGCCTCTTTCTGTGGGAATATTGCGTATCCACTTAAGCACTCATCTCTTATAAATGGGAGTAATAATAGTATGCAAGTCATGGGATCACTGTGTGGATTAAATGAGCTAGTGTATCAACCAATCAATCCATCCATCAATCATCTATTTTAGAAGAGTGAAGAGGCGTGCTATATAGATAGTAAGCAGTTAAAATAGTCTTTGCTATTATTATCTTGTTGGATTTTCCTTCAAAATTTGGTTCAGAGTTGTAGGTTTTAGGAAAAAATAATCTAAACTTCTTTTACTTTACTTTTATGGGTCCTAATACAATGTGTGAAAATATGACGAGAACTCATTTTGGAGGTTCATTTTCTAGAGCCGGCCACAGGGTGGCTGAATCAGCTTAATAATCATTTTAGTTTGCTTTTATATTAAGCCATTTAAGTTCATTTCATTTAACAGACAAATGATAAGTGCATTTGTTTATGTGTATGATGTGATGTTTTGATCAAAATGAACATTGTGGAAAGATGCAATCTACCTAATTAAGTAAGTTGAATTCATTCAACTTAATTCAATGCTTCCCGAAAGCAGGGTTTCAATGGCCTCTGCAGCCTGGGGAAGGGTTGTTCATGAAGTAGAACTGAGGGACTTAGCCATGGGACCCACTTCCTGATGGAAGAGAACACCTTTCTTAAAGGGCAAGGTGGTGTCACTTCCATAGCTCCTGGGGGATCTGTCTGGAAAAGTGTTCTTCCCCCAGACGCTGTTTCTTAGAATAATTGCTGCTTTGCTGCTTGGCATTGGGACAGTTTCTGAGCTTCTTTAGAGCTTTACTAAAGAGCATCCGTCCTTAGGAACTCTGGTTTTGTGGGATGCTAATAAAAAAGAAGTTCTGTGACTAAATAATATAGAGAAATCATGGTTTAGATAAAGTTGATGAGGTTTCTTAATTATAGGACTTTACCTATCTTCAAATGTGCTGTAATTCAATGACTCTCCATATAGGAATATAGCATAATGCGGTTTCCAAGCTCCAGATGTCCCAAGACACCTGGTGGTATGCAGGAGCCTTCTGTTAGTAGTTCTAAACCTTGCTTCACATTGCAATCACCAGGGAATGATGTCGGGCTCTTATACTCAGATACTCTGATTTAATTATTCAGGGGTACAACTGGGGCCTTGGGATTTTATTATTATTTTTAATTAAAAAGAATTTTTTTGGTACCAGGGATTGAACCCACAGGCACCTAACTACTGAGCCAGATCCCCAGCCCTTTCTATTTTTTATTTTGAGACAGGGTCTCACTAAGTTGCTGAGGGCCTCCCTAAATTGCTGAGGCTGGCTTTGAGTTTCAATCCTCCTGCCTCAGACTCCTGAGCTGCTGGGATTACAGGAACATGCCACTGCACCTGGCTGTGCCTTGGGATTTTAGAAACTCCCCAGGAGATTCTTATATGCAGCATAGCTTGAGAATTACTTCCCTGAAGTCGTCTTGTGTTGAGCAACTTCCGGATGGGCTTAGTTGACAGAGTGTTGGCCTGCTTTGAATTATTGTTTTGCCACCAAGAACCTCCTGGTTATCTCTGTATCTAGGTTTTAAAATTTTTTCATAAGACAGAAAAACATCAAAACTCTCTCAGTTCTCCTACAAGGAAGGAAGACATCACTGGGACTTTGGAGCAATCAGGCTCTTCAAGAACATGTCTTTATTATTTTCATTTGGTTTATGGCACAGGGTTCCTTTGCAGCCTGGGGAAGGGGTAGCAGAAGGTCAAGTGGGGCAAGAGCTCCCCAAAATGCTCCTCTAGGCACTGTCTCTAGATAGAGTTTTTGAGGATTAATTCTATCAGGTCGCCTGGGGTGCCCATTAACAATGTAGCTTCCTGCTCCCCATGAAAGATGCACTGTCCCCAAACCCATCATGTGGGACACTGGTGCTCACATGGTGGACAGATTCCCTGGGTAGCTCTTATGCATCCTGAGGTTTCAGAACCAGAGCCCTGATGCAGAACGTGGTCACCATCAAGTGTGTTCTGTTTCTCTGAAGGAAGTCTGTTCACAGCTCACTCGCACCTGCCTCTGTCACCTGCCATCTTGTGACGACCCACTTGCACCATCCTCTGCTTCTGCCACATATCAATGTTCAGTCACCAGTTCCAGCTGGTCCCGGTGATGGAGAGCAAAAGTGCATGCTACTGAGATATAGGAAGGCTCTAAGGACAAAGCAGGAAGGAGGCAAGACTAGAAATGAGCCCCATCAGACCCTGCTGAGGGATGGCAAGACACGGGAGGGGGCTTTGGGAGTTTGAAATGAAAGAGAAATCTTCAAAGGTGTTAGAGCCCTTGTTAGGAAGTCACGAAATCACCTTCCCCTGGAGAGTCACCTCAGGAACCAATTAGAGGTACCATGCTGGGGCGGTGAATATAAGAAGCGCCAGCAGCAGGGGTGAGGGCTGGAGAGGAAGCAGGGGGAGAAAGGCTGGTCTCCTAGCTCTGCTGACTTGGGATTGGTCTGCAAAACCTCCCAAGAAATGCTAGTGTCAGAGATGTATTGCTTTGTCAAGGGTGAGAAGAGAGATTCCAAGAAGTGAGAACAGGGGATAGAGGTACTAGAAATGACCCCATGTCTATCAGGTTCCTGTGACTGTGGACACAGGCTGCACCATTGCTTACTGAAAGGGAACACAGGCAAGGTAATTAAGCCCAGGGGGGAAATGTGACTTGCCCAGGGTTTCACACTTGATGTGGATGAACCAGAACCCAAGTGTCCTCTGGATTCCCAGGTTACAGGCAGAGGAAACAGCAAACAGAGGATGAAGACACCTGCAAAGTGGAATTTGGGTAAGGACAGTTCAAGCCCAGTTGATGGCCTATAGGGCCAACTTCTTGTCTTTGTTATATCCCTTTTGGGTGAGCTCAGCATTGCCCTGACTGCTGGTGCCCAAGCTATTCAAACATGACCAAGGTGCTCCTGACAGCCTTGTGCTAGAACTCCATCAAGGACCTCCAAATCTATTAACCCAGACTCCCATCCAGTAGCACTCCGACAACATCAGACTGCAAAAGCATTTCTGCTTCCTCCTGATTTCAAATTTGTATGCTGTTTATTATCAAGTTTCTTCCTTTATTAGAGTCTTTGGGAATAACTGAAAAATGCGTCTGGAGCTTTTTTAGGTGCCTAAAGGAGTTCATGTTTGCTGTTGTTTCCAGGGTTAATGCTATGTGTGTATATATTTATATAAAGCCTCAGTAAACCAGCCAGCTCTAATGAGGATAACAGCTGTTTGTTAAACATTCATGTTTGTAAACTGAGAATAGATTTATCCCTATAAGCAGAGCCCGTTGCTGATTGCTAATGAATGTTTTTTTTTTTTTTTTGGTTTGTGCTCTTTTGTTCATAGAATATTAATTTTCCTTCCTTAAAGTTTTCACTTAAAATTGTAAATAGCCAACATATATCCATAGAATGCTTTTCACTTTTCAATGTGCATTTACATCTGTTTTAATTTATGCATTAGCTCCTAAGCAGGGCAGATACTACCATCACCTTTTGGCAGAGGAAGAAATTGAGGTCGAGAGAGGTTAAGTGCCTTGATAACATCAAACAGCTAATTGGAAAGCGAGTTGCAAATACAAGATCTGACTTGTAACCTAGAGAATCACTTGCTTTCCATTCCCACTATAACAGAACCATTCATCACTTGTTATATTACCGCAAATTCTAAACTTGCTCCTATCACCCTGAGATGGCAAAGCGTGTTGAAGTCAAATGACGACATGTCAGACACTCAATTTAAGCTTTATTACTTGAAATGACTTGAACTTCTCTGGAGGGGTCCCCTCCTCTGGCTCCTGGTGAAGCGATACATGGATGGCTGAGGTGAATCACACCTTGGTGACTGAGTTCTTCCTCGTGGCCTTCACTGAGCACCCCGAGTGGGGGCTTCCCCTCTACCTGGTATTTTTGAGCTTCTATCTCACCACTCTGCTGGGGAACGCTGGGATGATCCTCCTGATCCGCAAAGACCGCCGACTCCACACTCCCATGTACTTCTTCCTCAGCCACCTTGCCTTCGTGGACATCTGCTACTCCTCTGTCATCGTCCCTCAGATGCTGGCGGTGCTGTGGGAACACGGCCTGGCCATCTCCCAAGCTCGCTGTGCCGCTCAGTTCTTCCTCTTCACCTTCTTTGCTTCCATTGACTGTTACCTCCTGGCCATCATGGCCTACGACCGCTATGTGGCCGTGTGCCAACCGCTGCTCTACGTCACCATCATGACCGAGAAGGCACGCGTGGGCTTGGTAGCCGGGGCTTATGTGGCCGGTTTTGCCAGTGGCTTCATTCGAACAGTGACAGCCTTCACTCTCTCCTTCTGCGGGAACAATGAGATTGACTTCATTTTCTGTGACCTCCCTCCTCTGCTAAAACTCACTTGTGGGGACAGCTACACCCAGGAAGTGGTGATTGTCGTGTTCGCCGTTTTCGTGATGCCTGCCTGCATCCTGGTCATCTTGGTGTCCTACCTGTTTATCATCGTGGCCGTCATGAGGATGCGCTCGGCTGGAGGCCGGGCCAAGACCTTCTCCACCTGCACCTCCCACCTCACTGCTGTCGCTCTCTTCTTTGGAACCCTCATCTTCATGTATCTGAGGGATAATTCAGGCCAGTCCTCAGAGGGCGACAGGGTGGTGTCTGTGCTCTACACGGTGGTCACTCCAATGCTGAACCCCCTCATCTATAGCCTGAGGAATAAGGAGGTCAAGGAGGCAGTTATGAAATTCTTGAGCAGATCAAAGGTTTCCAGAAGGCCCTAGCCAGACCCCTGTGAAATATGTCATTTCTCAAATGTCACCTTCTCAGGAAGGCTTTCCTGCACTATTCTAGTAGAAATCGCACCTAATTACACTCTGACTTATTATTCTATGTAATGTTTGTCATAATTGGACATACTAGATGTTTTATGTGTTTGATATTGTCTGACACTCACCACTGGAAAGTAATTGACATGAGACAAACATGTTTTCATACCCAGGGCTTAGCAAAGAATGGAGCACATAAAAAGCCCTCAATAAATATTTGTTGAATGAATGAAGCTTCAGTGTCTACCTTCAAATTCCATCTTCTTCAGTCCTTAGTTTCTTATCTGCCCCATGGGTTTACTTACTTAATAAGTCTTTGTTTTTTTTGAGCATCTTATGCATGAATGGGTAGGGACCATGTTTGTCTTTATTCACTAATATCTGCTGGCCCCAGTACATTCCCTGGGACAGAAGTACATAATGAATTAGGAGAAAATATTTGGAAAAATCATGAAGCTGTCTACAAAGGAAACTTCTGTTTTATTCAAAGGGATTTTCCAAATCCCATTATTTCTTCTCCTTTTGTTTTCCTTCTTTCTCTGTGGCTTGAAATGATAATAATAAAAACTGTAATAATATTAATATATAGCAACTAACGTTTATTCGATATTACCTTCCAGAAATAATAGGAGATTTGCTACAGGAATTACCTTATTTAATTTGTAAGATACCCTTATAAGGCACACTCTCTTATTATTCCTGCTTTACAGGTGGACGGAGCACTTAAGCTTACAGAGGTTGAGCTGTTTTCCCAAGGTCAGCAAGCAAATGTTAGAGTGCCACTTTCACCCAGCCAGAGTCCGAGCTCTTAATTGCCATACCTCCTGTCTCTAGCTGTGATCTACTACCTGCTCTAAATCACTCAGCCCAGAATTTATTGTTATTGTACTTTTCTTTTTCCTTTTATCTGGTGGAGAAAAGGTAAAAGTCCAATCTCTGGAAGTAGAAGGAGGTTGGCATCATTCATTTTATAGCCCAAGTGCTAGTGCTGTGTAATGTGACTGAGTGTGTGTGTGTGTGTGTGCACGCTCGCACGTGCACATATAGTTGTGCATGAGAAAGTGAGGTGCACAGATTAAACAAATGGCAGCTTTCAAACTCTAAAAGGTAAAGATATAGGGGGAAAAAACTGTGCAGGTGGCCACAACATTGGAGTTCACCTGTCAGCTTTCGTGTCTTTGCATCAAACACCTAAAAACTGCTGAATGGGGTGAAAACAATCCAACTTTTGGCCTTGTTTCAAATATCAACTGCTATGTAAGTGTTCCCTCAACACACTGGCTTCCTGTGAGTGTTAGATGTGTTTATGTTGTAGAAAAGTCTTTGAATTTGGCATCATTGTATCCAGTTTATTACTTCTTAGCTGTAAGGCTTCAGATTAGTTTTTGCCTTTCAACCTGCTTCTCATCTGTGAAATTCTACTTACAGAGCACTTACCCTGCGTGGGCTTTCCATATATCATTTATTCTTAAAACCAACTGGGTGCTTGTGGAGTAGGAGTGTGCTGATTAAGCTCTATAACCATCCATACATGTTACTAAAATGTTTGTCCAGGTTCCAGAACACAAAGAGCTGATCTGTGAGGCTTTTTATTTCAGAACTGTCTGGGATAGTCCCTCCTGGTCCCTTGAGCTTTGGAGGTAGACACTTCTACAAGTAGAGAGTTCACTAATAATTTTTAAACTTAACTCTTAAGTTAATGCATCCTAAGCACATGCAAGGCACTATGCTAAAAGCTTTACATGAATCATTGATTTTAGTCCTAGCAACTGTAATGGAAAATAATTATTATTGACTCCACTTAGCAAAAGAAAAAAAACCCCACTAAGACCAGAAAGGTAATGTGACTGAACTGACTGAACTGAAAGTATGTAGCAAGAAAGTGGCAGACAATGAAGGTTCTGCTCTGAGGCCTTTTACTCCAAAGTGCCTCCTCTTAACTGATATCTGCCTGCCCTGCCCTTTCTTTCTCCAAGGCCCCACATTCTTGAGATTTTCTTCAGAGTTGTCCGGGTTTCAGTTGCACTCTTGTTCTCAATGTTCTGTCACTGTGGGCTGCAGTGGGGACATTTTTGAGACTGACATAAATGCAAAGTTCATGAAACTTACCTAGACACCTCCCATGGGACAATGTGGAAGGTCTGGGGGTATTTTCAGCTCCCTCAGAAAGAGCAGGATTGGTTCAGCTGAACTATGCCTACCAAAGCCTTCCCAGAAAGACCTGTTCTGTCAAAGCTTTTTTCCAATAAACAGCTAATCAATATGGTGCCACCATGCAGTCACCAACCTTGCCTTCAAATCTTCTTTTTTGGGCTTAAGGAATCATTGAAGGAATTGAGATTACTTTCCAAATATGATCATTGCTATTTCTTAGTATTTAATACTATGTACAAATATGGAATTGAATATTTATGTATATATAATTCATTATTTTTGGTTCTATGATCATCAACATAAGATATATTTGAAGGATGTGTCTAAAATCCTTTCTGATTTGCTGACTTAAAAAATGACTTTGTTGAGGTTTAATTGACATGCAATAAATTGTATATTTAAACAATTTACCATTTGATATGTTTTAACAAATGAATATGTTCATAAAACTCTCACCATAATCAAGATAATGAATGTATACATCACCCTTAAAAGTTTTCTTATGCCCTACTGTACTTCATCCCTTGTGGCCTTTCCTACTACTCTTTCTTCACATCCCAGAAAAACACTCATCTGCTTTTTGCCATAATACATGAATTTGAATTTCTTAGAAAATTGTGTAAATTTTGTAGAAAAGGAATAATGTATGTTTTTTTCAACTAGCATGATTATTTCAAGAATCATTAACATTGTTGCATATGTCAACAATTTACTTCTTATTGCTCAGTATTATTACATCATACGCTATACCATGTTTGTTTATCTATATATCTGTTTATGGACTTTTGGGTCATTTCCGGTTTTTGGCTATTATAAATTGTCAATGGAAAACCTTTGACTAGAGATTTACTTTCCCCTCTCTTAAGTATATACCTAGGGGTAGAACGGTTGGGTCATAAAGTAGATGCATGTATAACTTTCTAGGAATCTGCTGAAATTGTTTTCCAAAGTAGTCGTATCGCTTAACATTTGCATCAACAATGCTCACAGTGCATAAGAATTCCACTTACTCCAAATTCTCATGGACACTTGGCATGCCTAGACCTTTCTTAAAAATCATATTAAGAAAAGATAACAGAAAATCTACCCCTAAATCAATTTTAGAAAAAAAGGGGGGGGAGGGGAACCAAAAAGTGGGGGAGGAGAATTCCATGAAAATAGAAGGGTGATCAGTGGAGCAGAGAAAGGGGATTGATAGGGGAGAAGGAGGGATGGGAAAAGTTCCCTCATGGGATCAAGGACCCCACCAAAGAAGACAGTGGAAGCGAATTGCTGGGATAATTCAGGTCCCCAAAGCAGAGCTCTCTGAACTGGCTCCTGGGCACATTGCAAGCTGTCTCCTTCCTCTATGGTAGTGAGTGCACATTTTCCTTTCATCAACCGTCTTTTGGATGGTGGAGTCATTGAATAAGAGGTTAAGTGTCTTTTCATACCTGTTGGGCATTTGTGATCTTCTTTGGAGAAATGTCTGTTGCCCACTTATAAACATTTGATGTAAATATTTAAGTGACAAAGATGGTATGCATTCAAGGTGACAGTGGGATGACTTTCACTGAGTTCTCTTTGCATATCTGCCCCAAATTAGTTGTTCATGTATGTGGAGACCTATTTCTGGACTCTATATACCATTCCAATTATCTCTCTGTTTTTGTACCATACCACATGTTGAATACTAATGTATCTCAATTTCAATTAGTGCTAGTCCTTAAACTTCACTATTCTCATGGTCATTTCAGGTATTCTATGCCCTTTGAACTTTCGTATAAATTTTAAAACCAGTCTTTCAATCTTTACAAAAAATGGGCTGGGGATGTGGCTTAAGCGGTAATGCGCTCTCCTGGCATGCCCGGGGCCCTGGGTTCGATCCTCAGCACTACATAAAAAATAAAATAAAGATGTTGTGTCCACCAAAAACTGAAAAATAAATATTAAAAAATTCTATCTCTCTTTTTTCTCTCTCTCTCTCAAAAAATCTTTACAAAAAATAAGTTTATTGAAATTTTGATTGGAATTGCAATGTTGAATAGAAGTGTGTATGTGTGTGTGGGGGGGCGGGTATAAATTCCTGTTCCTGATCTTAGAGGAAAACTTTCAGTTTTTCAGCATTCATTATGAGGATTTCTCATCAGGTTAAGGGAGTTATGTTTGATTTCTAGTTTGTTGAGAGTTTTTTTTTTTGAATATCAGAAATGGATTTTTGGATTTTTTTCATAAGATTTTATGCATCCATGAGATATCCTTTTGTTTTTTAAATTTTTGTTTGTTAATATATTGAATACACTGTTTGCTTTTGGAATGTATATTCATTCATGTATTTCTGGATAATCTATACTTGGTCAATAGTGTATTATTCTCTTTATTATGAGAGAAAAATAGAAGATATTTTCTATCATTCTTGAGTAGTTAAAAAGGCCATACATAATATTGCCTAAAGCTGTATGCTAATTTAATTCCATTTATTTATTTAAAAAAATTCTGATTGACACATTATTGCACACATTTGTACAGTGTGATATTTCCATGGATGTATACAATATGTATATCAAATCAAGGTAATTAAATTTTCTATTTCCTTATCACTACTTTGTGTTTTGAGACTGCAAGCTCCTCTCTTCTGGTAATTCATAAAATATATAATAGGTTATTGTCAATTATAAAAGAGGTTTGTGTTCTGAGTTATTGACAGTCCTTTGTTAAAAGGAGAATAGAGCAAATGCAAGGAAGACATGTGAGATGTTTGTATCTCCTTACAAATCTGTCTGCAGAAGTCAGTGTCATTTTGATTTCAATGCTGAGGTTGAAAGATAGCTAGGGATGATGGCAAATTAGAAAGTATTTGTAACAGTGGATCTGAAACAGTTTTTCTCTTCTTGGAAAAATTCATTTGTCTTTCTGGGCATTATGTTATTCTGTTCTTAAAGATCAGAGTCTTCCAGGGCTTTATCAGAATCTTTCTTTCTAGTCACAGGTGATTTCATTCAGCCGTATGTACCAAGCAGTCCTTCTATAAATATTTAATATAAAATTCCTTGCCATGCCATGACCTACAAGACTCCACCTGGATGGGTTCCTAGCCACCTGCATGGCTGTCTCTACTCCCTTCTCCTCCTCATTCTGCCCTAGGGCTATCTGCTGCCTGTCCCTTGAGAAGCAACCCTGTCCCTATGTAGGTATCTTTTAAATTCACTCTTCCCTTGTCTTGAAAGTGTCTCCAGATCTTCTCTTGGCTCACTCCTTTGTTTTATTCAGTTTTCTGCTCAAATGCCTAGTGGAGGTGTCCCCCAACTCCTAATCCTCCCTACCTAAAACATGCCTTCCACCCTATTTCATTATCTTCCCCCAACCCTGCTTACTTCTTTCTGCCTTGTTTTATAGTCATCATTTATTCATTTACAAGCTCACTGTCTCCTGAACTATGAGGTAAGAGTCAAGAAAGCAGAGACACTGCCCCCATTTCCTTCTGACTCCCACAAGTACTCAAAAATTTTTCTTAGTGAGTATATGTAAGCTTTTTATACATTAGATTTTAGAGATCACTCAATATCCAAATATATAGATTTTTTTGGTCTTTATAGGCATCCATCTTACATTTTCATTACAGTTAGATGGCAGAGGTTTCTCTTAATTTATTGATCAAATCACAAATTGGCTATTCTCAGGCATGGCTAGAGCAAGAATACTATACCATTCATTTGACTGTGATGTGCAAAAATCTTATGCTTCCTTAATGACATGAATTACTGGCCAAACATTGCCTTTGCTTAGCAATGTAAAATTATTTTTAATCTTTCTCTGGTTTGGTAGTGCTTGAGGTCATGCATGGTGAGACATTTATTCTCTTAGTCCTGAGGTTAGACTCAGAGACTGGTAAACAGAAGGTTCTCAATAGATGTTTGTTGACGATGACAAATTGGGGTCTAAGGATTATGCAAGCATCTAGATACAAATATAGACTTCTCCTCTGTGAAGATTTGTCAAGGTCCTCATAAGAGTTTGTGACTCTCTCTTCTTTCCCAGTTATCTTCTATGTTCTAATCCTAATTCTAATTCATGTTCTTGAGCAAGCTCCCAATTTGCATGAGTCTATATCTGGCCAAATCAGCTTTCCTGTTCCTTACTCCCTGCCTTCCAGTCTCCTGTGGAACCTCAAATCCAAAGGCAATAGACAGAACAGGTCATAGGGACAGAGACCAATTTAACCCAAATCTCTTGGGGGTAGCCCTCTGTGTTTTCCAAACATGAGTGCCTGATTCCTTCTCTAGAGAGGCTGGGTCAGCATGTGCAGGGTGGGTTTTGGGATGAAAGTAGTAAAACATGGCTGGTAGCATTTCTTTTAACATTGGAGAAGACTGAACGTTTGAACCTTGGTCAAAGCCTTCTTGCAACTAATCTTTATAATTGATGAGTAATCTGTATTTGCTGAGATGCAGTTGCACCAGCAAATGAGCATCAGTCACACACCTCTGAGGGTTTTTTGTGATTAACAGAGTATAATGCCTAAGGAGCTCTAGGCTTAATATTTTCCAGAACTGTGATGGCTCATATCAGTGCTCTCTCTTGACCGTTCATGGAACAACTGGGATATTTAAAAAGCATGCCTAGGGGTCAGGAGATCTCCACTGAACTGCTTTATGTGACTGTCCTGATTATTTTCTTAAAATTCAGTAAAATTGACTCAGGGGGAGTTAAAAAGCCTGAATCCACACTACTGCATCTGGACCAAGGAAAAAAGGCATTGTAGGATCTAAAGATGTGAATTTTGGAAAAAATTTTCCCCAGTAACTCTGATGCACAAGCAGCCTAGACCAATCACCTTATTTTGTAGATAAGAAAATAGGCTCAAGAAGGTGAACTGGCATGCTTTAAGGTTAATAGCAACTTGGGGACAGAGTCAGGACCATCACTGATAACTTCTGTATATACACTTCCATGGTTTTCTATGGAAATAATTGAAGTCATCTGGAATCACATTTTTCAAAATGTATTCTGTGCAACACTAGTTCCACAAACCACCCTGAGATGAATTAGTTTCTGTATTATGAATCAGTTCAGTTTTGAGAAGTGCTGCATACCACTTTACCCTTTAAATTAATATTAGTTGAAAACTCAGAGAAGTTCGCTAGTTCATAACATTTTGCCTCACTTAACTCAGAGTTGCCCCAAATTATTTGAAAGTGGGAATATTCCTTTTTTACAACTATTAAACACCTCACGGAATAGAACTTTGGCAAACACACTTTGGGGAAAAACTACCTAGAGAACACATTAAATAAATGATTAATAGTAACTGGCTTCAAAGCTGCAAAAACTAGACTCTAGGCATTACATGTACCAACTAGTGTCTAAGTTATTAAAATTTTACACTAGAGTTTGTAGATTGCAATCAAGATGTGTGTTGTTGTTGGGACAACAATCTGTATGTGGGGGTGAAGGATCTTGTTTTCAAGATCAGAACTATGTGGGAAATCACCAACCCTTCAGAGTTTGGAATAGGAGGCAGCTATCTGGAAGTTCATCAAAAGTTGAACCATCCCATCTCTGTCACAAACTCTGGGCTCAATCATCCATCTGGCCATGAAGATCAAAGGAATTTAGATGCTCATGGTATCAAAGGAAGTAACCTTTTTTTAATGGATGAGCTTCCTCAGAGTTCCTTTCATATCCTTGTTCCTCAGGCTATAGATGAAGGGGTTCATCATGGGTATCACCACAGTGAACAGGACTGCCCCAATCTTGTCTGTGTCCTCAGGGTGAGTGGACGAAGGGAAAAAGTAAACCCCCACAATGGTCCCATAGAAGAGCAGTACCACGGTCAGGTGAGAGCTGCAGGTGGAGAAGGCTTTCCACTTCCCCCCTGCGGATGAGATTCTCAGGACAGCCCTGACGATGCAGGCGTAGGAAAAGAAGATGAGGGCAAAGGGGAAGCTGATAACCGATAAGCCCACGATAAATAACACAAGCTCGTTGATCATGGTGTCTGTGCAGGACAGTTTGAGCAGAGGGGCCAAGTCACAGAAGAAGTGTGGGAGAGCGTTGCTGTCACAGAAGACCAGTCGAGTGAGCAGAAGGGTGTGTGTCAGGGGATGACAGTGAGCAAAACACAGAGCCTGGAATGCATGATGGTCGTGTAGGTCAGAGGGTGGCAGATAGCCGCAAAGCGGTCGTAGGCCATGACCCCCAGGAGGAAATTGTCAGTGACGACAAACACGATGGAGAAGTACACCTGTGTGATGCAGCTCTCATAGGAGATGGATTGACTCTTGGTCTGAATATTCATCAGCATTTTGGGGACTGAGGTGGAAGTGGAGGAGATGTCGGCAAAGGATAGGTTGGCCAGGAACAGATACATGGGGGTGTGTAGATGTGAATCCAAGCCAACGGCCAGGATGATGAGTCCATTCCCAAGCACAATGACCAGGTACATACCCAGGAAAAGCACAAACAGGAGATTCTGCTGCTCAGCTTTGTTGGAGAGTCCCAGGAGGATGAATTCAGATATGGTGGTGTGGTTTCCTTGATGCATAGTTCTGTTATCCTGAAGAATGGGACACAAAGTCTTCATACCCCCATAAGAAATAACAAAATGGTACCCCTTAGCCATTTCAGTGAGTGGGGGCACCTCCTCTAAACTGAAGGAGAATGAAGTTCTTTCTACTTAGTAGAAGGGCTACTTAATAAGAAACTATCTCAGCAGGGCAGAGACTTAGGAAATACCTCAAGAAAAAGACAGCACATGGTAGATAATTTCAATTAACATGTTTTAAACTCTAACGGGATTCTGAATATGACTTTTCTAGGTAGCTCTGACTATTTCTTAAATCTCCCAAACTGAGGACCACAGTTGAAGCGCACCCCATGTTGCAAAGATGCGAAATACCTCTATAGGAATTACTTAAGAATGAACAAACTCATCCAAAGGTTGTTTCCACTGTTCACTTCATCCTTTCAATCTAAGGAGATAGCATTTTGAAAGGTTAAGAATTCAGGGAAGGAGAAGCAACCGATCATGAGAATCCTTATATAGGCATACTGTGTGTGACCGCTCCTTCTCACCAGTTAGGGGAGGACTCCGAAAGAACTGCTCTTGGGGAATGAATGTAAGAAGGGATGACCAGAACTCTGCTTCACTGGCACCTTAGTTTAGGTGATCCATGAGAATTTAGAGGATTCATGTGAACTTTCAGACTTGTAGCTCTCCCTTCTAAACGTGGAAGCTCACTGGATCAGCTTACTATAGCAGGGCAGAGTGAAAAATTGGGGTTAGTAGGAAAACCATGCACCCCCACTTCACAGGAATCTGTGAAGTGAATGATACAGGGGGTCATTGGAACTCAAGCCACTCTGTTGGGATTCCAACCAAGAACCAGCGTGCTAGGTGGAGGTGGCTGTGGCAGGACGACACCAGAGACAGCTCTCTTATGAAAGGGATGAAGGTGAAAAGTTATTGCCCTTCTCGGGGAACTGCATAATGAAGTAGTCTGAAAAGGACACCTTGGAAGAACCCAAAAATGGTCTCATGAAGAAACATGTCTGACACATGGGAGGCACCAACGGCTGGGTGTGTTATGGCAATAGACTTGGACCAGCCCACCTTTTCCCCCCACTCTCATTTGTCCTTCCTGGCTCTATAAAGCTGAAAAAGAAAAGAAAGGAAGACCAAGCAACCACAATTACAATGACAATGGCAGCCATGTGATGGGGATGTGGGGTTAAAGAACATGGGAAGAACAGCTACCTCTGGTTTGTAGATCTCCAAGCTGTACATCAGATGTGAGCTGCGGAGAGAGGACCCTGGCTTTGAAGTGGATGTAAAATGAAAGGATTAAATTGGGCCAGGCTTGGCTGGGCTTGGCTTTTTAATACCTGGCAGTAGGTCTTCAGTGCCAAAGTAAAAGTCATTGTTAAACCATAAGTGACCCAGAAAACTGCCAGGACTCACGTGGTATCACCGAAGACTGGGAAGGGAGTGTGGATTAGTGACTTACTGGAAAGGATATCAGTGTGAGAACCAAGTGGGGGTTGATTACCATCTTTCTACTCTCCTTATATAGTCACTCTCTCATTTTTCCTCTTTCTTCTCTTGTCTCCCAAGCCCTTTGTCTCTCAAAGGTTTTCTTTTTTTTTTTTTATTCCCATGGAGTGGTCAGGAAACAGTGAATCTCCACCTCTGGGATTCTGGAAAACTGAAGGTCAATGGAGCTTTGAGGTCTCTTTGCTTCTGAGAAGCCTGGCTTACAAATCAAACAGGGGAGGGGAGGTTCCATGACAAAACTAAAATGAGAGAAGGGACCATCAGGGATCTGTGCCTAAGATACAGACTGGTCTTAGAGGGTCTTGTGGTTCCAGGTCTTGGGCTGGATTGGGCTTCACTAGAAAGGGGGCTTGTGTGTTTTTGAGTGTTGATCTCCAATCTCTCCTTCCTGTTCCCCCTCTCCCAGCCACACATTGTTCTGAGTCCTTGAAGTGACCAGCTGGTTAAGTAAGACCAGTTGCTAAATTTTTAAAAGATTCACCTCTGAATGTCGGTAAGATCTCAGGAAGTTACAGGAGTCTGGACTCAGAAGCTTTCTTGTAGCAGATGGGGCCTGGGGGCAGCTGTCATGCACTTCACAGAGCTGCTGAGTTCTTGCTCTGAGCGTCAGCGTTAATGGAGTCGTGGTGTTGGGCTCATGGGGGACATTGAGTTCCTTCTGAGTCCTTTGGGATAACATCCCTGAAGTGTTTCCCTAGAGACAAATATTCACATCCTGCCCTTGATGAGGTGAATGGGGACTAGACAGGCAGCTCTGCTTTTCCTGTCTGTTTTTGTTCCTTTGTGTGATTTCCTACTTGTAATGTGGCTGGATATTGCTCTTCAGAGCAAGCCAATTACTGACTTGTGTGAGTCTCATGTTCCTGGGGAGATGATAGCATCTCAAAAGTCCCTTTTCTGTTTTCTCTCTAGAGCCTGCTGGAGGGGACACTTAGTAAACACTGGAGAACTGGTTTGCGTTCTTTTGCTAGTGACTTTGACTCCAAAGAGATGCCATCCCCCATGGAAGGGTGTAGACCATGACCTCTAAGCACTCCAGTGGTTGTCAACATTAGAAGGGAGTCCGAGACCCAGTAAGCAAAGAAAATGGATGTGTGCTAATAATATTGAAAAGAAACATTGAAATCATATTTAGTGGTTCAAAATACATTGGGAAATCCGAAAAAAAAAGACCCCAAATGGACAGGAATGAAAGAAGCTGCACAGCTGGAGATACAGCCCCAATGAATACTTCTCTTCTTCTAATATATACATGGGCCTCAAAACATGGTGCAGTTATTTCTCACTCAAACCAAGAGCACGTATTCTCTTCTAAATAGCAAGCAACTCAACATGGTTTCATGACATGGATTGAATAACATATATTCATGACTAATATTTAAAATAATAAGGTAATGGGGAAGAAACTAAAGGCAAGTTATTCTTTCTTTCTATCTGTGCATCAACTCTTCCCGCATAAAATTCTTCTTCTCTTCTGGACTATCTGTCTATTTATCTATCTACTATCTACATGTCTAGTCGCAGGAAGGAAATGTGGGTGGAGTTAGTATCTTTTGTTGGCAATTGGTCCATGAGGGATATTTATCAGTCACTTCTCTTACTGTTTTAAGATGGACCTTCTAGAAAGCAGAGCCCAAGGCAAGAATTTAAGTCTTTGTATTTTATTGAAAGGAAAAACCTCAGAGAGGTTAGGAGGAGGAATACAGTCATCTGAGGCTATGGTAAAGGCAATAAATTGTAACACAATGCATTACTCCAAGAATCATTGTTTACAACAGGCATGGAAGAGCCAGAGAAGGTTATTCCTCAGATATGTTCACTCAGAGTGTATTTGTTATAGAAGGAGAAGTCACAGCCCGGAGCGGTCTACAGAGAGGAGATAGGAAGGCATCTTTATATGGTTTTTCCTTCTCATCTCCTGTCTTCCAGTAGCTAAGGTCCACTCCATATCTTGAGCTTCCACCTTGCATTCTCTGGCCACTTGGTAGCCACACAAGAAGTTAGGAACCTTGCTCCATAATATACGTCTCTCACTCCCAGTCTAGGAGAGAAGGGGAATTTTGTGCGGGAAGAGTTGATGCACAGGCTCAATGTCACTGGCTCAGAGAACTTGGGAAGAGGAAGCAGGCTTTGAGAGGTGGGTGGTGTTGTTAGAAAGAGGAGGGACATGTGGTGTGCAATGCACTTCAACTCTCACGCTACCTGGATTGGCTCATGCTGTCCCATCGACAGTACAGTGTGGTGACTCCATTTTCTTAGGAGAATGAAAATATTTGAATGGGGGGGAAAGAACTCTCAGGCAATACAGAGAAATGTTCCTTAATATTTTATTTATTATTGCTCAGATACTACCTTAGGAGCCTTTGTAGACTTTTATCCTGGATTCTTTTCACAACCTCACCCCCATGACATTAAATACTTTGGGGAAACATTTTTTTTTCAGATGGCATTGAGATTTGGAGAGAAACACATTATGACAATATCTAAGATTTTTTTCTCCCCTGTGGGACTAAATTTGGGCCATGTGGATGTGAACTTGTTCCTGTTGAGAAGGCATAGTCTAGAGTCTCTCACAAGGTGGTGCTCTGTCTTGATCAAAAATGCTGAGGCAGGAATGCTGTCCACATGCATTCCAGAGTCTTCACCTCCATGGCTGTCACCGGGGCTCTGATGGATATTCTCCACTCTGTTTTCCATCCCTCACACTTCAGCTCACAGTTTGGTTGACCAGTGTTGGTCTTTGGGAGTTGGACCTTTTCCTCTGAAGGATCTCAATTCTTATGGCCCTGATCTTGCTGGGTTTTGGTTGTGATCATTGCTTATCACAGTTTATAATTTGGAATTACTCTGGTTCAGGATTTCAGGAATGAGAAGCCACAGTTGCCTAAATTGGACTTTGGGTGTGAGAGAGAAGGGCCACTCCTGCTGTTATCCATTGGCTCCTGAATCTGTGTTTTAGCTATGAAGGATGCCATACTGCCGCAGTCTGGCTGGGCACAATTCAGGAGCCACTTGTCAAAAGAAACTAACTTTATTTTTAGAACTACAAATGCCAAACAAAACAGCTCCTCAGGAAAAAACCCTCAGAGCCCAACTGCCACCACCGGCTTCCCACAAGCCTCTCACCCCCACACAAACCTCACCACCTCCCACAATCCTCCTGCTCTTGAGGCTGATTGGCTGGGTCGTGTGGGCGGAGCCAAAGAAATCCCCCAATGAGCAGCTCCGTGGAGGAGCCAATCAGCTAGATGTTGCTGGGGCCGCTGTGAGCCAATCATCAGCTGGCAGTCTGAAGGGCAGGGAAACAGCCCAATGAACATCACCGCACAGGAGTCAATCAGCTAGATGTTGCTGGGGCTGCTGTGAGCCAATCATCAGCCGGCAGCTGGAAGTTTGCTGGCAGCTGGAAGTTTGCTGGGGCCCCTTTGGCTGTGGCTCTCAACATCTCCCCCCTCTCTGTTTAAACAACAAGCATGTGGCTTGGGGACCGTGCCTGCCTTAGGTTGTCCAATACTACATATGGTCCTTACCCGTCTTCGGATGAGCTGACCTCAGGGCGTCAGCCTCCTGTCTTAGGTTGGTACCATTGTAATTGGATCTTACCCGTCATTGACTACCGGTCCAGTATACAGCCACACCTGTGGAGAGGTCTTTGTCATGACAAGCAGAAGGGAGGAAAATACACCAAGACAACTGATGGCTCTTGTTGGAAAAATTGTACCACCAATGACATCATCAGCAAAAATACCCCAACACTACCACAAGTCGTTGCACCAACAGATAGTTCACAATGCATAGTCTAGGCAAGTCTAGGCAAGTTCTGCAAGTTCTGCACATATTCTAGGCAAGTTCTGCAAGCAGTTCAGATTGCAGAAGCTGTAGATTAGTTTTATCTTTGTCTTCACCGGCACTGGGATGAAGATAGGAATTCTGGCAATAATGGCTAAAGAAAAAATTATGTAACATTCCAGAAGGCACTAAAAGAAAACAATTTTCTTAACAATTTACATTATCTTGAAGAGAATTATTAAATATAATGAAAAGGTAAGGTGAGAATTATTAAATATAATGAAAAGGAAAGGTGAAAGTAAACAAACAGATCTGTTAACCTCCTTTTTTGTTTACATATTAAAACAATTCTTAATAGTTATTTACCCAATTTAAATTAAACCATTTAAATCACGTGAAAAAAAATATTTGGATCCATTTTTTCATGAGCGCTCCTCATATATGATATATGGACATACGTACATTCAAACATATAACACAAAACACAAGTGTGCACACATAATATAATACATATAACACATAACATAATAGTAAAGGCCTTATAACTTTTTACAGGTGAAATCTCCATTGCAATGTTTAAAAACTCTATAGTCAAAAAAAAAAAAAATAGAACTGATCAGCAAAACATTAACCTAGGTCTGTATGAGCTCAAAAAACAAAATAGAACTTCATGATATGGGAAAGGGCAATAATAAAATAGATATTGAAAAAAGCATCCTGGTTCTGTCGCAGATGTAAGGATAGCCAAATTGGAGTTTTGGATATCAGCTGTTATGGATTTGAGCCAAATCATTTTCTTTTTGGTCTGTAGAAATCGCTTTAGTTAATCTCTCTGGAATCCAAATCGGCTGCTGTTCTCCCTGTGGAAATACACAAACAGGCCCCCGACTCCAGACAATCACTGGGTCAGGACTTTAGTTAATCTCTCCAGAATCCAAATCGGCTGCTGTTCTTCCTGTGGAAACACACAAACAGACCCCCGACTCCAGACAATTACTGGGTCAGGACCTTTCCATTGTCCTGTTAGAATATCTTTCCAAAGTACCTTGGGCTTATGTACATTTTTTGGACACATATGCCTTTCTGCAGCACTAAGTCCTGATGAATCCAAATTTAAAAAGTTTAGAGTAAAAAGGGTTATTTTAAGTTTATCTTTGGGGAATATATACCCCTTCCCAATTCTGTCTTTTTGCTTTAATAAGTACATTTTAATAGTTTGATGAGCTCTTTCAACTATGCCTTGTCCCTGTGGATTGTATGGGATTCCTGTTATATGAGTAATACCAAATGATGAGCAAAATTGTTTAAAAGACGTAGAAGTATAACCAGGGGCATTATCTGTTTTTAACTGTTTTGGAATGCCCACAGTGGCAAAATTTTGTAAGCAATGAGCTATAACATATTTAGTTTTTTTCTCCGGCATGAAGGGAGCCCATCAAAAATCCAGAAGAAGTATCAACTGTAACATGCAAATATTTTAATTCTCCAAATTCTGGCAAGTGTGTGACGTCCATCTGCCAAATATGGTTAGGTATCAATCCTCTAGGATTGACTCCAAGATTAACTTGTGGTAAAAAGGTCACACAATTTTGACATTGTTTTATTATTTGTCTAGCTTGTTCCTTAGTTATTTTAAAATGCTTTTGTAAAGTATTAGCATTGACATGGAACCTTTTATGAAAATTTATAGCTTCTTCTAGTGTAGAGAAAATACGTATGTCATGTGTAGTTTTATCTGCTAAATCATTGCCCAAACTAAGGGCTCCAGGCAATCCTGTATGTGCCCTGATATGTCCTATAAAGAATGGATCTTTTCTGTCCCAGATTAAACTTTGTATAGTGGAAAACAAAGAGAAAACAGTAGAGGAAGGGGAAATCCTACCAGCATCTTCAAGGGATACTATAGCATTAACTATATACTGACTATCAGAAAATAAATTAAATACAGAATCTTTAAACATCACAAAAGCTTGTAATACTGCATTAAGCTCTACCTTTTGAGCTGATTGTTTGGGTACTAAAAATGTAAAAGTTTGATCAGGTGTAACTATTGCTGCTGTACCACTATTTGACCCATCAGTGAATATATTTGGAGCATTCATGATAGGTGTTTTTCTTGTCATTTTTGGAAAAATTACAGGATGCAATGACCAAAAAGACAATAAAGGATTAGATGGTAAGTGGTTATCAAATGAAACATTAGATTTGCACATGATTATTGCCCAAGTATTTAACTCATTAGCTAATTCATCAATTTGATTCATAGTATATGGAGTAATAATTTTATTGGGAGAAATTCCAAATACTCCCTTTGCTGTTTTTATTCCTTTGAGTATTAATTGTCCTACAGCCTCAGGATACCTAGTAAGAATAGTGTTAGGAGAATAAGATAAATGTGTCCATAATAATGGACCTTCTTGCCAAAATACTCCTGTAGGAATATTTTTTGTTGGTAGTACAATAAATAATAAAGGCAAACTTATATCAATTCTATCCAAATGCATATTTTCCATATATGTTTCAATGAATTTTAATGCCTTTCTTGCTTCAGGTGTTAACATGCGGGGTGAATTTGGATCTGATGGACCTTTTAGGATATCAAATAAAGGTCCCAATTCTCCTGTTGGAATACCTAGATGAGGCCATATCCAATTTATGTCTCCTAATAACTTTTGAAAGTCATTAAGTGATTTGAGTTGATCCACTCATATTTGAATTTTTGGTGGACGGACCATGGTTGAGGATAATAGAACTCCTAAATAATTAATTGGAAAATTTAATTGTACTTTATCTATTGCTATCTCTAGATTATAATTTTTTAATAAATTTGTAAGTGTGGCATAACATTCTAGCAATGTGTTTTTAGCTTTGTGTGCTAATAATACATCATCCATATAGTGAAATATTTGTAGTTCAGGATTTTGATTTCTAAGTGGCTGGATTACTTTGTTAACATAAATTTGACACATAGTTGGGCTGTTAGCCATCCCTTGAGGGAGTACTTTCCATTCATATCTCTGATCAGGACCTTCATGATTTAGTGCAGGGATAGTAAATGCAAAACGTGGACTATCCTCAGGATGAATTGGAATTGAAAAAAAAATAATCTTTAATATCTATAACTAAAACATACCAAGTTTTTGGCAAAGCAGACAATTGAGGAATCCCCAATTGAGCAGGTCCCATAATGACTATTTCATTATTAATGGCTCTTAAATCTTGCAATAATCTCCATTTACCAGATTTCTTCTTGATGACAAAAATGGGAGTATTATGGGGAGATACAGAAGGTTGTATATGTCCTTCCGCTAATTGTCGTTTGACCAGATCATGGGCTACTTGTATCTTTTCTTTAGTCAAGGGCCACTGAGGAACCCATACTGGTCTTTCTGATTTCCATGTAATTTTTATTGTCTCAGTGGCCCTTTGTGAAAATCCAACCCATGTCTGTATGTTCCTTGATCTATTTGTATTGGTGCTGCTATACCTTGTTCTTGTTTTTCTAATCTTTTTCCTTTCCTAAAACCTTGTCTAGCCATAATAGTGGGTGCATTTTGATTGGTGTTATTTGTTAATGTCAAACCTAATTGATCTAAGACATCTCGTCCCCATAAATTTACGGGAAGATGATCCAATACATAGGGCTGTATAGTTCCTTCACATCCTTCAGGATCCTTCCAATCTAATACCATTGCGCTTCTATCGGGATTAGTTGCCACTCCTAGGCCTCGAAGCGTTTGAGTGGCTTGTTGTAATGGCCAATGTTTTGGCCATTCTTGACGAGAGATGATGCTAAGGTCTGCACCTGTATCCAGTAGCCCATTAAATTCATGTCCTTGAATATTTAGTTTTAGCATGGGGTGAGAATCTAAATTTAAAGAAAGCATAGCCCAATCTACACCTGTGGAGCCTAATCCCTTGGAACCTCTTTCTACAGCATGACTGGAAAATTTATCATGTAGGCTTGGTATTATTAGTAACTGTGCTATTCTATCTCCTGGTGAAATTATTGATATACCCTTTGGAGAACTGGCTATAATTTTTATTTCACCTTCATAATCGGGATCAATTACCCCTGGACTTATTAAAAGTCCTTTTAGAGTAGAAGAACTGCGTCCCAATAATAAGCCTACTGTTCCTTTCGGAAGAGGTCCTTTTACCCCTGTGGGAATGATTTGAACTCCCATCTCTGGAGTTAGTACTGATCTGGTGGAGGCGCAGATGTCCAACCCTGTGCTCCCTCTGGTTTGTCTGATGAGGGATCTGATGGACAATGTGTCCTGGTCACTACCCTGATGGGGTTGCTGGGTTCCTCCAGTGCTCCGTATATTTGTGGTTTGGGGCCCCGGAGCATTGGGGCCCTCTGTCCATTTTTTGGCAACAGAGCCCAATGCCTTTGTCCACGATATTGTGGATAAACACCTTGTCCTTGTTCGTTTTTTGATAATGGAGTACCCTCTATGGTGGTTTGAGAATGGCATTCATTAGCCCAATGTCTCCCTCTACGGCATCGTGGGCAAATACCCGGTATTCTACTCCTTTGATACCTAGTTTTGTTAAACCCTCCTCCTATGGGGCAATTCCTTTTAAAATGTCCTGTTTGTTGACAATTGTAGCATGTTCTTGGCCTGGTATATAAAGCCTGTTTTACTGCAGCTGCCACAATTTGCCCTTGTTCATTAATGTCTCTGGCATCTAAAGCCTGTTTTACTGCAGCTGCCATGACTTGCTCTTGTTCATTAATGTCTCTACATAATTTAATATATGTGTTTAAATCTTCCTGTTTCCATGGTCTAATGATATCTCTGCACCAATGATTCGCTTGGTCATAAGCTAGTTGTTTTATTAATGGCATTGCTTGTTCTGTATTCCCAAAAACTCTGGTAGCTGTTTGAATAAGCCTATCTACAAATTCAGCGTAAGGTTCATTAGCTCCTTGTATTATCTTAGATAATTGACCTTGTAAACCTCCATGTCCTTGTAAAGTCTTCCATGCCTTAACTGCATCTACAGCAATTTGTGAGTATACGCCAGGATCATATGCAATTTGTTGCTGCCGATCCTCATAAGGTCCCTTTCCTAACAACATATCTAGATTTCTCTGAGAATAACCAGCTGCTGCATTTCGCCTAGCCGTCTCCTTGCAAAATTCCTCATTGGCAACCTTCCATAATAGGTATTGTCCTCCATTTAGCACAGTTTTACAAATATTAGCCCAATCTGCTGGCGTCATGTTTAAGTTGGTAATGGATTCGACCAAGCTTACAGTGAAGGGTGCTTGAGGACCATAGGTTGTTACAGCCTCTTTTAGCTCCTTCACTGTTTTGAAATTTAAACCCTGGTAAATTCGCTGCCCTCCTACCTCAAATACAGTGCATACTTGAGATCCTGTCTCAGGATCCCAACTATCAACTGCGGGTGTTGGGAGTCTCCTAGCATATGGAGGTGGTGCTGTTGATTGGACACTTATGTCCTCTGGTGATAGAATGCTGTTAGTAGCAGTCTCCTGTAGAGGTGGTGCTGATGGTTGGACACTTACGCTCTCTGATAGAAAGGTATTATTAGCAGTCTCCTGTTGTAACTTTTCCCCGATGGCTTTTTCTGCTCTAAACTTCCTTCCTCTGTCTCACTAGCTCGAAAGACCTTCTCTTTTACTTGAATCTTTTCCTCTTTCTGACTAATTTGAGAGACCTTCTCTTTTACTTGAATCAATATGTCTTCTCCTTCCTCTACCTTTGTCTGAATTGAAGGCTTTGGACTAAGCAAACCAGATACCAACGCCCACAATGTCAATGTGCCAACTGGCAGAGTCCCTGGGTTGTTCTTTTCTATTATTTTTAAATCTTCACCATGATGGTTCCATTGTGATATATCTAACAACTCCTCCTTAAAAAGCCATGGGCTACATTTTTGTATTGTATCAACGTATGCCCTGACTGCTCTTGATTTTACTGGGATGCCTCCTTCCTCTAACAATTTACTTAACAGTCTTTCAGTTTGTTTTTTTACTAATTTCTGATCCCGTATTTCTACTATAATACAATCCAACAAGATAACACCAAACAAAACCGAGACAGAATGAAATAAAAATGGAACCATACAAAATCATTATATGAACCTTTCTATCCTCCTGAAATGTCCATCCGTCCTTTCTTCCTATCTGTTCCTCAGACCCAAATAGTTTTTCCTCAGATGTGAGCGGTTTTTCTTCCGTCTCACTCATCTCCAGGGACAGGCAAGTTAAAACAAAAATGAAGCAAAACAAAAGAGGAAACTTAGAATGGCTACCCATCCTCTCGCCCTGCCCTCAGGGGCGAGCAGTTTACTTACCCTCAGTCGCTCCCCATGCGAGCCACCAAATGCCGCAGTCTGGCTGGGCACAATTCAGGAGCCACTTGTCAAAAGAAACTAACTTTATTTTTAGAACTACAAATGCCAAACAAAACAGCTCCTCAGGAAAAAACCCTCAGAGCCCAACTGCCACCACCGGCTTCCCACAAGCTTCTCACCCCCACACAAACCTCACCACCTCCCACAATCCTCCTGCTCTTGAGGCTGATTGGCTGGGTCATGTGGGCGGAGCCAAAGAAGTCCTCCAATGAGCAGCTCCGTGGAGGAGCCAATCAGCTAGATGTTGCTGGGGCCGCTGTGAGCCAATCATCAGCTGGCAGTCTGAAGGGCAGGGAAACAGCCCAATGAACATCACCGCAGAGGAGCCAATCAGCTAGATGTTGCTGGGGCCGCTGTGAGCCAATCATCAGCTGGCAGTCTGAAGGGCAGGGAAACAGCCCAATGAACATCACCGCAGAGGAGCCAATCAGCTAGATGTTGCTGGGGCCACTGTGAGCCAATCATCAGCTGGCAGCTGGAAGTTTGCTGGCAGCTGGAAGTTTGCTGGGGCCCCTTTGGCTGTGGCTCTCAACACCATACTGCTTATCTGAGGTTGGCTCGAAGAATATGCACAATCCAGAAGGACACTACCCAACTCACAAGATATTGCTTCCTGCTTGGTACCTTAGATGGTTTAATTAGTTGCTCCATTGTTCTATCAAATGGATTATGTGATAGGAGGATGAATTCTGTGGTCATGAGTTCATTGCTACACCATCTTTGGCCTAAAAAAGGAATCCCTTGGTCCCAGGCAGTTTGTGTGAGATGTTCTTATAATGACAGTTTAGACATTCTGTGTATGCTTGTATTGTGCTGGCAGAATCCTGTAGACAGGATTGGCAAACCCACATCTAGCTGTGCTGGAATGTATATGTCAACTTAGCTAAGGTAGGGAAATGATTTCTCCATAGCCCTCTTCCTTGTGCTATTTTAGGAATAGAATTAGCCAAAGGAAGAACTTTAAAAAAATTTTAAGGATGAAGTTCAGCAGAAATCATTACTCTCAAGAGGTCATATTTTAGAGCATCACATGGTGATAGACAAGGGATGAAGTTGCCCAGCAGGGCCAGGTTGTTGCTACTCTCCTGTGCTCTGTATTCAGCACATCTTCCTGGTCTTCCTGGGAGACAGCACCTATGGAGAGTGGGAAAGGGTTGGGGATGCAGAACATTCCAAGTGCAGGCAGAAAGAGGGTGTATTGTCTGCAAAGAATTTAACACAGCAACAAAAATAACAAAAAGACAGCCTACCTTTCATTATCACCTTGTGCCTGCAATGCTAACACTGTCAGTGCTGAGCTTAACAGGGAAGAGCACACTCTTTGCTCCCTGTCCTTAGGATCCCCCTTCTGCCCCTTTCTGTATGTCTCTGAGGATAACTTTCCACAAGAGTAGACCTAGATGTACCTCGTTTTTTATGATGGCATAATGCACGATTTCTTTATTCTCATATTAAAGGGTTATCAGATTGCTTCTAACTTTTCCACTTACAAATAATGGAGAACTGAAATAGTTCTAGATATTTTTATGCACTTCTGCAGATATTTCTTTAGGATAGATACTTAAAAGTAACACAACCAGAGACTGGGGATGTAGGAGTAGAGGGGGAGTAGAGAAGTTATCAATGGGTCTTAAACTGCAGTCAGACAGGAATAAGAAACTCTGGGCTGCTATTGCACAGTAGGGTGGCTGTAGATAATAATTATGTACTGTATATCTCAAAAAGCTAGAAGGAAGAATCTTGAATGTTTTCACCATAAAGATATAGGAAAAGATATATATACTTAACTAAATATTACATAATGTATATACATTATCAAACTATTACATACTATTCCATTAGTATGTATACTCTACATTTTTACATATCAGTTAAAAAACAAAAATAAAAAAGTCATAAAAGGTCATGCACAAGTAAATATATTTTTTAAAGTAAAATTTAATAGATATTGCCAAACTTCTCTCCAAAAATATGGTATAGAATCTACATTTACAATAGTTGCGAGCCTCTGTTTCTCCACATCTTTATGCATATCAGATATAAGCTTGTTTAATCAGATTGGCTAAAATACTTACCCATAAATCTTTCTAATTTATTTCATTATGTGCAAGCTTGTGAGTACATATATTTTGTTTATGGCTCATTCATATTTTATTTTCTGTAGATTACTTGTTATCTTTTCACTGTTGTTTCCTATTAGTTTATGCTTTATATTGATTTATAAATGATTTTATATTATGAGTGGAAATCCTTTGTTTTTTATATATATATGGTACATTTATCTTCTCAGTCATGTTTATAATTCAGTTTTAAAACATAATATCTTTCTCATAATAATTCAATTTTTTACATAATCAGAGCTCTCAGTTTTCCCTGTTGTGGAAACTGCTCTCTATGGAATGAAGTTAACTTTCTAATGAAGTTAAAAAGCATTCTTAAAATTGTTGTAACTTTCTTGTCATTATGAAAGTTATTTGTAATTTGTTTAATAATTATAAATGTTAGGTTTATCAGCATATACCAAACACATTAGACTATAATGAGTAGTCAAACATGGAATACTCATCTTAGGCATTTTAGGTAGTATTTAAAACACAGACATTCCAATACCCCAGAAAGATTAACAGCATGAAGCATGACACAGATCACACATCAAAATGTTAATTCAAGGACTTATTTGCTTCCAAAACATGTTGTTTCTTAGAACACCACTCACAGGGTTTACACAAAATAAACATACACATATGTATGTATATATATAATATTATATATACATATACTGTATGTATATATATTTTTTGCTTTCAAAACTTGTTGTTTTTTAGAACACCACTCATGGAGTTCACACAAAATCATATATATGTTAAGAGAAATGAGCTAGGCACAGAAAGACAAATAACACAAGGTATCATATATGTGAAGGATAAAAAACATCAAATTCATAGAGACAGAGGCTGGGAAGTAGCTGGATTGAAGAAATATTGGCCAAAGGATGAAAAATTTCAGTTAGACAGGAGGAATAAGTTCAAGAGATGTATATCAAGATGACTACAGTAATAACAATATACTGTATATTTGGAAATTGATAAGAAAATCAATTTCAAGTGTTGCTAAAAAAGGGTAACTGAGGCAATGCATATGTTAAGTAGCTTATGTAATTGTTCCACAACTGTAGCTATATCAAAACCATGTTGCCTATACCACGAATGTGCAAAATTTATTAATTAAAAATAAATAAAAGAAGCATAAAAGGAGCAAAGAAAAGAGGGGCTTTATTCTATTTATCTCAAATTTATGCAGGAAGGTAGCTGGGAGAGCCCACTAATTCAAGTTGAAAGGATTAAGCAACCCCTAAGGGCCTTCTTTGCTATAGAGTATTATTTCATCCTCTTCTTTTTGAGTTCCAAGTTAATTTCCTGTATGATTTGTTACATTAAACAGAGAATGAAAGGAAGCATGAAAATACAGTTGCAAACTTCTCTTTTGATGGTATTTCAGACAATGCCTGACACAATGTGTACAAATATAATTGATGCCTTATGTTCTGATCTGACTTGGCCTGGATAGGCTGATAAGCAGCCTGTCGACCAGGGAGTTTTATTCTTCTCCTGCAGCATTTACTTGGAAGCAAAAGCATTTCTAATATATTTTCAAATCTATGGCTGTCCCCAGAATAAGTAACACTTTGTAGTTCTTCTCCTTATCCCCATGTGAAATCAGCTTAAAAATTAAATGCATCAAAAGCAGTTTTGAAGGAAAAAAGGAGCCCCAAGAAACAGTCCTAAACTAGGAAAAACACAAAAATGGCTTCAAGCTGTGATGATGGGAGGTCTGCATGCCAAATCAATCTATATGAACCTCCAATTTCTTTTAAAAAATTTTATTGGTCCGATTATAAGAACACAGGCTTGCTTCAGAAAATGTGGAAAATACATCAAGAACTAAAGAAGCAAATTTTTAAAAAGCATCATACAAGGCACAGATAATGACTATTAACTTTTTGGTGTATTTCTATTTAATATTACACACCTATATTTTTACAAAAGTGGGCTTCTCGTGCTGGGAATGTAGCTTAGAGATAGATCACTTACCCAGCAAGCACAAAGCCTGGGTTCAATACCCAGCACTGCCAAAAATGAACAAAGAAAATTAGGTTCCTATGGTAAATACAGGTTTGAATCTTAATTTTGTCATTTATACATATAATGATAAAACTTGCCCTGAATTATTAAATATTATTCTAAATATACTTGTAAGTCTGCTTCATTTTTGTATATAATATTATAAATTTTGTAGTTCTTAATTGCTTTCCATTTTATAGATTTTAATTGCTTTTTATTTGATATTTATGTAAGCAGCAGCCTTATATTTTGGATTTTGTTTGACTGAAAATTTACTGAGATGATGTTTTTAGAGTACAACCTTGCATGAAATCAAAGGATTAAAAACTTTTCAAGACCTTTGTCATACTTAATCATATGGCATTCAGAAAATTTATACCAACTTCTTAGGTGAGTTTTTAATACTTGCAAGCAGATACTCTCACTTTCTTCCAGGTCTGGTTCACTGGAATCAGCTGTTGGGGCTGGACCCTCCCATAGCTGTTTCGGAAGATATAATTCCTGGGAGGAGTTGTCCCCAGAGCCCTCTTCACCTTGTTGTTCCTCAGGGTGTGCATGAGAAAGTGGAGCAGGATGTCTGCTGTGAACACCAGAGAGGGATGTGGATTCTACTTGAGCGTTTATGTGGAACTGGGTCACAGGTACCTGAAGATCGTGGTTCCACTCGAGAGTTCTGAAGTGGGAGGAACAGTAGCGCCACCTGCTGAGTAGATCTATGAGCAGCAGCCATTATGAAGGTGTGAAGAAGGCAGAGCGCAAAAGGCCTGCGTGAGAACCACCAGTAGGGGGCGCTCACGCAGGCCGTGCTGCCAATCATCAGCGGTTGTCCTTAATACCCTCCTAAGGCTGGGAATCTGAGGTGCTTAGTCAATGAAAACTAATTCTGTGGTTGATCTGTCCCCGTCCTAGCGTGGCAAAATGAAAGAAAATGAAGACAACCAGTTGGGATGTATGGAATGAATGAAATTCATACATTAAATAAGCTACGATTTACCATTACCTTTAACACAGTAAAACACATTTGAATAAAATGTGTCTTTATGAATTTTTCTTACTTAAGATACCTTTCACGGGATAAAATCAATATCATTATCTCCTCAGGAGGATGCGTCTACAGGTACCAATCTTTATTCACTGCAGGAGGGTTCCTGATACAGTAATTACTTGGGTGGCTGAGAATCTTTAAAGTAGAACGAAGTAGAGGTCCTACATTGGAAGAAATTCGGTTCAGAAATCCAATCTTATTGAAAGCACTTTAAAAAAAAATGAGTGTAGGTTTTGGAAATAAGGCACAACAACAAAAACAACAACAAAAATTCAAACACCGAGTTTGGGAAAGTAAACATTTTTAATTCAATTTGTCATTTAGAGTTGATTGACATACAACTGACAGATGCCCACCCCAACCCCTAGGCCTTCAGTTGGACTCAGAGGCTGCTTTACTGACGATGGCATTCCTCAGAGCACCTTTCACATCCTTGTTCCTAAGGGTATAAATCAAAGGGTTGAGTAAGGGGGTAACAAAGGTGTAGACCAGGGCGATCTGGCGGTCCTCGTCCTCCGAGGTGCTGGACCGCGGCCGCAGGTAGACCAGGCTGCAACAGCCGTACTGCAGCAGGACCACGGTGAGGTGCGAGGAGCAGGTGGAGAAGGCGCGGCGCCGGCCCTCGGCTGAACGGATGCGCAGGATGGCGGAGGCGATGAACACGTAGGAGACACAGATGAGCAGGAAGGGGACGGTCAGCACCAGGATGCCCACGACGTAGAGCACGGCCTGGTGCACGCGGATGTCGGCACAGGCCAGGCGCAGCACCGGGGGCACGTCGCAGAGGAAGTGGTTGATCTCCCGGCGGCGCCCACAGAAGGGCAGGGTGAAGATCAGGGCGGTGAGCTGCAGCGAGAGGACGAGGGCCAGGCCCACGGAGCCCACCACCATCTGGACGCACAGCTTGTGGGTCATGATGAGGGTGTAGTGCAGCGGGTGGCAGATGGCCACGAACCGATCGTAGGCCATGACTGCCAAGAGAAAGCAGTCGGTGCTGCCCAGGGTGACGAAGAAGAACATCTGGGCCCCGCAGCCGGCTAAGGAGATGGGCTTCTGGGCCCCCAAAATGTTAGAGAGCATCAAGGGCACCACCACAGAGGTGTAGCAGATTTCCAGGGAGGACAGAGTGGACAGGAAGAAATACATGGGGGTGCGGAGCGAGCTGTGTGTGCACACGACGCAGACGATGGCTGTGTTGCCGCAGAGGATCAGCAAGTAGAGGAGGAGGAAGAGGAGGAAGAGCAGGACCCGGAGCGCAGGGACAGCCGTGAACACGCGGAACACGAACTCGGCGGGGCCGGACTGGTTGAGCCCAGGGCTCCAAGCCAACATGCCCTCGGCCAAAGGAACCCAGGGCAAGTGGCGAACGCTGGTTGGTTGAGTGGCTTCACGGCCTGCACACAACAGGGATTTAAATCTGAGTTTTGACTTGGAATTACCTATTTACTTAATTGGTTTCCAACCATGATGCTCGGGAATGAATTCATGACAGGGGTCTGGCATGTTTTTCCTTGGAAATTTTTATGAATGGGATAGACACTCCTCTGTGGAAGATCCTGGTGAGGAGACATGGAGATATTTCTGGTGAAATGTCTTAGAACAAAACAAAACAAAATGTTCTGGTATTTTAAATCCAATTGACAGAGAGTTAGCATTGAATTAATTACATAGTTGTAGATATTTTTATAATTAGATAAATGAGTGCTTCACATTTTGGTAAGCATTCTTATTGAAATACAAAATGTACACAGAGGAGTTCCCAGATCCTACATATACGACTTTTTTTTTTTTGCACAGTAAATATACCACTATACCATTACGAAGGTTAAAAAATAGGAACAATTCCAAGAACCTACAAGCAACCTTCCTTATCTCCTCACAAAAGTAATGAGGGTTGCCTTTTATCACAGCTTAGATTAACTATGTCTCAATTTACATGTGTAAGGATAAAGCATGGATTTTATTGTAACTGGTTCAACACCTTGTCTTCAGAGGTTATTCTTGTTGTTCTGTGTAACAATACTCTTCTTTCCATTACTTAATGAAAGAACATACCCATTATAGTAGGTTATTCATGAGTTGTTCCTTTATACTCAGTTGTTTTGCCTCCAAATAAAACTAGGCAAACATCTTTTATTCCAATCCTTTCTGATACATACTCATCTTTTATTCCAATTCTTTCTGATATATGCTCTTCATACACTTCCTCTTATTTAAAAATTTTCTTTAAATTTCCAACCAGGAACCTAATAAACTTTTGGTCTTGGACAAATTTGAATGACAAAATACTGAACAGCCAAGTTAAAATTAAATTGCAGCTTTCTGAGATAAGAAAAAGATGGTAAGAAACCTACAAATGCAATAGAAGGATTGAATTATGCGTTAGGACAATCAGGAGGATAAGAAAGGGTTTTATAAGCATCTGGGAATGGGGAAAAATGCCTATAAATTAAGCACTTTCAGATTGGACTACAACTTTATTTTTAATAATAAAAAAGATCTAAGAGACAACAGAGCGCTGTCTACAAGAGTTTAAAGAAAAACAAATTGTGAAAGAACAGGCTTTAGTGATTTATGTTCAAAAGCAGCAGAAAGACTTTTCCAGATTTACAAGGGCTTAGGAAACATATCCTAGCAAATACAATTAAAACAACCCCTTGACAAAGCCTCTGGGTTGCTGAGTGATTAATCAGAACATATAATTCAAGACTGGGAAAGTTGTAATGTAAAATAATATGCTTTGAAAAAAAATCACATAGTAAATAATATATTTAACATTAAGAGTTCAATGCAAACAAATAAAAAATTGCCAAGAATAATTATTTAAAATATACATAATATAATTTTTTAAAGGTAAATAAATTATGCATATTTAAAACTATAATTTGTATAATTAGGTAATTGATAGAGAGGGATAAGAGAAATAAAAGTATGCTAATGTCCTCAACCTATATAAAGAAGGATTCCAGAGGTATTTCATTTAGCTGTGACCAACGAGAGAAGTATTTACCCAAACGTGTATTTCTGAATAATCATAAATAATGTAAAACTCAGCATACTCATTTTAAACAGTCAGATGATTCTTAAAAAGTAAATATAGCACAGAGCAAAAAGTTGAAAATGAAGGAAAATGTGAGCAAGCATATAAAGTAGCTTCAAATAAGCTGAGAAAAGTAAATATTTCAGTTATGAAAATAAGTTTAAATGGGGCTTATATTCTATTAAAGACAGACTGTCACATTCACACATGAAAAAGTCCAACCCAGTGTAAGCATGGTGATATAGAAAGACTAGCATTGCTTTTGTTTGTCTTTATGTCTTCTGATCTAACCAATGCAGTTGAACAAAAGAGGTGCAGAGGATTTGACTATACAATAGGATTGATTGAAAAAAGCAAGATCAATAAGATATTTATTCTTTTGATTAGCCCCCAAATACAATGTAGTAGAGGGTCTTTCAACTCTTCACTTAACTGATGTGACAAATCAACTCAGGTTCCTCATTCCCTCTGTATGACATAAGACATGTTTTCAACGATGTACCGAACACCAGGGGCCTTAGCTCCCTCTGCAGCAGCTCTGAGGATTCCCACATCCACACATCGATTTGTACATCCACCAGCAAGCTTCATTTTCCTCAAAACTGTTCATATCATGCATACTAATTTCTAAAGTCATAAAAATTTATTAAATGCTATAAAAATCAAATAATGAAAACTATCATTTGAATGTTTGGGAAATACTTTAACTAGTATAAGCTGCTAAAAATGGCTATGGGATAAGATGTGAGACAGACCACTATAAAAAGTTAGGAGGGGAAAATGAGAAAAGTTTGTATAATTTTATATTCACATTGGACATGAGTCTAATTTTCAATTCCGTGTTCAAAAAGTTAAAACTGGAATTAGTACTTGATTGTTGTAAGAAAGGCTTTGACTTCATGTAACGTAAAACTAATAGTAAATTTCTTGGCATTAGATCAAAAAGTTGATGAGCAAATGCCTATTTAAATGGTTTCAGTTAATTTACTTTTAGTTTTATGATTCCACTAAAAATAATTATCTTTAATTTTAAATTAAAAATGCATACCTAGTAACGATGGGTGCTGCTGGGTCAATGGGATAGAGATCTTTCTGTTGATGACTGAAACTTTTCTGTATTTACAAATTTTGTCATGAACATATACAATTTTGCAGTTATGTAGTGACTTAAAAATCTTCCTTCAACATTTGTTATTTCAACAAAATATTAGGAAGGAAGGAAGACCAGCGGGGTGTCAATGGCTTAGGGTTTTTGTTTTCAGTTAAATTTGGGTTTGAACCCAGTCCCCTCTCTTGTTAATATGGTTTTCATATTGACCATGTTATTTGGCCCCTTAATGTATATAGGAGACTTGAATATGGAGCATTATAAGGAATTTAGAAAGATTAAATGTTTCAGAAGTATAATGTTCCTGAGACATAACAGTGTCTGGTGGATATATCTGCTCCTCTGCCTCTTTTCTCAGGATGGTGTAATTTCCTTGGATTCTTACCCTTTAATCCTTATCTTTTCTGGAATAAGGAATGAGGCTTCTCTAGAGCTACATCCTCTTAAGTCTTCCAGTTGCTCTGTGGATCCTTGAATAATAAGAGAAACAGTAAAAGAAAAGGAAGAAGAATAAACAAAATAGAAGAGAGATTTCAGCCAAACAATTGTCATTATATGTTATCAAAACCAAGTAAATTAGAACTTGACTCAAGAAAACATTTAAAATGATCCAGTCTTACTAAGACATGAGCATCAAATGAGCAATGTTGCACCTGAAGAGAAACAGTCAAAATCTTTTGTGCAAAACATACCTAATCTGTGGTTCAAGCAAAATGTGGGTTTAGGAGCCTGAAGTTTGCCAGGACAAGATGTGACAAGGTGATATAGCAAAGAAAAAGGACATGTATTCAAGATAAGGCTGTCACATTAAAAACATACAAATTATATTTGAAAATAAATGTTTTCCTCTCATTTTAAAGGGGTTTGGCCTACTCTAATGATTTCATCTCATTCAAACTATTCCTGGAACTCCTTTGGAAATTATTTTCTTTTTTAAAAAAAATTGTTTTTAGATTTAAGTGGACACACTATCTTTATTTTACCTTTATGTGGTGCTGAGGATCGAACCCAGTGCCTCATGCATGTCAGGTGAGCATTCTACCCCAGCCCTGGAAATAATTTTCTTAAACAGATTAGTTGTGACACATGTTCACATTGGGACGATACATTAGCCATTTTTTCTTAACAACAAAACATTGAGACACAGTGAGATGAAACACAGTGAAGGAACTGGTTATTGTATTTGGTACTACAGGATTTGCCCCAAACGAAAATAGGAGTTGGCGAAGCTAATATTACTGTGCAGAAGAAACATACAGCTAATTAAATGTAGGAATAAGTGTCATTTCTATTAGGTTCATCAGATGTACCTGATTATATGGTAGTCTTTGTGAAACTTTACTTATTGTTGAAATTAACTGGAATCAATCCATTCCACCATTCAAATTCAACTCTTTTGAGCATCACATTCAAGTATTCTGTCCATTGGCATGAACGGATGATCTGATCATTTAAACATTTCATCTGGCTAATAATGGGCAAGAAGTTGATTGCCTCTAAAAGTCCTTAATAGAAATCTGCACTGAGACAACTATTTATTTCATGTCTACAAGAACTTAGTATAAATATTTTTTTTTTCTATTCTGGACTTTCATCATTCTACCCCACTTCCCTGCTGGTTTTTTTTCTAGATATAAGGTATTCAAAATTTAATTTCCTTATCACCTAACAGTCCATGCAAATCTATAGGCTTCTTTCATCATTATCAATGTTCTACTGTTCTCCTCAAAGTTATTCTCAAAGAACCTTCCAATCCTTCCAGCCTCACTGTGCACAGAGTACACTTGATTTCTGCTGTTCCTATGGCTTATTTGGGAGTTGATGCTTAAAACACTCAACACTTGGCAATACCAGTTTGATTAACATTTTAGTCTGGGTTATATTTAAGCTCCACAAGGCCAAGAATATTTGTTTTGTTTACTCCCATATCCCCATCATAATTATTTTACTTACACTAAATGGAATTAATTTGTTCTTACATCTCGCATCCTTTAAACTTCCTTTTAAAATCAATGTTCAGTGGCTCCTTCTACAAATCAATTTTGCTTTAATTACTTAAGGCCCCCGAAGATTGGTACTTTTCTCTGTCCAATGGTTGTTTATATTCATTTGCTACATGAAATAAAGGAGAACTTGGATTCAGCTTACCAAAGGACAGTAGAAAGCACAGCAATTAAACTATTGATGTATTTTCTAACCAATAAATTTGACGATGCTGGGAAACTCCCCTATGTAGCAGTCTTTCCTCAGCGGCTGAGAGGCATTGTTGCAATGTATAATATATGCAAACTGCGAATACATAAACACTGTACCTAAGAAACCCAGAACACTCTCGAAAATGTCAGGCTGTGATGGAGTGATAGAAAAGCAGGTCAAAATGGGCTTACTTATAGAATATATGTAAAATTGAGGCTCTACATCTGGGAACTATAAAGAAATGCAATACATCTATTTCTGTCTTTTTATATCCTTCATGCAAAAACTGATGTCCCCAGAGATTAAGCCTTATTCAAAAGCAAATGGAAGTTTCCAGGCCAGAATGCACATTCTGTTGGATTAATTACAGAGGGTGGGGTTCACATACATGCCTTCAATATGCCCCTCTTTTCATTTACATTTATGGGTATGCAATTTAGTTAAGAGAGTGTAAGAGCTGGGCAGATGATTCTGTTAGTGCAGCTGAAACAAATGTTCAAACTCAGTGTGACATTATGCACACAGATGAGGGAGGCAGCATTCTTTGTTGGGCAATTCGAGAGCTATTCAAAACATTTCCAGCCCCAAATTATGTCTGTTAATGGCAATGACTACTGTACCATGCCCAAGTTAATGACACCTTCAGGAGACATTTGGTCTCCCAACAAGAGTGTGAGTTCTGGATCTGCCATCTCCTAACGGATCTCTAGGAATCTCAGGTTTTGATTTAGAAAGAACACCATAGGTTACTGTGGAGAGTTACTGTACGATTATCATTAAGGTGCATTATTAGGTGCACTGTCCTGTGACAGGTATTTTATTATTCTCCTTATTGCGGTTTCTGCCCTAGTTCTACTGGACCACGTTGTTTCTTGCCCTGGTCTCTGTTGCTCTGGAGTCTTTGCATCATTCACTCTTTCCACCTTGGACACCCTTCTCCTCTGAAGTTCCTAGCTATATCCTGCTCCTCTTTCTGAGCTCAGTCACATGTCATCTTTCCCTGACCTTCATATTTCCCCAACTCCAGTGGTAAACACTCCTTCAACATACTTCCAGAAGACCTCCTCCTCATTGCAACTCCAAGGTCACTACTCTTATGAATAAAGAATGAAGCAGGAAAACATTAGCATCTGTCATTAACTCAAGTCTTGTGCTCAGCTATGCTGACAGATTTAAAAGAATTAAAAGACTAGATTGCCAACTACAGCTTCACAGGAGGACACATGAATGGAAAAAATTCAAACAATTGAGGAACTAACCCTTAAACTGTTTTCTTTAAAATAGGGACTCTTTATCATGCCCCAGAAATGAAAGTTTTTGTGGTCAATTGGAAAAGATTCACATTTCTTAGAGATTCACCATGCTTAATAGCATGAGAGTATTTTGTGAGGCTCTGATACAAAGCAATCAGTTTAATTTTATTTCAAAACTTTTTACCATGGAATGTATTATTTTCACACACAACTATTTAACTTATGATTTCATAGATGGTTCTTTGAAAAATAAAAATAGTTTTATGTCATTCTCTTTAGGATGATCCTGTGGAAAGAATTTAGGAAGAAAAGGCAGAAAACCTGAATTTGATCCTGGCTTATCAGGTATGTGACACTGGACAGTCCACTGTTTATCAAAACTACCTTTTCTGGATCTGATAAAGTGAATGGTAAAACCTACTTTAATAATCCATTGGTTGTCCACAATTAAAGGTTGATATTTATGATGATTCTCAGTGTAAAGCATTATAGAAATTTATTTATTTTTATTCTTAGAATGAAAATAAAAATCAAATCAATCAGATAAGCTTAGACTTTCAAAACGCTCCCGTGCCACTTTGAAATTTCCTTCATTCTGTTAGCCACCTAAGGAAATTCACTAAAGAACAAATTAACTTTTCTGGAACATGTCGAGTTCCTGCCATAGATGATGGAGGAGCTCACCCAGAGAGAACTTATCTGTCTTCTTCTCACAGGGCAAAATGGAATGAAAGCCCACGACCTCATGTTGGGCAGCATCTCCTGGAAATGAAAAGTGGAGAGTATGGGATACCTTCTTAACATCCAGATGACCAGGGGCCAGTGTCCTCTGTGGGCTGATGCTCAGGAGAGAAGGCATTGAAAAATTTGTGATTGTGTTGCAAAGGCCGACAAGGACATCCTTACAAAAAGTGATGCCGGGGAACAGTCCAAATCTCAGCCCTGACTGAGAAGACTTGTGTTCCCCTTAACAATAAAAAATGGATTCTGATATATTTACTCAGAGTCCTGTCCTGTCTGATCTCATCAGGTTATTAACTGTCCTTTATAAAATTCTTTAAAATTAATGAGTCCCTAAAGAGGAGTGATTTCCCCAGTGGTTCTTCTTAAATTGAATTCAACTAGAGAAAATATTTGAAAAAAATTTCCATAGTCTATGAGCTAAGGCAAGGGTTAAGGGATGACCCTTCTGTGTGGTCAACGTAGATGATTATTGCCTGGGGATTCCACACAGCCCTCCTTCTTCCTTTCCCACACCCAACAGGGACCTACCAATGATATATTCCATAAAGAACACTCTGTGAGAGGAGCTGAATGCAGATGTGCATTCAGTGAGAGCACGTGATACACACGTTCCTCACTCACTTGACACCACCCAGGCAGCTGGAGGTCCAGAGGCCAGTCTGTGGCTCTGTGGTGTGGCAGCTGCAGGCCACAGACTGGTATGGAAGCTTTCGAAGGGCTTCCTCCTCTGAGAGGAGGCGCTGGATTGCATGGACTCCTTGATTCCTTCTAGCTGTAAAGTGCTCGAACTCTGTTTCTTTCTTTCTTTCCACCTCCCTCTACCCCTTATATGCTGAAAATAATGTACTTTCTCCTCATTGTTGCCCTTAATGTTTAGCCATGTTCAGCTTCCCAGTCTCATGATCATTACCGCCAATACATCTTTATTCAATGGGTAACAAATATTTATTGAATTCCTACTATAAACCAGGTTCTATTCTCAATGTTTGGATTATAGCAGAGGACAAAATAGAGATTTTTTTCCCCTCATAGAAAAATTACATTTTTTTGGAGGGGGGTAAGGAAGACAGACAATAAGTAATAAACAAGAATAAGAATATTTAACATTGTGCTAGGTGGGATGAGAGTTAAGAAAAACAATGGGATAGGGTAAGGGCACCGGGGATAGGGGTGAGGGTGATGTAATAACTAGACAGGTACCATGGACTACCTTAAGTCAAATGTCTAGGGAAGGTCTCTCTCAGGCAATAGGTAGACCATGAACTGAGAGTTTTCCATTCAAGAAAGGGGAAAGAACATGAGATAATAGCATGTGAAGAGGTCTCTTTTGAACCGAAGTACACAGTCCAATGTATCCATCAAGGTTCAGAATTCCTAAAATCACCTGAGTGAATCAGCTTGCCCTTGGCATTCATGGAGGTGTCAATCCAGTGTCGATGCTGGTTCTAGGACACACACAACTGTGTGTGCATATAGAAGCTACATTCAGACTTGTTTTCCTTTTATCTGGATTCTAAGTTTCTTGAGTCTAGTTAAATTATTCATAATATATTCAATATGTATAATCAAAAATGTTCCAGGGTATTGCAAATATGACTTGATATGAACTGAAGTCACCTGAAACCTGCTGTGATTGGAAATTTGGAAAAGGATAATGGCTAATCTAAGGGCTGATATTTTTTCCACCAATTCGTCTATGCCAGGCACTTTTGATTCTCTTCAATATATTCAAAGCCATGGCACCAAATGGGGTCACTTTTAGTTGTAAGTAAAGACAGAAGAAAAGGATCAAAGAACCCTGGGGCGCATCAATATTTGGTTATCAGGAGGAAAATGAGAATTCAGCCTTGGGGAGAGAGACAAAATGGAACCGAGGAAAGAAAACAAAAACATGGTATGATATATATGTATATACATATATATCATAGATATTAAAATTGCTACTGTAGTGCATCCAATTAACATAATGTATCATCTCACATATTTATCTCCCTCTTTTTGTGGCAAGAGCACCTAAAATCTGCTTATTTAAGAGGCGTCCCAAATACAGTACAATTTTACTAACTACATGAGAGGAAGGCTTAAATACCATCTATGCTTATGATTTCTAAATGTATGTTTGTTGTCACAGTATTTCTGAACTCCTGATCTAGATATCCAGGAAGATATTTCAAATGCAATATATCCAAAATATAATTTATATAATTTTCTCCACTACATTTGATTTTCTTGCAGACTTTCCCATTTTAGTAAATTACATCTCATTATTTCCCTTAACTTAGGCTAAATTTTTTGGAGTCTTCTTTGGCACCTCTCTTGGATTTCCACTCCACATGCAGTCCATATAAAATTCTACTGGCTTTACCTTTAAAATACACTCAAAATATAATTATTTACCTAGTTTGCTATGCTAGATGCCTAAAAAACCCCTGAATCTCCTTTTATCCAAACTAGTATTCTTTGCACAGAGACCCATTTATTAAAAATGCAAGTCTGATAATACTGCTACTCTGCTCTAATCTCTTCAGTGGCTTTGCATCTTGCTAAGAATGAAATCCAAGCCCTTATTATGTCCTATAATTCCCACCATGACCTTGACTTCAGGTAACTTCTAACATCCTCTCCTGCATACCACCTTCTGTGCTCTATCCTTCACTTAGTGCCTGAAGTAACACACTTCCTTGACGTCCTGTGAAGAGCAAGACAGAACAGTGTGGATGATTAAGTGCATGGACTCAGGTACCAATTGCCTGGGTTTGATCCTGGACTATATCTCTTACTAGTTTGGTTACCTTAGACAACTCTCTAACCTCTTTGTGCATTAGTTCTCTTATTTGTAAGTTGGGGATAATCATGGTATCCTTTTCAAAACTTGGAAAGGATAAAAACAATTCAAACCATGTAAGCTATCGATAGGTGTTAGCTATGGCCATCACCATCATCACCACCATCATAAACATCATCAACATTATCATCATTAGTTGCCATGACTACCAACATGTCACCACATCATACCGTCATAACAACCTTTTAAATTTTTTTATTTGTTCTAGTTAGTTATATATGACAGTAGAATGCAGTTTGAGACATAATACTTAGATGGAGCATCATCAGCATGATCTGTCACCACACCATCATCTTTCTTCTCCTCCTCCACAACTGAACACAAGGACACTTTCATCTTCAGGAATTTGCACTTGCTTCTGGCTCTGTCTGAGAAGCTCTTCTGACAGGTCTCCATATGCCTTGCTTTTGTACAACCTTCAAGTCTTTATTTAATGTTGCCTCCTTCAAGAAGGCTTTCTTGTGACTTTATAAAATAACACTCCTATAACTCTTATTTTATTCTTCTTATCTTGCCATGTTTTCTTTGTATCATATAGTAGCAACTATGTTTTGTTATTAGTTGCTATCTCTTTTATTTTCTGCATCTGGGGCTTTGTTTATTTTGCCATTGTATTTATCTTATTTGAAACAATGTGTGTTTTTAGAGGTGAAAATCCCTTGCATTAAGTGTTTATTTGAATATTTAATGAGTTCTACTGGTCTCTTAAATTATCTTATATGTACAGAGTCCTATATCTCTGGCTATATTCTAAGTAACTCCTCAATTTTAGTTTTAATTTACTGATTCTTATTTCAAGTTTTTTTGTCAAATGTTTATGCCATCTATTAAGAATTTTAAGAATGCAATTAATTTTTATATCCAGTTTTTTATTTGTCCTTTTCCATATTGTTCTACTTCTTTTTTTTCAGTGAGGTTTTTTTTTAAATTTTTTAAATTATTAGTTGTTCAAAACATTGCAAAGCTCTTGACATATCATATTTCATACATTTGATTCAAGCAGATTATGAACTCCCAGTTTTTACCCTGTATACATATTGCAGATTCATATCGGTTCCACATCCACTTTTTTACATACTGCCATACTAGTGTCTGTTGTATTCTGCTGCCCTTCCTATCCTCTACTATACTCCCTTCCCTCCCCTCCACTCTCCTCCCATCTTCTCTCTCTACCCCATCTACTGTAATTCATTTCTCTCTCTTGTTTTTTTCCCTTTCCCCTCACTTCCTCTTGTATGTAATTTTGTATAACAATGAGGGTCTCCTTCCTTTACCATGCAATTTCCCTTCTCTCCCTTTCCCTCCCCCCTCTTGACCCTGTTTAATGGTGATCTTCTTCTCATGCTCTTCCTCCCTATTCTGTTCTTAGTTGCTCTCCTTATATCAAAGATGACATTTGGCATTTGTTTTTTAGGGATTGGCTACCTTCACTTAGCATAATCTGCTCTAATGCCATCCATTTCCCTGCAAATTCCATGATTTTGTCATTTTTTAGTGCTGCGAAATACTCCATGGTGTATAAATGCCACATTTTGTTTATCCATTCATCTATTGAAGGGCATATAAGCTGGTTCCACAGTCTAGCTATTGTGAATTGTGCTGCTATGAACATCGATGTAGCAGTATCCCTATAGTATGCTCTTTTAAGGTCTTCAGGGAATAGTCCGAGAAGAGCAATAGCTGGATCAAATGGTGGTTCCAGTCCCAGCTTTCCCAGGAATCTCCATACTGCTTTCCAAATTGGCTGCACCAATTTGCAGTTCCACCAGCAATGTACAAGTGTACCCTTTTCCCCACATCCTCGCCAGCACTTGTTGTTGTTTGACTTCATAATGGCTGCCAATCTTACTGGAGTGAGATGGTATCTTAGGGTGGTTTTGATTTGCATTTCTCTGACTGCTAGAGATGGTGAGCATTTTTTCATATTGTTCTACTTCTAATTCACAATTACAGTTATTATTTCACAGACTCCTGTTCTTGTTATATAGTTGTTATTTGATCCTCTATTTTGTTTTTACAAATTTATTATAATTTGTAATCTTATTTTTTACCTGCTGAAACTTATTTTCACATTATTACCATTTCTTTGCTTTGGTTTGTTGTGAAATATTGAGACTCTTGTGGCAATGGGTTTCTATGAATATTTTGTGACTTTTATCTGGTTGCTCATATAATTCAGGAGGGTTTTTGTTTGTTTTGTTTTTGAGCTATCATCTTACTTGAGTTGTTTTACTCTTGCCTTAACCCGTATTCCTGAGGTCCACAGTTTAGAACATAATTTATAGTAAGGAATGATGTTTACTCTGGGAATATGTTGGTTTAAGGTCCCAAGCAACTTTGTGGCTTGGCTTAGTTACTGTTTATGTGAATGCCATGCCTTTTAAGGGAATATATATTGTTAATGGATCCAAATATTCTTTATTCTGAGCACCATCTAGATCTTAATTTAGTGCACGTAGTCTCATTCCTATACTCCATAAATGTCTTTGGTTATTTCCAATTTTGAATGCCAACATTGTTTTCCTATTTCTGTACATACACACCATCCTCCCATCAAGGATACAGTTTATCTGCTCTTCACTCATCTTGAACATTGTGACTTGCCTGAACCAATGAGATAAGCAGAAGTGAAGCCTAGGATTTGTTAACATAGGCCTTAGAAGTTTGTAGCTTCCAGTTTCAATCTCCATATCCATGTGGCGTATAAAGAAGTTTGTGCTGGATTATTGAATGACAAAATAACAAAAATGGAGCAAAAAAAGGAGAGAGCAGCCCCAACAATGTCCAAGACTGGTAAGTGAAGTCATCTTGGACATTTCAGCCCTGGCCAAATTCCCATCTGAATGCAACTGTGTGTCTTTGAAAACAGAAGGCCCAGTCAGCTGAGTCCAGCCCAACCAGAGAGCCACAGAAAGAATAATACTTATAGTTTTAAACCACTAAATTTGGGAATAGTTTTTTTTTTTGGCAACAATCAATTCATAGATGAGTCACTTAAGGTCACTAGCACGGACGTCCCAACTTGCCACATTGTCTCAGCTTCTGTCTCCACTAACAGACATGAGATTTCATTGCTTCATGTTTGTGAACAACATATATTCTTAATATAGTTTAAAATATTTTTAGCTATTATACTTTATTTAATGTACATATTTTATAAATTATTTCCATGTGTTTTGGGGGTAACCTAAAGCACAGTTCCTTTAATGTTATTCTATTCATTTCTACTAAAATGTTTCAACCTGAAATACTATTCTCCTACCTTAAATCATATTAAATGGCTTACATTTTTGGCAAGTCTCACAGAAAGGAGTTCTCTCAGTTAAGCTTACCTTTTTATGTTACACTTAAAATACTCAAGACTTAACATGGTGTAAGAACTAAAATCTATTTGAAGAAATCAGCAGAAAATTCCAAGGGAACATATTTACACAAGCCAAGAAAAGGCCTGGAAGAAACTTTGATAACCCAACCTGCACAGCATCTTCTTTCCAATTTTCTTCGTTTATTTTTCTTCTTCATACCATAATAGCAGAAATAATAATGATGCTGTATGTTCATAGGGTTTAATGTAAGAGAGACATTATTTAATCTTTAATTGACCTAATCAGACAGGTGTAGTGTCATCTCCATTTGATTTCCAATAAAACTGAAACACAGAGAATATATGTGAATGTTTTTCCTTTTTCTTTTTTTGATACTGGGGATTTAACTTAGGGACACTTTACTACAGAGCCCCATCCCCTGTTGCCTGGCCCCTCCCATTTTAAAGTTTTATTTTGAGATAAGGTCTCATTAAGTTGCTTGACCATCTCACTAAGTTTTTGAGGCTAGACTGGAACTTGCAATCCGCCTGTGTCATTCTCTGGAGTTGCTGGGATTACAGATATCACCATTGCACCTGGTGTGAATTTCTTTTGTCACAAAGATACAGAGAAGGAGACTCATTAAGCTAAGTGAAATAAGCCTAACTCAGAAAGCAAAGGATCCTGTTTTCTCTTATGTGGAAGCTAGAGAGATAGAGAGGGGGGAAAAAGTGTGTGTGTGTGTGTGTGTGTGTGAGACAGAGAGAGAGAGAGAGAGAGAGAGAGAGAGAGAGAGAGAGAGAGAGAGAATCTTGTGAAAACAGAAAAGAGACCAGTAGTTTGGAGGAAGAGGAGCAGGAGAAGGGAGGGAAGAAGGAAAGGAAAGGAAAGGAGAGGTACTGGGGAATGAAACTGACCAAATTATATCGTTCTATTGTGTGCATGTATGAATATGTAACTATGATTCCCACTAATATTGTATAATTATACTATGCCAATAAAAATGTACTTGAATGGGAAACTAGAATATAGTAAGATAAAAGGGCATGAAAGTCACTTTTATTTCTTCTAGAAAATATAGCTTGCTTGGAGAGTATCCTGAGATACAGAGTATAAACCAAGCCCAGAGATGCACAAAGTAGGGCCATAACATGTGACACTCTGACATGAACCTGGGATGCCAAAGAGCCACATTATGAGGTACAGCAGGATCCCCAACTAACCTGTTTACTTAGGATGCCATCTTTCAAATTCTGGGAATAACAGTTGAGCCAAAGGACATTCTCAGCCTGTTAAGATTCTGAGAGATGCTGAAATTAGGAGACACACTGTCAGGAAAATGTATGCTGGAGAGAAAGCCGAGGATGTGGCTGGACAAACTTTAAAAAAAATGATATTTATTTATTTATTTATTTGACTCTATCTATCTATCTATCTATCTATCTATCTATCTATCTATCTATCTATTTAGTTAGACATTTCAGGATATGTACAGTAGAATCCATCTTGACATAATTATAAAAATATGGACTATGTCCTATTCTAATTCAGACCCCCACATCTCCCCTCTCCTAACCCCCTACTCCTTTCCCTCTACTCTAATGATTGCTGCCAGTAAATGAACAATCTTTTTTGATAAAAGTGTTTTGGAAGGATCAACAGATCAGATTTTTCATTCTCACAGAGGGTCCTTGAAGACGTTACGTGCATTAACTCATGAATCCCCAAAACCACCTCAGAAGACACTAGGAATAGAGATAGGATTGACCAGGAAATCTATATGGAGGATCCCCTGGAATAGTAAATAATATGAGCAGAAAATATGACAGTTTGTATTGAAAGGGAGAGAGGAAAAAAAAAAGAAATGAAATGGAGTTGCCAGACTCCCCAAATTCTACAAATTAGGAAGAGGCTGAAAAAACTACTGAGATGAAAACCTACTACCCTCCATGGAAAAGGAAAGATGAGCCTGGAGACGGAGCCAGGGACCTAAAGAATGACTTCTTGGACTTTCGAGGAAATCTTGGGTCTAGAAGGCAGAACTTCAGGTCCAGGTGGTGAAGAGAAGATCCACACTGGATTATTCTTGGGTCTTGAAAATGAATGCAGCTTATCCTGTTTGATGATCAAAATTGCCTCAGAGCATTTTTTAAAAAACTTTTTTTTACATCCATCCTCTTTTTTGTGTGTGTGGAGTAGGAAGGTCTGTAACCATTATCCTATGCATGCTTCAACATCAGATTATCTTCTTTTATAGTTTGCAAGTCTGCAGATGGAGAAGACTTTTGTCCCAGGAAAACTCATATTACTAGTGTCACCTAGGCCTTAATTTATGTGGCTTAGATGATGAGATTAGGGACACTTGACTGATGATATTTAGATGAGATTTTGGACCCTGATTGACGCTCTAAAGGAATGAATTTTTTTAAGATTTTGGAATAAAGTGAATGTATTTAATTGGGATGTGTAATTAAATACCTTGAACCTCCTCCCTAATTAGTTTCATAGTAATATGGTTGGAAAGCAAAGATGAACAAAAAATATTTTATAGTCACAAAGGTAAAACAAGAATATCAATGATTTTTCAACAGAAACAATGGGAACCAGAAGATGATGGAATGACATTTTTTAAAAGATTAAAGAAAAAGGCATTCCTAGAATTTTATATAAAGTAAAAATAAGCTTACAGTTAAATTTAAAGAAATGCAGAAAACTACCCAAAACATGTTAAAAACTATTAACTGTTTATAAAAAAATAATAATATAAATAAGATAACAGCACAAATATGGAAGGGCAGAAAATGGTATTATAATTTTGAGAGTTTCTTCATATTTACTGTATTGGTATTATAATAACTCATGGTAGGTTGTGAAAAGAATATGACACAATATAATACAATAGATAGAGCTAGAAAGATAAGAGCAGACATAACAATCCTTTAAAAATTCAAAGTATTGGAAAGGAGGAATGAAAAGAGCCAAGAGCAGAAGTGATGGATGAGGAGCATATGGGAATATGGCATATACACATTCCCATCGTACATCGTAACAAGGAAAAGGATGAACTATATGCTTTTTTTCTTTTTCTTTTTTATTGGTGCACTGTGATTATACAAAATTGTGAGATTCACTGTGACATATTAGTAGATGTACATAACATAATTTTGGTAAATTTTGTTTCTCAGATCATAGCCAGCAATAAAAAAGAGTACTTCTTAATGGCAAAATGGCTAATTCATCAGTGAGATATATCAATGCTGAGCAAATTTATATCTAATAACAGAACTTCAAAACACAGGAAAGAAAAATGACCAAAACCAAAGGGAGAGACTGATACATGCAAAATTATAATTGTGGATTTTAAACCAGTTTTTCCAGTAACTAATAACATAAATAGACAGAAATACATGATACTATTGAAAATTAAGACCATATTATTAGCTGGCATAACATTATTGACGTCCCTCAAGAATGTATGTTACATACTTTTTATACACACCCACACACACATACATACATACACACACATATATTTCTGGCACACAGTAAGCACTTAATGTTAATTATGTTTAACAACTATTCTTTGAAAACAAATATAAGGCTGAATCATATTCCTTTATACAGTAACATTTAATCACTTCTTTATCATGAAAATGAACTGTTAACATATTTTCATTCTTACATAGAATACCATAATAAGCAATTTTGTTCTACTTGTTCTCTGTTGATCCCTAACTACGAAGGTCTTTCTGTGCCCTTCCTGTGCCCCAATAAGCTGATACCTGTGGCCAGAGTCACCCATGTGAGAGAGAGAAGGTTTTGAGCAGAAAGAGGTTGTGGTATTTCTCTCTCTGCTCTCTCCATTCCTGACCATAGTTTTGTCCATAGTGGCTTTTTTCTCTCTAAAGTCACAGTTCTTCCTGGTGGTTTCCCTCCCCCCATGCATCAGCTCTCACTGGTGTCTGATAACACTGAGACTTAAGTTTGCCTTTGGAGTCTAGGAGTGACAATGACTTCCTGCTATTGCTGGTGTGAAAGTCCCTGTTGGTTTCCTTATCCATAACTGCTGGAGACAATTCCATTCTTGAATTTCTTAAAAAAGTTAAAACCCATGGAATGAGCTGTCTCTTTCTAGCTGCACCCTCTCATACTTGTTAGTTTGTATGATGTAATGTTCATTTGCTTTATTTATTTACTAGAAGAGCAATTATTGAGTCAAATGGTAGAAATCTTTTAAAGGTCTTCGGCACTTAGTTTTATGTTATATAAACAGTTTTTATATAATTTATGTGAATTTAAAAAATTTCCTTGAACATCAGCTGAGAGAAATCCAGCCGTATAGGCATATTGACGCTTTGGAACCGAACCCTGGTCTGATAGGCCATACCCTCCCCTGTCCTAGACTTTCAGGGAGCCACAGTTCCTAGTAAGCACTTTCCAAATGGCCCCTTTCATCTCGCTGTTCCTCAGAGTGTAGATGAGGGGGTTGAGCATTGGGGTGCCCAGTGCGTAGACGAGTGAGATGAACTGATCTTGCTGGGGGTGGTAGCTGGAGCGGGGGTGCAGGTACATGAAGGCACAGCAGCCATACTGCAGCAGCACCACAGTGAGGTGGGAGGAGCAGGTGGAGAAGGCCCTGTGGCGGCCAGCTGCAGAGTGCATCTTGAGCACAGTGGCCGCTATGAAGGCGTAGGAGGTGGCGATGAGGAAGAAAGGCACGGCAATGGCCAGTGTGGCTGCCACCAGCACTGACAGCTCGTGGAAGTGGCTGTTGGCACACACCAGTTGCATGACGGGTGGCACATCACAAAAGAAGTGCTGAATACCTCGAGCGTGGCAGAATGGCAGAGAGAAGATGAAGGCCACCAGTTGTAAGGACAGGAACAAGCCGGTGACCACAGATGCCACCACCAGGCGGACACAATCAGAGTCATGATGAGAGGGTACTGCAAGGGGTGACAAATGGCGACATATCTGTCATAGGCCATGGCAGCCAAGACGAAGCAGTCTGCACTGCCAAGTGCAATGAAGAAGGCCATCTGAGTGGCGCAGCCCAGGAGGGTGATGGTCTTCTCTGACTGCAGGGTGTTGGCCAGGATGTGGGGCACCACCACAGCAGTGTAGCACATTTCTACCCCTGAGAGGCTGCCCAGGAAATAGTACATGGGCACATGGAGGCGGGCTTCAGCCTGGATGGACACCACAATGAGGACATTCCCGGTGATGATAAGTGCATAAGCCATGCTGACCCCCAGGAAGGACAGGACTCGCAGCTCTGGGCAGGAGGGGTAGGCCAGGAACACAAACTGCATCATCACCGAGTGGTTCCCCCAGGTCATTGAGCTACAGCTTGCTCTCTGAGGTCACAGGACAGAAGGAAGGATCAGACTGGTTCCCCCAGGTCCTTGAGCTACAGCTTGCTCTCTGAGGTCACAGGACAGAAGGAAGGGTCAGACAGGTGATGTATCATCACCCCGGTGATGTGTTTGCACTCTGAGCCGTGAAGGTAATTTCCAAGGCTGGAAGTGAAAACAAGAAGGATCAGGACTAATTCTTGGTTTTTGCCCACTCTTATGAAATCCTTCCATAGAAGTATCTGCACTTCAATTTCTAACTGCCCAGAGCTGGGTCCAATTATGTGAGAGAATATGAAGAAAATTGAAAGGGAGCAGAACTAAATAACTACTGTTTCAACTGCCAAATTTTAATATTTTTTTGTTATTTAATGTGTCTTTGAAAAAAAAATCTCTATCCTGAATTACTACTTGCAGTAGAAATCATTCATATAAACCCAAGTCAGTGTCACAAACATGGGGACTAGTGTCAGAAATATCTAAAACATCTGGAATCTGACTAGCTCTCTGTTCTCCAAGCTAAAGATAGGTGTCTCTTTCAATTCATCTCCTTTCCTTTTCCAAATTCAATAATACATTAGATTATTTCTCATGTCATTTACATATTACACATTTTGCTACAGTTGTGTAGGGGGACCACATCAGTGCAAAGAAATCTCTGAAATTAGATGATTTGTTTGAATAATTACATCTCCAGGATCCATGATGCGAGGCCATAGATAATCGCTCTGAATTTTGGGATTTTTAAATTTTAAAATAAAAAATGAAGTTAATATTTATACTTATTTCAAAGCATTGTTAATGTAAACAAGATGATAACGTCAGTTGTGTATCACAATGCCTCATCCATAGTATTGAAAACTTAATAAAAGATAGCCATCATTCCCTATTATATAGTTGACGCCATGACAGTATCAATGGCCATGCATGGTGGTTCATACTTGAAAGCCAGCAGCTTGGGAGGCTGAGGCAGGAAGATTGCAAGTTCAAAGCCAGTCTTAGCAACATAGTGAGGTCCTAAGCATCACAGTGAGACCCAGTTTCTAAATGAAGTATAAAAAATGATTGTGGATGTGACTCAGTGGTGAAACACTCTTGGGTTCAATTCCAGGTACCAAAATAGCAACAACAAACAAACAAAACCACCTTCCGTGTCCTGGCTTCCTTCCATCAGTGTTGGAAGACACAATTCTTTGACAGCTCCTTCCTGTCATCAACTGAATCCTCCTCCTAGCAATTTCTACATATTCAATGTGTTCTAAACATTGTGGCCATTTCTGCATTGAACCCTGCATGGACTACAGAGCTCTTAATCTGCAGCCCTGCACTGTCTTTCTAATTTCCTTTTACTATTTCTTATGGCATGTGTTGATTTATGTCATAATTAAAGCTCTGGAAAAGGTCTCATTTTAAATATCTTTCTTAAATTGTGCACATGGGACAGATCACATTTAAACAGTTTGGAGAGATGAAATAGTGGAGCCAATGATTCCAAGAGCATGAAAGTTATATCAACATGTCATCAACTTGTAATTCCATGTTGTTTGTGAGCATGATGTGCAGGACAGAAGTGAGAGAAGGGCACTCAGCATCATGCCCAGAGATCTCCATGGATCTCAGTGCATCTAGGAGATCTCCACTTACACACTGTGGTTTTCCTTCTTCCCTCTCTGGGTAGCCCAGCCCCAGTGGGCAAGACTGTAACGAGAGAGATGGTCTCTGTCTCCGATTTCATGTTGGAAATCCAGACAGTGTAGGCTGAAAGAGTGCAGCAATTATCTAGTTGGTTTTATGTGAAAAAGGGAAATAGTGGATTTGGCATTAAATAAGCCCAAGCTGCATGCTCAGCCTACTATTAATAGCATAATCCCCTGGGCCAATCATCTCACGTTAATTTCTATTTCTTCATGTTTAAAAGATGTGAATAATAACACTTACCTAATGGTGCTGTGGTGATATTAAAGGAGATAAAGTATTTAGAACACTTGGCTTGATGTATGAAGCCTATTAAGTTGCATAATACATGTTTTCTTGTCTCCCTTCCTTATGTCTGCTATAGGTTTGATATTAATAATATCTGCTTCATTAATATTATCTGCTTCCTGGTGGAGGATTATGTGAAGTACCATATGAGTCCAGGGCCTTTATAAACATTTTAGTTTTACCCAAATTTACATTATTCATCCACATTTACATCATTCAACTCCACAACATTTCTTCAAGATCAGCTATCAACATTTTAGTCAGAATATTTGGGCTTCCCAGTGAATTTCAGGTTTCAAAATCTAGTTGACAGAAAAAGACTTTCTTTTACCTTCAAGGTGAGAAGAGAGAGGAATCTGCTGAACCACGTTTCTCAGTTATGCTCATAGAAGACAGGCCCTAGCATGCTATCTTTGTGCTCTGGTGGATCAAGAAGGAAGGAAAATTATCCTGGAGAGACTCCCCAGTGGAAATGAGTTCATGTTCACTCCCAAGTAAAAGGCAGAAGGAGTACATTGCTGTGTCATCTAGGATCTTGTCTCATGAATTCCATCTCCCAGAGGAAGGTGGTATTGAGGTTATGAACCTCCTCCCCTGTTACCAGATAATGAGTTCAACCCAGAACTGTCTGTTCACTTGGGACCTTTGATGTATAAAATTTCTGGAGTATGGTTATCTAAATAATGACCAGTATCACAACCTGTAGGAACATTCTCTGTGCCTGAAATAATTTCCGGAGACATATGACATATATAGACTATGATGAATTGTGCCTCTTGTTTCAGAGAGATCACTCCCACCCAATCATCCTAGCTTGGCTTACCCCATCTCAAACTATTAGTGTTCTGGGAAATGGAGACTACATTTATATATTGCCTTCCATCCCTGGGGCTCAGCATAGTGCCATGTGACGAATAGTGCCTCAGTCAATATCTACCAAATATTTTACTTTTTCCAGGGTATCTTCTGTTAAGTTTTCATAGAGCAGAAAAACTCCCAAAGGTCTTAGCAATTGGATTCATTGCTTTGAAAAAGTGATGATTGGTCAATAGTATTTAAATGTTTATGTGACTGTGTATATACACACATACACACACACACAATGTTCTATTTATTGAAGGGAATTCCTATTAGAGTGATTAATATAGTTTTTTGGGTGTGTGTGTGTGTCTGTGTGTGTGTGTGTGTGTGTGTGTTGGTAGGACAATCAGATTCCAATAATTGGCAGGGTTGAAAAGACTGATATGTTCAAAGACTTCTGCAGCATATATTAGAGCCAAAAAAGGAGGAAAGAGAGGGTGGAAGAGGTTGGAAGTAAACTATAATTTTGGTATATGTCAAGCATTAGAGTTATTACAAGAGCTAAGTCTTTTAAAAAAATTTAATGTGTTTTCATTAGTGCATCATAATTATAACTAATGGTGGTGCTCACAGTGACATACTTGTATATACATATCACATAGTTTGCTCCATTTCTTTTTTTTTCTTTGCAAGATTTATTACAATAAGTCTGCTCCATTTATTTTCCCAGTTTTTTCCCTCTTTCTCCCTCTACCTGATGTGCTTCCACTTCTTGACTGGCCTCCCTTCTGTTTATTTTTGTGTTGGTGCATTATAATTATTCCTAAAAGTTGGATTCTTTGTGATGCAGGTAAATAGCATGGTTGGATGATTTCATTCCCAAGTATCTTACACGTTCCTCTTATCCTGCCTACCTATCATCTTCTGTTTGCTTCCATTTCTTCTTCTTCCTTCTATTTTCATGAGATCCCCACATTTTTTTCTTTTTTTCCTCTAGCTTCTGCATATAAGAGAAAACATTCTATCTTTGACTTTCTGACTCTTATTTCACTTAGCACAATATTCTTCACTTTAATCTATTTACTCACAAAAGTGAAAATTTTATTATATCATTATAGTTTTATTTTTATATAAAACTCCATTGTGTGTATGTACCACACTTTCTTTATCCACTCATCTGTTGAAGGACACCCAGGCTGGTTACATAATTTTTCTATTATGAATCACACTGCTGTAAACATTGGCATGCATATATCATTATAGTATGCTGATTTTAGTTCTTTTGAATAAATACCAGACAACATGTCATAAGGTGATTCCGTTCCTCGTCTATTGAGGAATACTAATTTGCATAGTGTCTGTACTAATTTGCATTCCCAGAAACAATGTGTAAGTATACCTTTCTCCCCAAATCATAACACTTATTCTTGATGGTAGCCATTTTAACTGGAGTGAGATGAAATCTGTAGTTTTGATTTGAATTTCTCTGATTACTAAGAATGTTGAACATTTTTCATATATTTCTCGACTATTTGCATTTCTTTTTTTTAGAAATATCTGTTTAGTTCACTTTCTTATTGTTGATTGGTTTAATTTTTTAAAATTTCTGGTATTAATTTTTTTGTTCCTTGTATATTCTGAATGTTAATCCTCTGTCAGAAGAATAGCTAGCAAAGATTTTTCTCCCATTCTGTGGGTTCTCTCTTCTTGCTCTCAGTTATTTCCTTCACTGTATGGAAGCATTTTAATTTAATGCCATCCTATATAATAATCCTTGACTTTATTTTATTTTTATTAGGAGTCTTATTGAGGAAGTCAGTGCCCACACTTGTATGTTAAAGTGTTGACCCTTTGTTTTCTCCTGGCAGTTGCATAGTTTCTGATCTAATTCCTGGGTATTTGATCCAATTTGAGTAGACTTCTGTTCATTGTTATAGATTGGAATCTAGTGTCATTCTTTTATAGAAGAATATTCTGTTTTCCCAGCACCATTTTTTAAAAAAATCTACCTTTTTTCAATGTATGTCTTTAGCAACCTTATCAAGGATGAGATGATTTTTTTTGGTGTGGGTTTGTCTCTATTTCTATTCTATTTCATTATCCTTTATGCCAATTTTATGCCAACACCATGCTGTTTTTATTACTATAGCTCTGTAGTAAAATTTGAGGTTGGGTATTGTGTGTGATAATCCAGCCTTTTTCTTATTGCTCAGAATTGCTTTGGCTAAAGGACCTGAACAGACACTTCTCAGAAGAGGATATAAAATCAATCAACAAATATATGAAAAAATGTTCATCATCTCTAGCAATTAGAGAAATGCAAATCGAAACCACTTTAAGATATCATCTCACTCCATTCAGAATGGCAGCCATTATGAATAAAAACAACAATAAGTTGGTGAGGATGTGGGGAAAAAGGTACACTCATACATTGCTGGTGAGACTGCAAATTGGTGTATCCAATATGGAAAGCAGTATGGAGATTCCTTGGAAATCTGGAAATGGAACCACCATTTGACCCATCTATCCCTCTCCTCAGTCTATACCCAAAGGACTTAAAATCAGCATACTACAGGGACACAGCCACATCAATGTTTATAGCAGCACAATTCACAATAGCTAAACTGTGAAACCAACCTAGATGCCCTTCAGTAGATGAATGGATACAAAAATGTGGCATCTATACACAATGAAATATTATTCAGCAATAAAAGAGAATAAAATTAAAGACATTTTGTAGGCAAATGGATGGCGTTGGAGAAGATAATGCTAAGTGAAGTTAGCCAATACCAAAAAAAAACAAATGCCGAATGTTTTCTCTGATATGAGAAGGCTGATTCATAGTGGGGTAGGGAGGGGGAGCATGGGAGGAATAGACAAACTCTAGATAGGGCAGAGGGGTGGGAGGGAAGGGAAGGAAGCGGGGGTTAGCAAGGATGGTGGCATGTGATGGACATCATTATTCAAAGTACATGTATGAAGACACGAATTGGTGTGAATATACTTTGTATACAACCAGAGATATGAAAAATTGTGCTGTATATGTGTAATAAGAATAGTAATGCATTCTGCTGTCATTTATTTTTTAAAAAATCAAAAAAACTCTTGAAAGGCAAATAAATAAATAAATAAAGTAATTGCTTTGGCTCTTCTGGGTCTTTTATTTTTCCATATGAATTTTAGGGCTTTTTTAAAATAATTTTGTGAAAAATTTCCTTGATATTTTGATTGGAGATTGCATTGAATCTTTAGATTGTTTTTGGTGAAAAGATCATTTTAATAATAATAATTCTGTTTATTCAAAAAGATAGGGGATGTCTTCCCATCTTTTATTGTCTTCTTCAATTTCTTTCTTCAATACTCTATAATTTTCATTTCTCTTTCTTGATTAGATTTATTCCTAGGTTTTATATTTTTGGTGGGCTGTGTTGAATAACACTGTTGTCCTTATTTCTTTCTCATCATGTTCATTATTGTTATGTAGAAAAGCTATTGATATCTGCATGCTGTTCTTGTTTCCTGCTAATTTGCTGAATTTTAAAATCATTTATAAAAGTCTTCTCATAGAGATTTTTGGGTCTAGTGAGTCTAGAACCATATTATCTGCAAACAGAGATAAGTCAACTTCTTTCTGTGTATTCTTATTGTAATGTCCTTCTCTTGCCTAATATCTCTGGCTAGTTTCAAGCACTATATTGAATAGAAGAAGTGAGAGTGCACATACTTCTCCTGTGCCTGATTTTGGAGGAAGTACTTTGTTTTTCTCCATTCAATGTTATTTTGGCTTTGTGTTTGCCATATACAGCCTTTTTTTTTTTTTGAGTTAAATTCCTTCTACCTCTCGTTTCTTTAGTGTGTTAAACATGAATGTCTGCCAAATTTTGTGGATAGCATTTTCTGCAGATCTTAATATAATATGGTTTTGTCCTTTGTTCTGTTTATGAGGTGAATTACATTTTTTTGATTCGTGTATGTTGAACCAATCTTGCATTCCTGGGATGAAATCACCTTGGTCATGGTGTACGACCTTCTTAGTTTGTGTTTGAAGGAAGATTGCTACTTTTTTATTCTAAGAATTTTAGCTTATGTGTTTATCAGATATGTTGGTATTTAGTTTCCTTTCCTTGATGCATCCTTATCTTGTTTTGATGTCAGAATAATATTGTTTACATAAAATAAATTTGGAAGTGTTTCTTCTTTTCTATTTCATGGAAAAATTTAAGGAAAATTGGCATTAGTTCTTTTCTAAAGGTCTGTTAGAATTCAGATGAGAATCTATCTGGTGCTGGGATCTTCCTTTTTGGATACCTTTTTATTACCCCTTCAACCTTATTGCTTATTATTGGTTTGCTTAGGTTTCCTATGTTGTTTTACTCAGTGTTTTCACTGCTGTGGCTAAAAGACCAGATCAGCACAATTACATGAAAAAAAAAGTTTATTTGGGGGCTCATGGTTTCAATGGTCTCAGTCCATAGAAGGCTGGCTTCATTCCCTAGGGTCCCAGGTGAGGCAGAACCTCATGGTGGAAGAGTGTGGCAGAGGGAAGCAGCTCACATGATGATCAACAGCAGAGACAGACATCTCCACTTGCCAAATACAAATATATACCCTAAATCACATACTCAATTCCCCAACTCCTCCAGCCATAGTCCATCTGCCTTCAATTACTACTCAGGCCTATCAGGTGGTTAATTCACTGATTGGGTTAAGGCTTTTACAACCCAATCACTTCTCCTCTAACCCTTACACTGTCTTACTCATGAGCTTCTGGGGGATACCTCACATCCAAACTACAGCATATGTCCTCTTGGTTCAATTTTTATAGGTCATATGTGTAGAAATTTGCCAATATCTTCTAGATATTCCAATTTTTTGAAATGTAGTTTTCAAAATTGTCACAAAAGAGTCTCTGAATTTTAGAAATGTCTGTGATGATATTTCCTTTTTCATCTCTAATTTTGTTGGTTTGGGCCTTCTCGGTTTTTTTTTTTTTTTGGTTAGTTTGGTTAAAGGTTTATCAATATTTTTATCTTTTCAAAGAACCAGCTCACTATCACAATTGATTCTTTTTATTCTCTATTAATTTTGGTTCTAATCTTTATTTTTTCTGTATTCTACTGTTTTTAGAACTAATTTGTTCTTGACACATTTATTGCTCAAATTTGTATTATTTGAATTTAATATGTTAATATTGCTTCTGTTTTTTTATTGTTGATTTCTAAGTTTATTTCATTATGATCTGATATGGTGCATGGAATCGTATCGAATAGTTTGTATTTGCTCAGAATTGTGTTATGTACTAAAAATGCAGTCTGTTTTGTAGAAGTTTCCTAAACCTCAGAGAAAGAGTGAATTTATTTGGTGATTGATGAAATCTGTAAATTTCTGTTAGTTTTCTTTTTGATTAATCATATTTTGTATGTCTGAAGAATCTTTAATTTATGTCTCTATAACATACTATTGGTGAGAGAGAGTTGAAATCTTACAGTATTATTATATTGAACGCTATTGTAATCTTTCTGTAGAGTAAAATTCACTTTATGTAAGTAGGTACACTGACATTTAGGGTATACATACTTACAATTGTTATATTTTCTTGTTGTATTTTTCCCTTTATCAAATGTTTAATTCAGTCCTAATCTCCTTCTCTTAGCTATGTTTCCAATTACATTTATCCAACCACTAGCTCTGGAGTATTTTTAAAAATTATTCTGCATGTAATAGTTCTTCAAGTATTTTCTTTATTGCTGGCTTAGAAATCACAAATTTTTTTATTTTATTCTTATCTAGGAAAGTTTTTCTTCTTAAATTTTTAAAGACAGTTTTTCTGGATATATAGCAATCTTGGCTATTAATTATTTTATTTCAGGGCTTATTTAATATTATTTTAAGCTCTCCTGGCTTTTAGAGTCTATGGTTATAAATTAGACCTAATTCTTATTGACATATCTCTAAATGTGACCTTTCATTTTTCCACTTGAGGATTTAAAAATTCTGTCTTTCTTCTGTATTTTAGACATTTTATTTATAATATGTTGTGGATTGAATCTTTTTTGTTCTTGTCCATTTGGGGTTGTGAATGCATTCTTTACTTGGATTTCCATCTCATACTCATGGCTTGGAAAATTCTCTATTATTTTTACTAAAAAGGGTATGTCTTCATATCTTAGCTATATCTCAGTACCCTTTTTGATGTTGAAGGTTCTCAAATTTGTTCTCTTAATGTTCCATATTTCCTGAGTATTCTGGTCATTGTTTCTTATTGTCTTTTCTTTATTGCTGACTATATTTTCAAGATTATACATCTTATCTTTCTGGCCTGTAAATCTCCTATGTTGTCTAATCTATTGGCAATGTTTTCAACTGAATTTTAAATTTGATTTTTTGAGTAATTTATTTCCAGAATTTGTATTTTTTTTAGAATATCTATCTTTTTGTTGAAATGCTGTTTCATGTTTTATATTTTCCTTCTTCATTTCTTAGACATTCTCTCAATTAATTGATCATAACTATCAACTTTTAGAATTCTTTGTCAGGATTCCCCCTCTGCAGTGTCTACGAGGTCACTTGTTGAAGTTTTGTGAACTGTTGGGGGAGTCTCATTTCCCTGCTCTCTCCTATTGCCTTTATTTATGTGCAGCTGCTGGGATGATTACCTTCTATTGTTATACAAGTAACTTTTTAGTGAGCTACTGTTTGTTAACTAAGGGCCCCAGGCTGGGCAAATACTTAAGTGCCAATAATCCTGCTCAATGTGAACCTGCTGCTCTGTCCAGACAACAGCATTGCTTTAAAAGAAGATACTAATCCCTTATAACTGTGACCACTTCAAGGTTGCCTCATAGTGTAATAAACCTTTAAAACTCTTATTTAAAATGTTCTTCAGAAGTCCCTTAATTCAACAAGAAAAAGAGAAATCTTCTTCCATAGGTTGACAAATTAGGTATGAAGAAAGTAAGACTACTATAAAGTGTTTGAAAAGGGGAAAGATAAAAAAGGATAGAAAAAAAAAGAACTAGAAAAAAGAATGAAAGAAAACAAAAGAAAAAGCAAAAATAAAATGGTATAATAGAGAGAGCAGCAAGTAATGCAAAAAGAAAAACAAAGGAGAAAAAATAAACATGAGCAAAGAGGAAAAAAATGACAGAATAATTTCAACTCATTCTTGAATACATTAAAAACAGATTGAATTGAGGAAGACAATATCAAATAAAACAGGGGAAACCTATTAGTTCAATCAACAGACTAATATCTGTGAGATCAAAATTGTCGTTAGATTGAATTCTTTGGGTTGGAGAGATTTCTTTTGGGATGCCATGATTTGAGTTTCATCAGGATTTGGGAGCTTCAGTAAATGCCAACAGATCTACGAATTTTTCTCTAAGTTTCTCTGTGTTTGGATATAGTGGATCTCACCAGCACACCTCTAATATAATCCTAGTAGGTCTCCTTGCTTCTTTGGTGTTTCTGGGTACCTACTAATTTCCTGACAGGCCAGAGGAGAAAACCCCTATTTCTCCTTGCCTTAGCAACCAGATTTTTCTCCCTGGTTGGGGATCCAGTCTTGTGTGCTCTTCTGCATAAACGCTTTCTGCATCCACAGATGTCAAATCTGATGAGGTCTTACCTGCATGGATTTTGGGGTGTGTGAGGTATGGTGCTCTAAGGCAGAGGTGGGGTGGTTCATCTGTGGTGGTTCTGGATGGCCCATTGGGGTTTAGGACTGTTGTCCCTGGTGGGATGCAGGAGTTGGTGGATCTATGTCTGGGCACACTGGTCTGTGACTGAAATCTGTGGGGGTGGGGCTCTATAGGTGCCCTCTGTGTGGAACATTTTTCTGCCAAAGTGGGAGAGACTGCAAGCTGCTGGGTTTCAGGCTGGTTTCTGGATGCCCTTGGGGAAAACCATTCACGAGCCTGCATGTAAAATGTTTTGTGGTTACCAGTAGATGTTGGACCTGTGTCTACAGATCCTCCAAGAGATGTGAGGCACTGCTGTGCATGGGAGAGTCTGTCTCCGATTGCTGAGATTCCTGCTGCTTCTGCTACAGTTGCTGGTACTCATTGTCAGCAGGACTGCAGGCCCTTGTCTGTGGGTGCTCAGTGGCTGATGGCATCTGTGAGCCACTTCTATTGTGCCTGGGGCACTGGGCATAGGGAATTCCCTGGCTCCTGTGAATCATTGAGCTCGTGAGCTTCCAGTCACTGCTGGGGATTGCTGTCAGTGATCCATGTATGGATACTTGGTGGTTGTCAGTGGTGGCGAGGTCTTTGTGTGTTAGCCTTCTAAGGGCCCTCAGGGTGCTGTTATGGCATGAGAGCCTCTTCTCCTGCTCTTGCATATCATGGGTGTCTTCCAACCTTTAGTGGGGGTTATCAGCTGACCCACCTCCATCTGCAGGCCACTGTGGATCTCTTGATGCCACTGGGACACAGGTGCCTCTGCTACATTGTTGGTTCCTAGGACTTCTATTAGTTACTGGACGCTCTTGGTCAGCCTATGTTCATGAGAGATTAGTGAAAGTGATCAACTGTAAGTTGCTCTGTTTGATGCAGGTCACTGAGCATGGGAGGTTTGCTGGATATTCTGTTCCAGTAACCAGTTTCTGGGTGCCTCCAAGTCTCAGACTGTCCACTATCATGTTTTAGAGTATATCCTCTGAAGCCCGCTCCTCTCTGGTCTCTCACTGTTTCTGTTCTGTGCTGGGAGGAGCTTAGACTCAGTGCCATCTTTTCCTCTCATAAATACTTGCAGTTTCAAACCACTAAATTTTGGAAAAGTTTGATTTTTGGTAACAATTTACTAATACAAGTGTCACTTTAGGTCACTGCCATGTATGTTCCAATTTGCCAGCAAGTCTCAGTCTTTGCTAACAGATATGAGTGTTTCCTGCTTCATGTGTATGAACAACTTAATATAGTTTAAAATACTTTTAGCCATAACTATGTTTCTTTAAAGAATATATTTTGTAAATCATTTCAATGTGGCTTTGGAATAACATGAGGCATAGTTCTTTTAATATAATTCTGTTCATTTTTACTAAAATATTTTAGTATGAAATACTATTCTCCTACCTCAAGGCATTTACATTTTTGGCAAATATCAGAGGAAAGGTATTCTCCCAGTTAAGTTTACCTTTTCATTGTTGCACCTAAAATACTCAATATGATAGACAACTAAAATCTATTTGAAGAACTCAGCAGACATTTCTATGGGAACAGATTTACAGAAGCCAAGAAATGTTTGGAACAAACTTTCATAACCTCACCTCCATAGAAGACACTCTCCAATTGTCTTCTTTTCTTTCCCTTCTCATGCAGTAAATTGTAATAATAGTAGCAACAAGGGGCTGGGGATGTGGCTCAAGCGGTAGCGCGCTCGCCTGGCATGCGTGTGGCCCGGGTTCGATCCTCAGCACCACATACCAACAAGGATGTTGTGTCTTCCGATAACTAAAAAATAAAATATTAAAATTCTCTCTCTCTCTCTCTCTCTCTCTCTCTCTCTCTTTAAAAAAAAATTCTCTCTCTCTCTCTCCCCCCCCCCCACTCTCTCTTTAAAAAAAAAAATAGTAGCAACAATATTAGCATTTCATGTTTGCAGGGTTTAATATGAGACATGAATTGTCTGACCTTTAGTTGGCTCTATCAAACACATGTATTGTCATCTCCATTTGATCACCAATCAAACTGAATCACAAAGAGTTTATGTGAATTTCTTTTGTCACACAGATATAAGGAAGCAGAGCCAGGATATGAGCCCAGGAAAGCTGACTCCAAGTGCCCCTGCTGTCCTGAAAAGCTTTTTTATTGCTTATCTGTAAACTTCATGACAACCACTTATTTATGATACAACCAACAATGGATTGTTGCTTTTAGAATGCCATTGACAAATGGATGTATGTAACTAAGAAGCTAAGTACCATTGAAAATGCTGGGTGACAAATCTCAACTCAAAGTGGATCAAGGACTTAGGCATTAGAACAGAGACCCTGCACTTAATAGAAGAAAAACTAGGCCCAAATCTACATCATGTCGGCTTAGGAACTGACTTCCTTAACAAGACTCCTAAAGCACCAAGAAGTAAAATCAAGAATCAATAGATTGGATGGAACCAAACTGAAAAACTTCTTCACAGCAAAGGAAACAATAACAAATGTGAAGAGACAGTCTACAGAATGGGAGAAAATGTTTGCCACCTGCACCTCAGATAGAGCATTAATCTCTAGGATATACAAAGAACTCAAAAAACTTACACACACACACACACACACACACACGAAACCCAAAAAACCCAATTAATAAATGTGCTAAGGAATCGAACAGACAATTCACAGAAGAAATGTGATCAGTCAATAAATATATGAAAAAATGTTCAACATCTCTAGCAGTTAGAGAAATTCAAATCAAAACCACTCTAAGATTTCCTCTCAATCCAGTCAGAATGGCAATTATCAAGAATACAAGCAATATTAAGTGTTTGTGAGGATGTAGGGAAAAAGGTACACTATAAATTGCTGATAAGAATGCAAATTGTTGCAACCATTATGAAAAGAAGTTATGGAGATTCCTCAAAAAATTTGGAATGGAACCACAATTTGACCCAAATATCCCACTCCTCCATTTATACCCGAAGGACTTAAAATCAGCATACTTCAGTGACACAGCCACATCAATGTTTATAGTAGCTCAATTCACAATTGATAAACTAGGTGCCCTTCAACAGATGAATGGATAAAGAAAATGTGGTACATATACACAGTGGAATATTATTCAGTCATAAAGAAAAACAAAATTATGGCATTTTCCAGTAAATGGTGGCTATCATGCTAAATGAAAAAAGCCAATCCCCCAAATCCAAAGGCCAAATATTCTCTCTAATCTGCACATGGTAATTCATAATAAGTAGGGGTTAGGAAAGAATAGAAATACTTTGAATTAGATAAAGGGGAATAAGTGGAAATGGGGTGGAATGGGAATAGGAAAGATAGTAGAATGAATATTGGGCATTACTATCCTACATCATGTACAACCAGAGGAATGAGAAGTTATACTTCTCATTCTCATACTCCATATATGTATAATATATCAGAATATACTCTACTATCATGCATAACTAACTAGAACAAATAAAAAATCCAAAAATAAAAATATAAATAAAATGCTGGGTTACAGAGAATATTTGAAAGGTTAAAAATCATATTCTTAAAAGCCCTGAAAAGTTGACAAGATCTCCAACTGTTAGTAGGATACAATTGAATGAAAACTGTTAATAAAGTATAATTTATAAAAAGAATGGGAGTCACTTTTATCCCTTTCAGAGAATAAAGCTTGGTTGGAGAATGTTCTGAAATAAAGAGAGTATAAACCAAGCCTCAAGCTGCACAAATTAGAGGCTAACATGTGACTCCTCAATATTAACCTGGTATGCCAAGGGGTCACATTATGAGGTAAAGTGGAGTCACCAACTAACCAGCTTTACCCAGGACATCATGGTTCAAGTTCTTTTGAGCCAAAGGAATTAGGAGATTCCTAGTCTGTTTGGATTGCAAGAGATATTAAAATTAGGAGACACACTGTCAGGAAAGTATGCTGTGGAGAGAAAGTCAAGGATGTGGCTGGAAAATCTTTTACTACAGTGTTTTGGAAGGATCAACAGATCAGATTTTTCAATCTCACAGAAGGTTCTTGAAGGCATTAGGTACATTAAATCATGGATTCCCACAACCACCTCAGCAAATTCCAGCAAGAGAGATGGGATAGTCCAGGAAATCTATGTGGAGGACACCTCTCCCAATAACGGAGTAAATATCTGTAACATACATGGAAACACTTATGAGTAAGTAATGTGAGCAGAAAACCTGATAGCTTGTATTGAAAGAGAGAGAGAAAAAAAGAAATTAAGGAAAGCTGTTAGACTCCCTAAATTCTACAAAGAAGAAAGAGGCTGATAAAATTACTCAGATGAAAACATACCATCCTCCAGGGAAAAGGAAAGATAAACTTAGAGACAGATCCAGGGACCTAGAGAGTGATTTCTTGGACTACTGAGAAAATCTTGGGTCTAAAAGGCAGAGCTTCATGTCCAGGTGGTGGAGATATGACCCACACAGGATTATTCACAGGTCTTGAAAACTTGAAATGATCTATGCTGTTTGATATCTTTGGGTATCAAAGATCCTTTGGAGCATTTTTAAAAATTCTAAATTCCCTGGAATAGGAATATCTATAACCATTTTCCTATGTCTGTCCCAGCATCACATTACCTTATTTTATAGTTTCCAAGTCTACAGATGGAGAAGAATTTTGTCCTAGGATAATTCATATTCAGAGTCTCACCTAGACCCCAATTTACATGGTTTAGATGATGAGATTAGGAATACTTAACTGATGATACTTAGATGAGATTTGGGACTCTCATTGATGCTCTAATGGAATGAATTTTTCAAGGTATTGGGGTAAAGGTGAACACATTTAACATTTGAAATATGTAATTAAATACAACAAACCCCCTCTTTATTAGTTGCATTATATGATATGGCTAGAAACCAAAGAGAAGATTAAAGTGTTACATTCACATAGGGGGAAAAAAGTGATTTCTCATCAGAAACAACGGGAACCAGAAGATGATAGAATGTCGTCTTTGAAAAGAATGAGAGAAAAGGGAATGCCTTGTACCTATCCCTAGTAAACTTTCCTTACAATCAAAGTTTAAAAATATAGGTTACTTAAAAAAATTTTAAGAATGATTAAAAACAATGATAATCTATGATGGAATTTATTTAAAAATAGTACGATAACAGCACAAACACGGAAACAAGACATAACAGCAAAACATATTTATTGAATTGGCATCCTAATAATTCATGGTAGATTGTGATAAGCATCAGTCACAAAATATAATTAAGAAGATATAACTAGAAAGTTAACAGAAGAGATAACAATAGTTTAAAAATTGAGAAAGAGGATGGAAAGGAAAAATCAAAGGGCAAAGAGGGATCAATAAGCAACACATAGAAATATATACAAATATATACACCCCAGAAACACTGAATTAAAATGAGGGACGAAATATATAATTTTCTTTTTTTATTGGTGTGTTATAATTATGCATAATAGTGGGACTCATTGGGACATATGTGCACATGTTTATAACATAATTTCATCAGTTTTATTCCCCAGGACCTCCCTTTTCCCTCCCTTCCTCTCTGCCCTTGGTCTGGTCTCTCCATCTATTTTAGTGATATACCTTGAAAATATATTTTTCTGTCTAGCTTCTACATATGAGAGAGAGGGAACACATAGCCCTTAATTTTCTGAGAATGCTCTTTACAAGAGGCATCTTATGTATGAGGAAACAGGTAGTAATCAAAGAAAAACAACAACCTTCATGTAAATACTATTCATAGAAAAGATAATATGAGTACTAACATCATAAAAAGTAGAATTCTGGACTTACAATAAAAATAACACTCCTCAATGACAAAATGGTTAAAAAATTGGCATGATATAGCAATGTTGAATATGTTATTTAATCTAATAACGGAGCTTCAACATACAGGAAAGAAAAAAATGGACAAAACCAAGGCGGGGACATTGACAAATGCAGAATCATAGTTGTGGATTTTAGCCCTGTTTTGTCAGTCATTAATACCACAATGAGACAGAAACATGCAAAGACATTGAATATTAAAGCCTTACCACTAGCTAACAACCTTATCGACTCTTCTCAAGCTTGTGTGTTATATATAATCTATATTTCTGGAACATGGTAAGAACTTTAATTATTCCTAATAACTAGTATTTAAAAGCATAAATATAAGGCTAAGACCATATTTATTCTTGCAGAAATTGTTTAATCAATTCTTTATTATGAAGAGATTGAATTGTTAACTTATTTCATTTTTACATTGATTACTATAAGAAGCAATTTTGTTCTCCTTGTTCTCTGTTGGTCTCTAACTCTGAAGGGCCTCCTGTGCCTTTTCCTGTGCCCCAAGAGCCTGGTACCTGTGCACAGAGTCACCCATATCTTTGACCCTCTTGCTTCAGATAGTTTTGGGCCACTGGAGGACGGGGGCAAGAGAATATTTTGAGCAGAAGGAGGTTGTGGTATTTCTCTCCCTGCTCTCTCCATTCCTGGCCATAGTTCTGTCGATAGTGGATTTTTTACCCCAAAAGTCACAGTTCTTCCTGGTGGTTCCCCCATTCATCCAGCTCTCCCTGGTGTCTGATAACACTGAGACTTAAGTTTGCCTTTTGGGTCTAGGAGTGATAATGACTTCCTGCTATTGTTGGTGTGGAAGTTCCTGCTGGTTTCCTTACCCACAACTGCTGGAGACAATTCCATTCTTACATTTCTTAAAAAGGCTAAAACCTATGGAATGAGCCTTCTAAAACCTATGGAATGAGCTGTACCCTCTCATTGCCACTTTGCGTATCTTAACATTAATTCCCTTGATATACTTGTCTCCTAGAAGAGTATTTACTGAGTCAAATGGTAGAAATATTTTAAAGGTCCTTGGCACACATTAACAGTATTTATATAATTCATACTTTTAAAAAAAATTCCTTGAACATCAGCTGAGAGAAATCCAGCCGTATAGGCATATTGACGCTTTGGAACCGAACCCTGGTCTGATAGGCCATGCCCTCCCCTGTCCTAGACTTTCAGGGAGCCACAGTTCCTGGTAAGCACTTTCCCAATGGCCCCTTTCATCTCGCTGTTCCTCAGTGTGTAGATGAAGGGGTTGAGCATTGGGGTGCCCAGTGTGTAGATGAGTGAGATGAACTGATCTTGCTGGGGGTGGTAGCTGGAGCGGGAGCGCAGGTACATGAAGGCACAGCAGCCATACTGCAGCAGCACCACAGTGAGGTGGGAGGAGCAGGTGGAGAAGGCCCTGTGGCGGCCAGCTGCAGAGTGCATCTTGAGCACAGTGGCCGCTATGAAGGCGTAGGAGGTGGCGATGAGGAAGAAAGGCACGGCAATGGCCAGTGTGGCTGCCACCAGCACTGACAGCTCGTGGAAGTGGCTGTTGGTACACACCAGTTGCATGATGGGTGGCACGTCACAAAAGAAGTGCTGAATACCTCGAGCCTGGCAGAATGGCAGAGAGAAGATGAAGGCCACCAGTTGTAAGGACAGGAACAAGCCGGTGACCACAGATGCCACCACCAGGCGGACACAAACAGTCAGAGTCATGATGAGAGGGTACTGCAAGGGGTGACAAATGGCGACATATCTGTCATAGGCCATGGCAGCCAAGACGAAGCAGTCTGCACTGCCTAGTGCAATGAAGAAGGCCATCTGAGTGGCGCAGCCCAGGAGGGTGATGGTCTTCTCTGACTGCAGGGTGTTGGCCAGGATGTGGGGCACCACCACAGCAGTGTAGCACATTTCTACCCCTGAGAGGCTGCCCAGGAAATAGTACATGGGCACACGGAGGCGGGCTTCAGCCTGGATGGACACCACAATGAGGACATTCCCGGAGATGATAAGTGCATAAGCCATGCTGACCCCCAGGAAGGACAGGACTCGCAGCTCTGGGCAGGAGGGGTAGGCCAGGAACACAAACTGCATCATCACCGAGTGGTTCCCCCAGGTCATTGAGCTACAGCTTGCTCTCTGAGGTCACAGGACAGAAGGAAGGGTCAGACAGGTGATGTGTCATCACCCTGGTGATGTGTTTGCACTCTGAGCCGTGAAGGTAATTTCCAAGGCTGGAAGTGAAAACAAGAAGGATCAGGACTAGTTCTTGGTTTTTGCCCACTCTTATGAAATCCTTCCATAGAAGTATCTGCACTTCAATTTCTAACTGCCCAGAGCTGGGTGAGAGACTATGAAGAAAAGTATCAGTGGAATTGGGTGGAATTCAGGAACTGTATTTAGAAGGAGTAAAATGAAAGTTAAATTCTCTCAGTAAATTCGCAAGAAAGCATCATGAAATTGTTGGGGCTTGGAGACTTGGAGGTGAGGGAGGAAGCCATTAATTCTTTAATACATTTGCATATAGTGTTTATTCATTGATCTATTTCTATGTCTCCTGATGTATTAAGCCAGAGATATGTGGATTTAAAAGGTGATGATGTGATGGAAAATGAAGAAAGAAAAACAAAATGCTCACGGGGAAGCATTGGCCCGAATTTTACATTGCTAGAAATAAAGCATAGAAAACAAAGCCGTCTCTGCCCTTGGTTCCTCTAGGCTTTTCCAATCTGGTGGTGGACTTGAAGGAGACAGGGTGTTGTAGCAGAGCTTTGTCCTGGTTTGTGCAAGTCTGAAATAAAAAAGGTATGACCAGAAGGTGTTGGAGCTCCAAGAATCCTTCCTGTGAGTTAGGATGTGAATATGGAAGATCAATCCACTTCCTTTTCTTGTGTTAATTTCCCTCGTAAGGATCCAATGTGAAATTTGGGAGGAGCCATCCAACTTTCATGAAAAGCTTTTAAAGAAGAAGACATAACTCACAGAGGACATCCATTCCACTTCTTTCCCCCCTTAGGCCAACTCATATTTGATAATGTGGAAAAGAGAGGAAATGTTACCTTGTTAAAACTTGCCAAATTTTAATATTTCCTACTATGTAATGTGATTTTTGAAGAAAATCTTTACCACGAATCACTACTTCCAGTAAAAATAATTCACAGAAACCCACCTCAGTGTCACAAATATTCAGAGCATTTAGAACCTAAATAGCTGTTCTCCAACTAACAATGGCTGTCTCTGTTTCATTCATTTTCTTTTCCTTTTCTGAACTCATTAATAATTTGGATTATTTCTAAAGTCATTTAGCATATTATAAATTTCACTATCACATGTTTTATGGGGGCACTGTAGCACTGTGAAGTGAGCTCTGAAATTAGATGCTTTGTTTTGAATAATTCCAACTCCAGAATCCATGATGCTAGAAAATACATAAATTCCTCTGAATGATTTTTTATGTGAAAAGTAGAAAGAATAATTATAAATAATTATACTTATTTCAAAGAGTTGTGAATTTAAACAAAATAGTAATTCAGGTGTCTATCACAATGTCTCTTCCATAGTAATAGCAACCTAATAAAAATAGCCATCATTATTATTTGCAAAATCTGGGGTCAACCATCCTGCCTGATTTACACTTTTATTGCCAGCCTGATGTATAAATTTGATATATTGTATAATTACACATTGAAGGGATAAATATGTTCTGAAAAGTATGACTCATTTTCTATTTCCTCTTTTTAAATTATGTCATAATGAAGTTCGTAAATTTGTTCAGGATGTTTTGTGGAAAATAAAAAATATCTAACATAAGATTGCACTGGGGTAAAATCCTATCACTTAATAACCAGCTTTCCAATGCCTACAACTGGTAGACATCTGAAGGGTGGCCTATCCCCCTGTGAAGATGTAGGGTCTTAGGGTCATGGTATGACTGCTGAAAGTTTTATTGGTGTTCATCACACTTATATCATCCTCATGGTGCTCTTTAGTCTGTAATAAAATAATGATATCAGAGCTATCACAGTTCATGACTTCTTAGTGTTGTCTAGTTTGGTCTCTCTTAGATAGTCGAGTCTCCAAGAGAGTATTCGAAAACCTTCAGTGCCCAGGGCTTCCATTGCCTCCTGGCCTCCTTCCATCAGTGTTGGAAGACACAATTCTTCAACTGCTCTTTCCTGTCATCAATCGAATCCTCCTTGTAAGCAATTTCTACATGTGTTCTAAACACTGTGGCCATTTCTGCCTTGAACCCTGCATGGATCTCAGAGCTCTTAACCTGCAGCCCTGACTTGTCTTTATAATTATCTTTTACTATTTCTTATGGCATGGTGTTGATTTATGTCATAATTTAAGCTATGGAAAGGGTCTTATTTAAATAAGACTTCTTTGAATTGTGCCACATGGGACAGATCACATTTAAACAGTTTGGAGAGATGAAATGGTGGAGCCCATGGTTCCAAGAGCATGAAAGTTATGTCAACATGTCATCAACTTATAATTGCATGTTGTTTGTGAGCATGATGTGCAGGACAGAAGTCAGAGAAGGGCACTCAGCATCATGCCCAGAGATCTCCTTGGATCTCAGTGCATCTAGAAGATCTCCATTTACATTGTGGTTTTCCTTCTTTCCTCTCTGGGTAGCCCAGCCCCAGTGGGCAAGACTGTGACGAGAGACGGTCTCTGTCTCCGATTTCATGTTGGAAATTCAGACAGTGTAGGCTGAAACTGTGCAGCAATTATCTAGTTGGTTTTATGTGAAAAAAGGGAAATAGTGGATTTGGCATTAAATAAGCCCAAGCTGCATGCTCAGCCTACTATTAATAGCATAATCCCCTGGGCAGATCATCTCACGTTAATTTCTGTTTCCTCATGTTTAAAAGATGTGAATAATAACACTTACCTAATGGTGCTGTGGTGATATTAAAGGAGATAAAGTATTTAGAACACTTGGCTTGATGTATGAAGCCTATTAAGTTGCATAATACATGTTTTCTTGTCTCCCTTCCTTATGTCTGCTATAGGTTTGATATTAATAATATCTGCTTCATTAATATTATCTGCTTCCTGGTGGAGGATTATGTGAAGTACCATGTGAGTCCAGGGCCTTTATAAACATTTTAGTTTTACCCAAATTTACATTATTCATCCACATTTACATCATTCAACTCCACAACATTTCTTCAAGATCAGGTATCAACATTTTAGTCAGAATATTTGGGCTTCCCAGTGAATTTCAGATTTTAAAATCTAGAAGGCAGAAAGGTAAAATTATTTTTTACCTTTAAGGTGAGAAGAGAGAGGGATCTACTAAACTGGGCTTCTCAGTTAGGCTCATAGAAGACAGGATCTGGCATGTCATGTGTTGGTGCTCTGGTAGATCAAGAAGGGAGGGAAGTTATCCTGGAGAGACTCCCCAGTGGAAAGGAGTTTATGTACACTCCAAGGAGTAAATTGTGTTGTCATCTAGGATCTTGTCTCATGAATTCCATCTCCCAGAAGAAGGTGGTACTGAGGTTATAAACCTCCTCCCCTATTATCAGGTAATGAGTTCAAACTGGAAATGTCTGTCCTCTTGGGACCTTGTTTTGCATGGAAGTTCTGCAGTATTGTTGTCTAAGTAAAGACCAGCATTGCATTATTTAGCAGTCTTCTCAGTGCCTGAAACAATTTCCTGAGAAATAGAAAATTTACAGACTCTGGTTAGTTGAACCTCTTGTTTCAGACAGCTTATTCCCACCCAATTGTCATTGCTTGGTTCATCCGTAGTCCCAATTATTATTTCCCTGGAGAACAGAGACCACATTTTATATGTTGCCTGCTTTCCATGGTGCCCAGCATAATGCCATGTTATGAATAGTGCCTCAGTCAATACATACCAAATATTTTACCTTTTCCAGGGCATCATCCTTTAATTTCCACACAGAAGAGAAACTTCCAATGGTTTTAGCAATTGGATTTATTGCTTTGAAAAAATGTTGGTTGGTCATGTGTATATAAATGTTTAAGTGACTGAGTATCAACATATATACCAAGTGTCCTATTTATTTAAGACTTCCTCTGCTCAGCCAGAGTGATTAATGTAGTGTGTGTGTGTCTTTGTGTGTGTTGTGTGTGTGTGTGTGTGTGTGTGTGTGTGTGTGAAGGCAATCAGATCCCAACAACACACAGGGATGAGAAACCTGAGATGTTTAGAGATTTCTGAAGTATCTTTAGTGACAATAGAGAGCATCCAGGAGAGGTAGAATATAAAATGTATTCATCATAGTGAATCCCACCATTGTGGACATCCATAAGAATGGAGTGCTAATTAGAATAAGATATATTCCGTGCTTGTATAATTCGATCAAAATGAATTCTACTGTCATGTATATTTTAAAAAAACAACAAAAAAGAAAAAAGTATTATGACTACCACATGCCAAAGTATTAAAATTGTTACAGTAGCTACATCTTACACTGTTATTTTATAGTCTACACATTTTCTATTAACTCATTTTATCCTTACAAATTCTAACAAAGCAGGAACTTTTGGTTTATATTTATACATTAAAGCATTTAATCATCATGTGAACTCTGCAAAGTCTCTTTTACCCTTATCTTACAGGTAAATTCAAAGGTAAATCGTTGATAGAATTTTAGCAATTTTCCCAAGAGTCGATGCAGCAATGGTTGGTGTGAAATTGGCCTCATCCTATAGCACGTTCCCCTTGCTCTCAATTCAGCTTCCTCCATGCCCTAGTGAAAGTCATATCCAGCATGAATTGCAAAGATAAGCCATGATAAGGCTTTCAAGGCCACATGGGGTCTAATTTTCACTAACTTTTCCCCTCTTGCTGACTTTTTTCTCTAGCTGTGTTTATTTTAGTCCCTTCTCACCAACCTTCTTCCTACCATCAGAACTTTGCTGTCCACTTTGCTTGGAAAACACTTCCCTTTTTTTGTAAGTAGCTCCTACTTATTCTTCACTCCAGTTGTATTACCGCTTCCCCAAGGAAAACTTCCCTTTTAGCCTCATCAGGATCAAACATATCTTTTGAAGTGTCCTGCAACCTTTCATTTATTGCCACCATCTCTGCTTCAGTTTACATGTATTTGTGTGCTCCTTAATGAACTTGTATTTTAATTAGATACAGGGTGTCAATGAGTTGCTTAGCACCTTGCTTTTGCTGAGGCTGGCTTTGAACTTGCGATCCTCCTGCCTCAGCCTCCTGACACTTGTATTTTCTAAGTGGTGCCTAAGTTCAACAAAGGAAATGACCAAGTTTTCTTCTTCTTAACTTATATGTACATTGCATACATATTGTATGACACAAGCCTAGCCTAGGATTCCTGACCTGGGTACTATTGATGTTTAGATTTGGATATATATTTGTTGCAGGTGAGTAGGGGAGCAGGAGTGTCCAGTTCACTGTAGGAGGGGTTACATCATCGTGGTTTCTCCTCATTAGATGATGGTAGCATCAGTCCCTACCCTTCAGTTGTGATGATCAAAAATATCTCCAGACGTTGCTAAATATTTCCCTGGAAGTTAAAATTTATCCCAGTTGAGAACATTGAGCTAGGCATATAGAAGGAATGCAAATGACGTAAGATTCAGGTCGGGAACTGTAATAAGGAAAGATTTAACACATGAAGATAAAGATGAGGAGGTTGGCAGGTGAGAATTTCAGCTGACCGTATTATGTACTTGCAAGTCTTTCCATTCACCCGGGTGGCCTGCTGTGTTTTCTTCTCTGTTGTACAGATATTTTAGTTAAATGAATCAAGAATGTTCGTCTGGAATCAGAGCACCTTTTCCCCTGATTGAATCTAAGGAAACACCAATTCTTCCTTACCATATATCTCTTTCTAATAATATAGATTAACTCCTGTCTATATGGAAATTTTATTCAGAAACAAGTTGTCTGTGTGAGTCCTCACTTGGAGGGTGTGGGGGACACGTGAATGGTCCTACAACTTGGGGGATGTGGTGGTGAGGGCGGAGAATTTATAACTATGAAAATATATAGGGCTCCTTTTACTTTCTCCAATAATTTCTCACTGTGGTTTGATATGTCCACGAGCAAAGCAAGGCATTATACAGCAACAATGATGTTAAATCTTAGCATGCTCCTTCCTGACTTCAAGTAAGTGCCTGGAGAATTTATTATGGAACAGGAAATTGCATGGCATAATTGCAAAAGCCACTCACCAGAGCAAAATACCAGACCAAAGAAAAATAGAAAGTGATGGGGCCTTGGGATGGCCTTAATCTGGTTTTGCATCTTGCTTCAGACAGTGTCACCTGTATCTCCATGTGTATGATATTTGAGGCATTGCCCCCCATCTCACAAATACCCTCACTCCCTGTCATCATGTCCCAGAGGCAAAAGTACTTAGAAAAATAGATGAAGAAACAAATACCCATTTACCAAGAATTTCTTTCTCATTTCCCACATTTTATAAAGAAACTATTAGGATATTCTGTAGTGATGGACCAGATCCTTCATGGAATGAATAATAATTTGTTGCTGAAGTAATTCTACTTTTTTTCCTTGATTTGTAGGGACTGGATTTAATTAATCCCAAAGGGAATTTGGGTGGAAGAAGTTGAGCCTACTGGCGTACTTTTCTATAAGAAAGCTGATATTTTGAAAGATCAAACTTAAAAACAAAAAAAAAATTGAATAAATTGAGAAATGTGAGGAGGCTTAAAAATTATTAATGTGGACGGCCTCCTTGTGGAGTTCCTGCAAATGCCATCATCTCAGGAATGTTCATGTCCTAATTTAGAAAGCATAAAACAAAAACAAAGATGTCACCCAGTGGCTTTGCAGAGGATCCCTGCGGAAGTGACCTCAGAAGTGGAAACCTAAGGATTTTCAGCAATGTTCCAGAAAGATCAGTAAAAATGAAGATAAATAAGCTTTGGTATCTAAATGTGGGTCAATGTGAAAAAAAAGTTGTTATTTGCAAATGTTTGATGTATAGAGTTTGATTTACATAGAATCACTGGATATTTTCCAAATGGGTGTTTCTGACCTGTTCACAGAGGTTCCCATTGGGTGGTATTAAGTATGGGACCCTGAGGACAGCAATTTCTCTAAACACTGCCAGATGTATGCTTTATAGGAACTCAGGTTGGAACTAGAACTTGTGTTAGTTCATCCTACTATGTTTCACTAGGCACTTTGCAAAGCTTTTCCATTGCCCCAAATCGAGTCCTATACTAGGAATTCAAAACTCAAGGCAGATAATACAGTGAGTACTTTGTAGGACAAGCCTGTTTATCTATGGATTCCATGCCTATACAGGACACAGAGAAATGGATACAAAGTATCAGGCAAATTAGTACAAATAGTGCCATTGTTGCAAATTAAACCTATAGTGTACCTACATAAATTATGCTTATTAAATTATTTTTCCCATACAATTTTCTGGGTCATCCCTACAGCTCAAACTCTAAGCTATTTTTCTCACTTCTCTCTGTATACATCTGGGAAGCAATCTGTGCCCTGGTCTGAGTGACTCCATGCTGGATAACTCTGAGTGAGTCTATTTTACAAATGCCATGAACTACTCTTTCCGGAGTGTAAATGGTAGCCAACCAACCTTTGTGGTTTCTTTTTGCATAAAGTCTGTCCTGTTTTTGGAATTCTGCCCTGGTGTATTCTCTGTTAGGCTGAAAATTAACTGTGGAGTATTGTGATTTGCTTCTAAGTCCTTGGGTATAATTATCTAAGATTAGGTGATTAGTCTGCTGCAGACAGAGTACTATACAATGAGACAGAGGTGGTGTTTAGGGCAAGTTTATTATAAGGTGAGGGAAAGGCAAGAGAAAGTAAGATACACCTGGAGAGAGGGGTGGGCAGATTGACTAGGGATCACAATGCCATAAATAATTAGATTTTTTTATTTGTTTGTTTTAGGATAGGGAATGGGAAATTATAGTGGCATGAGACCTTGTTCACACCTCTTTGGTTCTGATGCTTTGTGTCATCACTGACCATTTGAGGAAGGAATATGCCTGTGCTATTGAAAATTGAAGGCAGGGACCTGTATATGCAGGTCACTTTGCTCTTTCTGGCTTAGTGCCACTGGCAGAAGGTTATACAATGGTCTACTGATTCTTGGAGCAACTTGTGGTCACATGCATGACCTCTGGAACATGAGGGTGCCCATACATCTAGGGAGACTGTCCTGTGTCTCCTTCTGGAATATAGGGGTAGGGATGCTGCAACCAGCATGGCCAAGCAAGCAGGTTCCAATGAAGGGTGGTGGGAGATTGGAAGAAATAAGACTCACAAACTCAGACTATGAAACTAACAGCTGGGATTCGGTGGAGCACTGCTCTCTGATGGAGAAGCAGTTCTAAAGAATTACACCAGCAATCTTTATTATATATGTCTCATTAATCAGACTAAAGACTATGCAAGCATTATTCTTTGTATTCATGAAAGTTACAACATTATGCAGCTTATTCCTCAGTTACATTCTACAGTTTGCAATGTGCAATGTTAGGAGCACCGTGTAGCTCTCAAGAAAGTCCATTGTTTAAAGTTACTGTTATGTATGCAGGTTCAGGAGCAGCTGAGCTGGTGAAACATTGTGGCTGTCTCAGCAAAATAATTCCTTCATTCCTAGGAGCTGTGTGCCTGAGAGCAAGGTGGAGGCTGATAAGACTCTAGCATAGAGCCTCCCTATAGCAACCAGGCATCCTGCACCTTTGCCCAGAAACTTTTCCGGGCACCAAGCATGCCACAGCCATGATATCATCAGGGACCCCAATCTCAGACACTGGCCTCCCAATCACTGTCACCGCTCTCCACGTAGGAGATTGGGAAGTCTGGATCAGTTCCCAGTTGGGGAGCCCTTTTATTATTGCTCCCCTGTCCTGACATTTCCTTCAATTCTTGTTCAAATCTAACTAACTACCTCTGCTAACAGATCTTCTGTTATGTTTTTGGGTCTTTTCTCGTCTATGGTTATAACTTATTACTGTTTTTCCTCCCGCAAGGATTGTTAAAGTCTTCTGAGGCCCTAACATAGGGATCACATGGTTCTGGGAGTCATCTATTATCTGTCTGTCATTGTATCATCTGCAGATTTATGTCTTTTAAGTTCTTCCAGTGCTAAATTGTTTACCCTTGGGCCTATCCTAATTGACTTGAGAGGGCTTTCTAACAACATTGCAGGTAACTCTTCTCTTCATGATCTCTCTATTAGTGGGTTACATTAGTTACATTCTTTAAGCCTGATTTCATACCCTCTGGGACTGCTATTGATGATTTTCTTCTGACCTCCTTCTCTGTAGGGTGTCATGGATCCCCAGAGCCCAGCACTGTTTTAGGGCATTTCTTTTGTACTCTATCCCTTATCTTTCTTCCCAGAGCTAACAGTTTTTTTCCTACTTAATTTTCTTGCCCACTGAAATACTTTCTTGATGTGATACAACTCCACAGTCCCCCTCACAGGGAGTAATCATAGCCAGGTGACCTGAGGTTTGCTTCTCTTCTTCCTGCTGATTTGTATATTTCTTTTCCCCACCATTTCCTCATGAGATGAGACCCCATAGAGTGTAGGCAATTTTCCTTCTCAGCTCTCCCATCTTTGATCTGCATTGAACAGAGTTGTACCTTCACTGGATTCTTACCCTAAATAGTTGGCACCATGGTGCAAGCCAGCCTTTGGGTTGGCAGAATGACCTTTAGTATCTGTTCATGAGTTCCTGGGGTAGGATCTGAATCTTATCGCTGTCACCAAATAGTGTAATTTGTTTGAAAAAAAAAAAAGTTCATGTATTTTGTGTTACTTTGCCAGTGGTCTATTCATTCACCAGATTCCTTCTTTGATGACTGGAATCCTGCTGACTTTTCCAGTTGTTGTGAGCAAGCTGTGCCATCAACATTAACATAGAGCAGGCGCATTTTTGTCTTTCCACAGTGTCAGAATTTATTGAGTAACAATAAATTCACCAGCTACAGCTCGTTTATCAGCTTTAATTCACTGACTACCAGTGGTTCACTTGATAGCCATGTGCGGGGTCATCACGGTCTCTTTTTATTCCATTCCATTTTTAATTACTAGTATCTCTAACTCTCAAGTCACACTTTACATCATAGTATAGAGGTTACAGATGGCTAAGAAAGGATTAAGGTGGTCACAGGATTTCAAGAGGCCCTGCCAAGAGCAAAGGCAGAGAGCAGAAGCAAAAGCAAAAGGGTCACTGCAGGTGGCCAGATGAGATTACTGAGCTAGCCGAAGGACTTTTTCAGTGGACAAGGTGATTTAGGGTGCAGAACTTGTTGAAAGTGAAGGTCATGGCAATCTGCTGCTTTGTAAAAATGGAGTAATTCAGGTTTAGGCACAACTTCTCTCCACACTTTGATCTATAGACCATATTCATCTGTATGCCAATGTTTAATACATCGACAATGTGTTTCCATATTTAGATATAATCTTTATATATGGAGGGGGTTTGTGTGTATGTATGTGTGCACACATGTACATGCATATAGTTGAAGAGGTTATTTGTCAAATAATTTTATTGAGAAAAGAGTCTAATTAGAATGTATTGAATCCACATTCTAGTGAATGGTGTACCCACTTTGCTAAAGAGCTATTCTATATCTATTAAAACCACAATAAGGTGACATACTAGAGAATCTGATATAAGCCACCGGTTCTTTGTTACTAAGTACATTGTTTGGATACTCTGAGAAGCAGATGCCACATCAGGATGAGACATGTAAGAGATATTGGGGCAAAAACCTATTAGAAAGAAGGGGAGAAGTCAGAGGAGGCAGGATGAGCTGCTGGACTGTGGTCAGGATCTGCTCTGATGGGAGAGTGGGCTGACAGGCAGAGTTCAGAGCACAGCATCATTCTCAGAGAGTTTCAGCAGGGCTGATGGGGCTTCCTCTGCTAGAGTCTCCAGTCACAGGAGTCCTGCATCTTGCAGGAAGGGTTTGTCTTCTTATCTCTCACGCACCCATTGGCAGAGAGCTGTGCATGGGAACAGTGGCTCTGGCCAGGGTGGGTTCAACTCAGTATCCAACAGTTATGCCTCCAGAAACAGAAGAGCTGTAGATTCAAGTGGTAGATTCTTATTAACAACATCTCATTAAGAAACTGGTACCATGGATAATAGCACTATTCTGTTTTGCTGTTTCTTCTTGTCCTTCTCTTGCACCATACCCACTGTTGTTCTGTAGGGAGATCATAACTTCCCTTTTTCAAAAGTTCTTACTGTGGACGTTGACCTGAATTTACAGAAATGACACTCCAAGTTCTTATCACAATAACTCTAAGTAGAAGACTTTCTTTCACTAAACTCTGAGTTGACATTTTCTTATCCTTATGAATCTGGGAAAGGTATTGGTGTTGGTGATGAGGATTATGATATCTGTGAGTGTTTACTATCTATATTTATTTCTATATTGTGCAAAAAAAGAACTTTAGAAAGAGAGTGACAATCTGATTAGACAAACATAACTGCCCTGACACTCCCTGCATGTGACTTCTTAACTCCACGTTGGGGAACGGTAGGAGCCAGGCAATTTTCCTCTTGAACAGCTTCATGCCAAATATTGTATAGGGTTAGACAAGTGGAGACTCTGATGGTTTAAGTGGAGGGAAAATTATGGAAGTAACGTGTCTTGGAAAATCACACATTCTCTTCCAGTGATGGGAGGCCATATTTTGGTGGGCTAACAGATCATAACGAATTAAACCTGGAGACAGGGAGGTGCTTTACAGGTAACACTGATGCAATTCAAATGCAAGCCCGTGGTGGACTGGACTAGGGTAATGGAGATGAGGACTGTGTAAAGATTCTCTTGTACTAACAAGATATAAATTAATTGTATGTCTAACCAGTTCCTTATTTAAGACTTCAGCAAGAACAAATTTAGAGATCAGATTTTAACTTCCTCTCTCAGAGATCAGAGGAACAGCAAGAGTTTGGTAGGTGTTAGAGCCCCTTGGGTGACTTATAATAAAGGGAAACGTTCTATTCTCAGTGAAGAATTAACGACGAGTGATGGAAATGGAAGCAAAAGCCAATTATGCGTAGTCTATCCTGTATAGATGATTGAGAGAAAATGCATTAGGGTAATCAGGGCAGATGTGGGGATCCAGGTGGGCAGGCAGCTGACATCAGGAAAGCTTTCAGCAAGCATGAGGATGGCTGTCACAGTGCTGGTGCTGGGACAAGATTTTAAATCCAGGAGGACTGAGGAGCAAGTGTCAGGAGACACTACTCACAGGTAAGAATCTTATAAAGCAAAGATAACATGCCCCCTTCATATCTGCAAAGGTCCTACCTCTCACTTCAACACCATAGTCCAGGGTTCTGGGACTCTGAGCTCACATGACTGGGATGGGTCTCTTCCCCAGGTCAGTGTGTCTCAAGTGTACACATGCTAGACCAGAAGCAGTTGTTTGTAGAGGTGTTTTATACATTTGGACTTGTGGATTGGGAGCATATACATAGTGATTGATTTTCTATTTGCCATGTGTGGGAGAAGGTGGTGACAATACTGCAGCTACAGAAATGTTGAATGTGAAAATGAGGCTCTGGGAGATCTGGCTATGGAGAAAAGAACAATTGGAAGAGAGTACTTGGCAGACATTTAACTCTCCTGTTACTATTAAAATGACTTCCTTACTGTGGTCTTCCAGAATTTAAAGACAGCATACATATTTCACTCCATATACTTTGCAGGTTTTGTGGGTTTTGATCATATCCCTGTTTAGATATTATCTTTTTTTTTGCGGGGGTACTGGGGATTGAACTTTTGCTAAGGCTGGCTTTGAACTTGCAATCCTCCTGCCTCAGCCTCCCCAGCAGGTTTGCACCACCATGCCCCCGGCCCTGCTTAGATATGGTCTTGTCATATGAAAACTTGATAATTAAAAACAGATTCATTGTATTTCTCTTTTCCTTAGAATATTAGATGTTTTATATGGAAAGAACTTTCCTGTGTTCTCTTTGAGATGTGATAGTCATCGTAGGTGATAATTATACAATCTTCAAGTTCACTCATTTGGAGTTTGGCTCATAATTGATTGACTGATTAAACAAGTAGGTATGTAATAAGACATACTCATCTCTAAGTTTTGGGGATACAAAACGAACAAGGCAGGATGCCTACTTCATGAAAATTGCTTTGAAGCTGATGCAACAGACAATGAACATGTGAAATAAGTGAGATATAACCAGATAATATAAGAGAATTTCCAAGAATAACATATAATGAGTTAATAGGCTAGGGAGTGACTAAAGGGAGAGTGATTGGGGAGGGTCCTTAGAAACATCTTCTTTGAAAAGTTGACATTTGGCCTGTAAAGTAAGAAGAACCCCATTATAAAATTCCCCACGTGGGGTAAGAGCCGTTCAAACAGAGGGAAAAGGTGATAGAACTAGCAAAAACTTGAAGCTGGAACAAACAAACAAAAATCAGTGTGTCTCATGCAACAAAAATCATAAAACTTAAGAACTTCCAATCAGGGGGAATCTTATTTCTGCTGTCAGAGACTTTCATGAAGAAACTGACATCCTGAGAAATTACTTGATTTATGTGAAAGTTCCTACCAAGTCTGCAGAAATAGCGGCAGCTCAGCTCTGATCTCATCCAATACTGCCCTCTCATGGGCAGCAATGGAACTTAGGTCCTCAGAGTGAGTGGAGAATAAATGTCTATTTTTGGGGGAGAATATCAGTCACATTGGTTCTAAAAACTAATGAGACTGAGGATTTTATCTTTTTCTAAATGTGACAGCTAATTAGTAAAACTTGTGTAATTGGTGCAAAACTTCTTAACTAATGAGATTTTTTTGAAACAGCATTTATTTCTAATATTCATATGGCAACTGTGTTTTGAAGCAATACTCTTGATGAAGAATTTCTAGTTAGGTTAAATACTGTTAAGACTTCTGTCACGATTTCGTGTGATCAAAACAAAATGCCATTAAGATTCTGGAAACTACCGCATTCTTCGTCCTTTGCTCTGTCATGTCACTGGAACTGCTGTCCTAAGTCAGGCTCATAACCATATGGAACTGTCTATTATTAGTTGTCAAATGAATGTGAGGACCCAGGAAGAAGTTCTAAACTGAAGTTGCTTCAATGTACAAGCAGTCTGTGCACCAGAAGGCAAGCATTAAGTGGAGAGGAAAGAGGCACCGGAAACTTTCCATGAATGACATATAACGAGTTAACAGGCTGGAGAGTGACTAAAGGAGAGTGATTGGGGAGGGTCCTCAGAAACATCTTCTTTGAAGTTTGTCCATGAGATTCCCACATGCATTTAAATTTCATTGGAAAGTAAAACAAGGCGAAATAAGAATAACATCAACAACAATAACAAAATACTGTACTAGTGCGCGCACGCACACACACACACACACACACACACACACACAGCAGCAGCAGCAAGTCAGATTCAGTTCACAAACAGACATCTTTCAAGTCTTATAAGAAAATTGAAAAGGCCCAGTGTTTACCTCTAGAATAAGATTTTATCTATGTTTAGATTGTGGGTGAGTATGAAAAACTCAATGGTTTGGAACTTCATAAATCATTCAAATGAAAAATCATTTACATTGAGAAGACATCCATTGTTAGGAGTTCAATATATTCTGTTTCCTATTTCTCTGCTCTGCTAGTGTATCTTTGTGATACAGAGAATAGGCAAGATCATCACTAAGATTAAAGCAATGTGCAAAGAGAATGGACAGCTATTCAATCCCTAAGGAAAGCTCTGTACTTAGATATTGCCCATGGAAATGGCTCGAGTTTGACAGAATTTGACTGCTAGGAATTCTCTAACTAAAATGCATTGTCATTAAATTCTGTCTTTCCACATAGCAGGATGATAACACCACAGCTGCTAATTTATAATACATATATTAATTTATAAGGTATATTATCCATTCTGTACATTAACCCTTTCCATGCAATAACCTTGATATATTGAAATTTGTCCGTATCACTCCAAAACTTTGTTTTACTCATCCCTGTATCCATAATAACCAGAGGAGCATCAGGAATACAGCAGGTGCTTAATAACATTAGAAAAGTGATTTAGCTGCTCAATTTAACCAGAATCTTTGGCTTATAAATTTCTTAGAAAGCACTGGGCTTCTGCTTTTCCTTCCACCAGGAGAAGACATTTCTGGGAGAAGCGACCTTGAGGATCCTTTCACCATGCTGTTCTTCTAGATGTAGAAGAGCAAGTTGAGCACGGGCTTGACTGGGAGTGATGTTCCCAGCTCAGGGGAGAAGTGGCCCTAGAACAGGCACATGAATGCACAGTACCACACTGGCTTGAGACCATGGTGAGGTGGAAGGAACAGGTGGAGGAGGTTTGGTAGTGGATGGAGGTGGAGATAAACTTTAGTGCAACATCAGCTATGAAGACAGAGGAGAAGACAATGAAAGGAAGAAAGCAGCTGTGGTCAGTGTTCCTGCTGCCAGCACTGGCAGTTTGTGCAATGGACTTTTGCACAGATAGGTACATTAGCAATGGCACATTGTGGGTCAAGCAGTAGGTGACTTGGTTGGATAGAATGGCATGCAGGAGACATGGGCCATCAACTGTGTAGATGCAGGGAGGGGGGGAAGCCAGTGATCACACAGGCTACCACTAGGTAGGCACAAAACTTCTAAGTCATGATGAGGAGGTACTGTACCCAGCAAATGACCTCATCTTAATTAGAAACCATAATAGTGGAAACAAAACAAAATAGCACTCACACAACACTTCCAGGTCTCATTAAGTGTGCCATGTGTTCAGGACATCCCAAGAAGGAGACAGCTCTCTCCTCCTGATGGACATTACTTGGGATGCCACCACTGATGAAGCAGTCCTCTTTCATGGAGAAGCTGCCCCTGAGTAATGCATGGGTGTGTGCAAGTCATCGTCTGGGTGGCCATAAAATAGAGTGATGATGACTCAGCCAGGATCATGGTACTAACCAGTGTGATTTCCAGGAGAACCAAACATGTGTCATTGGGCTGATCAGATGGGCTAGAAACAAACTCCCTCAGTATCAACTGGGTTTCCCCAGGCCATATTGGTTTCATCTTGCCCCCTCTACACAGAGAAAAGACAGAGAAGGTCAGATCAGCATGGGTGTCTGAGAATGGGTGTCACCAAGAAATAGATCAAAGGATCAGAGTCTTCTCTCCTTCCCAGAACCAACTCTGTCCACACCTGTGTACATTTTTTGGGGGTCTTATTTTATTTTACTTTATTCTGGTAAGGAGAATATAACATGAGACCTAACCTCATAAAATATCATTAATAATACAGTTTTTCTAAGTATGATAACTATATTATTAACTAAAACATTGTTTCACCATATTGATTCATGTTGCAGTATTCTAATTTTAAGGCTGAATAATATTCCATTATATATATCACATTTTCTTTATCTATTCATCTACTGATGGACATATGGGTTATATCCATATCTTGGCCACTCTAAGGTAATGTTGCAATGATAAAGACTGGAAGGGGAAAGAACAGGTAGTTAAAATTGTACTAATTTCTTCCAACTATTATATATGGTGTGGTACAGTTGAGAACTCATTATTATTTGACATGTATTATTAGGAGAAGTTAATTCTAGTTTTATTTTTAATACAATATCAATTTCTTACATAACTGTAAATATCTCTTCCATAAATAATTAAATGAAAACTAAATAAGAAAGCTATAAATAAAGATGAAAAAGAGACAAAATTAGTTATGATAATACCCTAAAGTTGAAAGAATCAAGATGACACATATTAATCAGGGCAAAAAATATTGGTATGCATGCATCCCTGTTAAAATATAAAGATATTAGATTAATTTAACAAATAAAAATGGGCAAAAATAAGTTTCATGGAAAAGCTGTCATTGTTTTTATTCAAAAGAGTTTTGGAAGTTCTAAGAGATGAAATAAGTCACAAGAACCAGAAATGGTGCCTGACATGATTGGTTCCACGAGAGCCCCAAAGTAACTGAGAAATTGTTAGAACTTGATTTCCCCCAAGAAAACCCTAAAGCAACTAACAGAGAAATTTTTAGTACTAATACGGAAATTATTTAAGCTGACCAATTTCTTTTTAGTAACCTTCTTCTTTTTTCCTGCTATAATCTGTTGGTATCCACAGTACACAGCTCTGGGCAAGTGGACTTGACCTGAGAGCATCTGAGAGCTTCTAATCCCTCCACTTGAGGCTTTTGCTTCTCAAGTCAACTCTGTTTGTTCCAATTTCAAATAAGGCAAGTGCGCTTGACATTGTAAAAGTTAATAAAATAGCATATGAAATGTTCGTGCAAAATTGAACTGTGAATGTGACAGAGGATTCTTTCAATGGAGATCAATTAGAATGTTTTAGAATTATTTGATAAAAGTGGGTTGCAAACAAATAACTTACTGATGAACTAAGGCGTGCAGAGCTATAGTGTATGTGTGAGGGAAAAATTTTAAAAATCTTGGCTGATGTAACATGCATTCTGTTTCCCAAGAGTCTTTAAATTTTTATTTCAAATTAAATATCCACATACTTCAAATTATAGACAAGGATTTGTGAGTGTGATTCATGTACAAAGACTGTAGTTAGCACTAATCATCTTAACAAAAGTCTAACTTCCCATTTGTGTGGGAACTGATTTTTACATAAAATCTCCAAATTTTTGTTCATACCAACTGTAATCAGCTAGAAACATTTGTCTCCCATAGAAAGGCAAATAGGATACATTGAGAAATATAGTATGTAATATTTAAATAAAGTTTAAGGAATTACTAGAGCAATTTTTTCCTGAATGTAATATTTTAGGGGTAAGTTCCTCTAAAATAATGCATGAGTTTGGCACAAGTGTAATAAAGTCCCCAAAGGATTTATGATGGGGTTAGGGGGCAGGTGCCTTTGGGCATGCTTGTTCATTTGTTTTTCATAATGTGATATATAGTTTATTGGAAGAATAATCAAGTGAGACTAAGAAAATGTTCAAAAAGATAAAGATAAGATATGCACTAAAATGAAAAATATACCATAGCTTATAATGTTATAAATGTATTAAAATTCTTTTAGAAATCAAAATAAGGACAGAAATAGAGAGTGCAACAAAGCCTAAGCAGATTTATGAATGTGTGAGTTTAGAACATAATGAAAGTTTAGACAGTGTACCAGAGTGCTTAAGAGCACGCTTTCTGCATCAGACTGCTTGGATTCAAAGTAATCTTGGGAGCTTTACATGAAATCTCTGTACCTCCACTTATCTATGGCAAGGGAAGATAATACATGTATTTAACTCATAGGGTTTCTTTGACTATAAGGCAAAAATAAAGGAAAGACACTTAAAAATGTCCAGCACCTATTAACGTCTACTAAATGTTAACCATTACTATTTCTTTGAATCACCACAGGATTGGGATAATGACAAGCATTCACTTTTGACTCATTTTCCTAAATTGTTACATAATGAAATTTATTTTAAATGGAAAAATATTTTTATTCTCACCAAGTGGATTCATAAAGGAATTAGAAGGCTGTATAGTTAAGACCTCAGCTCAGCCAGTTGATTTATTAGGCATGTATGTTCTTGGTTTTTAAAATCTTTGTCAATTGTTTTGCAACTTAGTAAAGATTGCAAAGACCAACACAGAAAAAAATAGATGAGATGGAACCTTTTGTTGGACTCAGTCTCTGGATCTATAGTTGGAGGAGAGGGAGTCCCTCTTTGATGAAGAGTGATCTGAGAAGGTTTAGAAACTCTCCTGCCTCACATGGTGCCCCTTAGGGCACTGACCACAAGAAATTATGGAGTTAATTATTTCTAATGTTACTAAACCTGATTTGTTTTCCTCTTTGATTACTTTCCCCCCTTTACTGTCCTACCTCCCACTGTTGGTTTTCAACGTTATTTTCCATTTCCTCTTCCTGTAATGTTTTGCCAAGGAGTTTTTGAAGAGATGGTTTTCTAGCTGCGAATTCTTTTAACTTTTGTTTATCGTGGAAGGTTTTAATTTCATCTTCCATCCTGAAGCTTAATTTTGCTGGATACACGATTCTTGGTTGGAACCCATTTTCTTTCAGTGTTTGAAATATGTTATTCCAGGATCTTCTAGCTTTCAAAGTCTGTGTTGAGAGATCAGCTGTTATCCTGATTGGTTTGCCCCTAAATGTAATCTGCTTCCTTTCTCTTGTAGCTTTTAAAATTCTCTCCTTACTCTGTATGTTGGGCATCTTCATTATAATGTGTCTAGGTGTGGATCTCTTATGATTATGCACATTCGGTGTCCTGTAGGCTTCTAGGATTTGGGATTCTGTCTCATTCTTCAAGTCTGGGAAGTTTTCTCGTATTATTTCATTGAATAGATTGTTTATTCCTTTGGTTTGGAGCTCTGTGCCTTCCTGTATCCCAATGACTCTTAAGTTTGGTCTTTTAATGTTATCCCATATTTCTTGGATGTTCTGCTCATGGTTTCTTAGCAGTCTTGCTGAGCTGTCTATGTTCTTCTCAAGTTGAAATACTTTGTCTTCATTGTCTGATGTTCTATCTTCTAAGTGATCTACTCTGCTGGTAGTATTCTCAATTGAGTTTTTAAGTTGGTTTATTGCTTCCTGCATTTCTAGGATTTCTATTTGTTTGTTTTTTATTACCTCTATCTCCCTGTGTAATTGATCTTTTACTTCCTGGATTTGTTTATGTAGTTCCTTGTCAAAGTGATCTTTCATTGTCTGATTTTGCTGTCTCATGTCTTCCTTGAGACTCCAGATCATCTGAAGCATGTATATCCTGAACTCTTTATCTGACATTCCATCTGTTGCAGCTATTACCTCTTCTAAAGTTGAGTTGACCTGCATTGCTTGCGGTCCTTTCTTTCCTTGTCTTTTCATACTGCTCGCGTTTCTTTCTGCTTGTTGAAACTGTTGTGTTTTTGAAATTTTCCCCCTATTTATTTATATTGCTCTTGTATAGTTGGAAAATCTCCCTTGCAGGGTGGGTAGTGGCTGTGCTCCTCCTCTAATTAGGGTGATCTGTCTACCACGCTGGTCGGTCGCAGGTCTGCCCACCCTGCGGGCGCAGGTGGTGACTCTGCTCTGCCCGCACTCCAATTGTGGTGACGTAACTACCACGCCCTCGGGTCGTTGGTCCTGATCCGGATGTGGGCAGCGGCTCTGCTCGGCCCCTACTCCAATTGGTGTGACGTGTCTACAACGCTGGCAGGCCTCTAGGCCTGTTCCGCCGGTGGGTCGCAGGTCTGCCTACCTTGCGGGCTCGGGCGGCAGTTCTGCTCAGCCCCCACTCCCAATGGGGGTACCTGACTGCCTCTCCAACGGGTCGCTGGGCGCTGGGCCTTTTCCGGACATGGGCGGCGGCTCTGCTCCACCCCGCTCCAACCAGTGTGACGTGACTGCCTCGGTGCTACGTGTCCACCACGCTGGCAGGCTACCGGGCCTGTCCTGCCAGTGGGACGCAGGTCTGCCTACCTTGCAGGCTCAGACGGCGGCTCTGCACAGCCCCTACTCCAAATGGGGTGACTTGGCTACCACGCCATCGGGTCGCTGGTCCTGTTCTAGGCGTGGCGGCTACTCTCTTCGGCCCCAGCTGCAGTTGGGGTGTCGTGATACCACGCCGGCGGGTCACTTGGCCTGCTCTGAGCGCAGGCGGCAGCTCCACTCTGCCCCCCTGGCCCCCACAGCACCCAGCAGGACCCGGACCAAGAAGCAGTCACCGCAGGTTCCCCAACCCTGGGCCAAAGCAGCTTCGGGAGCCAGAACCCGGCCTCTCCGATCCCGGCTCACGCTCTGCTAGGAGCAGGCTCCAAGGAGCGACCCCCGCGGGTTCCCCTGCCCCAGGCCAAAGCAACTCCGGGAGCCAGAGCCCGGCTGCTCCAAGCTCTCCAAGCTCGGTGCACGCTCCGCTGGGAGCAGGCTCAAAGACGAAGTCCCCGCGGGCTCCCCAGCCCTGGGCCAAAACTGTTCCGGGAGTCAGAACCCAGCCGCCCCGAGCTCAGCGCACGCTCCACTTGGAGCTGGCCTCAACACGCAGTCTCCGCAGGTTCCCCAGCCCTGGGCCAAAGCAGCTGCAGGAACCGGAATCCGGCCGCTCAGAGCCCGGCGCACGCCTTGCCAGGAGCGAGCCCCTAGGAGTATTCTCCACTGGTTCTCCAGCCCCGAGCCTGAGCGATCTGTCTGCGAGACACAGGCAAATACCAGCCTGAAATCACCTGTTCCGTAGTTGAATGAGCTGAGATCAGTAGAAAACAGGGATGATTCCATCAGCTCTCCAAGATGGTGGCTGCTGTCCTCCTCCGTGGTCCGACCGGTGTCGAGAACCAAACTGGACCGCTTCTCTCCTCTGTCTCAAAGCCAGAACTCAGCACTAAGCACGGCCATTGCACCACTGGCAGGAGCCCCCAGAATCCGCATCGCTGCACCCCCGCTCCGCACCTCGCCGCTTCCCAGAGCGCGCCGCAGACTCCAGCTGTGGGGCGCGACCCTCCGTGTGGAGAAATCACCCGCGTCCGAGCCCCCGCAGCCGAGCCTCGCGTGATGGAAATCCGTCCACTAGATTCTGGAGCACCTCAATTTCACTGGAAATTACCAACAAGATAGCCTTCAGCTGTTTCACCTTGTCTTTCTCCTGCACAGTGACGCGGCGCACTAGGGTGATGCACTCCCTTCGCCGCCATCTTCCGAGTTAATTATTTCTAGGAGAAAAGGTAGAGGTTTTAGGATCCTTCTAACTGCATTTGAGTTCTGGCTCAGTCACAGGCCTAATCTCTAACCTTGGGAAATTTACTTACTCGGTAGGCATACTTACTTATTTCAGTTCTCTCAGCTAAGAACTTGCAGAGTTAGTATGATATTAGTAAAAATATATGTAAAGATCCATGCACTGCAATTGGCTTCTTTTAAAAAAGGTATTGTAATGGACACAATAACTTGGTTTTATTTGTTTTTATTTTTATTTGGTGCTGGGGATTGAACGCAGCACCTCACACATGATAGGCAAGTTACCATTGAGTTACAATCCTGGCCCCTGCAATTGGCTTTTAATATGAGGTCTTCTCTTCCCACTTATTAATCTCTGTAGTCCCTTAAGTACTCTCTTTCCTGAATCCATAGAACTCCCCTCAGCCTGAACACTTTTCCTTTTATTATCTTAGTTAGTGTGTATAGATTTCAGCCAGGAATCACCTTTCCACAATTGTGCCTGAATATTTTTCTCTCTGCATTTTCTAAATAAGGTATTCCTCTTATGAACTATTTTAGAGTCATGAATCATCTGTTATAAGACTTTTATTCCTGCATCTGGCTATGTGTTATCCATCCATCCATCCATCCATCCATTCAATTAATCAAATGAACCAGCTAGGAAGCTAACTAGCATTCATTGAACACCACTTTATGCTAAAATCAATTTCAGCTCTCTGGAAAATATGAGAAAATATAAAATGGTCCTTGATTTCAATCATGTAAGATTTGACATTTAATAGAATTTAGGAAAAAAACCTTCTAAGTGAAGATTTTCAAAATTATTTTAGACTATCTAGATTATCTTTTTTGAATATGGTATCTAAAAATGCTCTCTCCCCTGAGATGGATATGTACATATATACATACATATGCATATACATATATGCATGAATAGATTCAGAATCAGAAGCATAGACAGATTCATACGTTCATAGTCAAGAATATTTGGGAAACACTAAATGCTCTATATTTTTGTGACTTACAATGTATATTAGCATCAAAAGATTCTGAAAATCTGGGTGAAATAGTATGTGTAAATTTACTGTGTTTTTGAAAAGCTTCTTTGTCTGTGGAATGCTTTACCTATATCTGGTACCTATTAAGAGTCGGTGGAACTAGTGCTTCATCAAAGTCTCTTTGGATGCTGTGGAAAACATATTCAAGTATAACAAGAATGAGTTAAGCCACAGTGTTCAGGCACAGTTCTAGCTCTTCTTATATGTTACTTCAGTTATACTTCAGAGCAATGCTAAGGGCAGGTAATATTTTAATGTTTATTTTATAGATAAAGATGGAGGTCCCAAGAGATTAAGTAGCCAGTCTGAGATAAAAAAAAAATTAAGCAGTGATAGAATCTGGATTAAAGCCCCAACAGTTTGTAGCTAGACTAGAAAGACCTGAGTTCCTAGTGTCCCTGCTTCCTGGCTACATCATGTAGGACAATCCACAATCCAAGCCCCCTTTTCCTCATCTGGGAAATGTGGATGGCTTTATCCAACCCACTATGTGATTTGATTGCACAATCATTATTGAAGATAACTGAAAGCTCTCCCTACACTCTGATGCAGAGATCAGCACACTTTTTTTTTTTACAATAAGACAAATAGTAAGTTAATTCAGTCATTATGGGCCACAGATGGTCTCTGTCCAATATTATTCCTTCCTTCCTCCCTTCCTCCCTTCTTTTCTTAGACCCTTAAAAGTGTAAAACACATTATTAACTCAAGAACTGAAGACAAAACTAAAAGCAGGCTGAATTTGTTCTTCGGCTCCAGTTGGTCAACTCCTGCTCTGAAGTATTATACACTATGTGAGTTAAGATTATTTTAGGAAAAATATTCTTAATTAATTATTTAAAAGTAAAGTTTTGGGAGGCATTCTCATACCATATCTCTTGGCAATTCACTTTATCAGTCATTTGAGAAAATTCGTAGAAGTTTCTTTTTTTCCCCCCAAGATGTTAAAAGTTCCTGTTCTAGATGAAGAAGGACACTTTCCCAGAATGCTTTGTAATCCTACATATCATGCTGTTAAAGAGTGAAATGCAGTAAGGATATGGGCTCCAGATGAGAAGGATCCCCTGGGAATCACTACTGATCTCATCTAGATGCTGGTGGAAAAGGAGATTCTGCCAGTGGAAGAGCTAGGTTTTAGAAAGCTATGCTGGGGGTAGGCCAAGATAAAGAGGGATACCAGGAAATTAGGAGTGACATAAAATCATCCTAGGCCATATTCTGAGAGGGATAACCAGCCTCCATTTTAATACTCTCCTCTTTGCTCATAGGACTTTCTGATTTAGCCAAAAAATATAATGACCTATGTGATAGTCTTTTTAAAAAAAGTAATAGGTCTCAAAAAGGAAGAGATTCTCCAGTAGCTTTTCTAAACCAAATTTAACTAACATAGAGTTGGAAGAAAATTCCTGGGTTTGTCAAGTATGGCAAGATTGATGGGCAATTTTCATGTGGGGATCACAGACAGTCGCCATCCAAGGGCCACAGGATGGTCTCCGCATTCCTATCTACATTCAGTAGGGACACATGGATATGGGGTTCTAGCAAATCCAATTGGTGGGAAATGTTCAGGTCAGCTCAGTGTTACCAGAAGAGGTAGAGTGCGTTGAAATCACCCTAGCCCAGGTAATAGGTGAGATGACTTTTAGGTCTGATTTTCCACATATTAACTGACTTACCTCAATATTTTGTGAAAACCTTCCATTTGAGTTTCCTAACTTAAGATTGGTTGGACTAGATCATCAAGTCTCCTAACCTTGAAATTCTGCTACTTCTAGTACTTCCCTTTCAAGTGATAGGAAATAGACTGAAGAATTGTGCCACATCCATCCCTATTTGCTTCCTCACTTCTTCTAT